>NC_045970.1:45822067-46159608 GCF_010909765.2 Amblyraja radiata | reverse complement strand
GCAACACCGGAAATTGGAGGAACAGCACCTCATATTCCGCCTGGGTTGCTTGCGTTCGGATGGCATGAACGTTGAATTCTCCCAGTTTTGCTAGCCCTTGCTGTCTCCTCCCCTTCCTTAACCCTCGAGCTGTCTCCTCCCATCCCCCCGCCCTCGGGCTCCTCCTCCTCCCTTTTTCCTTCCTTCTCCCCCCCCACCCCCCATCAGTCTGAAGAAGGGTTTCGGCCTGAAACGTCGCCTATTTCCTTCGCTCCATAGATGCTGCTGCACCCGCTGAGTTTCTCCAGCATTTTTGTGTACCCCCGATAGATCAGCAATGATTGAATGGCTGAGTAGACTTGATGTACGGGGTGATCGCTAGTCGGTGCGTACTCGGAGGGCCGATGGACCTGTTTCCACGCTGTATTTCTAAACTAAAGTCAACTAAATTAAATGTTCTATTTGTGGAAAAGAAGTGGAAGGCATTGTTATAAGACATTGGCCACTGATATCTAACAGGGTATTCAGAAGAAAGCTATTTTCCCATGGAGTGTCGGAGGTTATGGGGAGAAGGCAGGAGAATGGAGTTAGGAAGGAGAGATAGATCAGCCATGATTGAATGGCGGAGTAGAGTTGATGGGCCGAATGGCCTAATTCTACTCCTATCACCTTCCACACCCTGCACGATGAAGCAAATACGGAACGGTTAAGGCTCATCCCAGATGTTGCCGCGAGCTGGGCGAAAAGGGCAGCACAGTGGCGCAGCGGTAGTGTTGCTGCCCTGCAACGCCAACAACCTGGGTTCGATCCCGACTACGGGTGCTGTCTGTGTGGAGTTTGTACGTTCTCCCCGTGACCTGCACAGATTTTCTCTGGGATCTCCGGTCTCCTCCCACACTCCAAAGATCTGCAGGTTTACAGGTTAATTGGCCTGGTGAAAGTGTAAATTGTCCCATGTCATCTTCTTTCGTGTCCATCTTCCTTGTTTCAAATGTTGACATCGCTGTCATCGTCTGGCATGAAAAAGACGCAAGCTTCCAGCGACAATCAGTGGGAGCCATCCCTTGTTGCAATACATGATGGAGGTAGCAGAATTAGCTCAGGATACTTCTAGTTTCCAGCACCGTGACGTGGATGCTTCTGCCATGGGGCCATTGTTCCTCGTGTGTGTAGGATAGTGTTAATGTGCGTGGATTGCTGGTCGGCACGGACTCGATGGGCCGAAGGGCATGTCTCCGCGCTCTATCTCTAAACCGCTAAGCCAGTCTGAAGAAGGGTTTCGGCCCGAAACGTCGCCTATTTCCTTCGCTCCATAGATGCTGCTGCACCCGCCGAGTTTCTCCAGCAATTTTGTGTACCTTCGATCTTCCAGCATCTGCAGTTCCTTCTTGAAGACCTACAAGCTCGTTGGACGGTAATTAAGTTTGAGACAAACGGCCCGGGCAATATCTTTACACTAAAACGTCGGTAATGGTTGGTTATAATGAGGTTCGCGTGTACGCTTATACTGCAAGTTGTTTCAGAACAACTCTGGCAGTGGCACTTGTATTCCCAAGTGAACAATCATTTTAGGGTTTAATTAAAGAGGAGTTTAATGCAACCAGTCAGCCAAGCAGTCGGCTTTGTAGTGAATGAAGTTCAATCACAGTTCCTCGACACTGCTCTCTCTGAAATGTTAGTGTTGGCTGGTCCGATCTGAGTTCTGAATTCGCATGGGAGGTGGGATTCAGAAATATGGGAAAAAAACAGCCCGTTTTTGCATCTGTTTGCCACGAGCAACCAGTTGAGCCACCGATGACTGGCCCTGAAAATGTATTTTGTGTCTGCTGTGACAGTCAGAGAGAGTTCCTGCTCACTACATTTAATGTGGTTAGTTTTAGTTTAGTTTAAGGATACAGCGCGGAAACAGGACCTTCGGCCCATCGAGTCCGCGGCGGCCAGCGATCCCCGCACATTAACGCTATCCCACACACACTAAGGACAATCTTTACATTTTTTTTATACCAAGCCAATTAACCTACAGACCTGTACGTCTTTGGAGTGCGAGAAGAATGCGAAGATCTCGGATTGTCCCCACGCAGGTCACGGGGACAATGTACAAACTCCGTACTGACAGCATTTGTAAGGCATCAACTCTACCGCTGCTGCCACCATGCCTCCCCTTTTTGTCCTTATGTATAACTTTATGTCTTATAGACACTGGTTCAATACTGACCTTGTCTGTGTGGACTTTGCACATTCTCCTTGTGATGGCGTGAGTTTCCTCTGGTTTCCTCCCACATCTCCAGGCAGATCTCCTACATCTGCTGGCTCAAAGGGCCGAATGGCTTACTCCTGCACCTATTATCTATCTCAAGATGTGTGGATTTGTAGCTTGATTGGCCTCTGTAAATCGCCCCTGGGAGTAGATATGAAAGAGAGCTAGCATTGTTCATTATCCTGTACCTGTTTCAGTTATCCTGTATCTGTAGACTGGATGGTTGTATTGTAACCATGTACTGTTTTTTCCGCTGACTGGTCAGCACGTAACAAAAAAAATGCTTTTCGCTGTCGGTACATGTGACAATAGACTAAACCAAGCTAAACTAGTTGGAGTAGGCGATCGATGGTCGGCATGGACTCGTTGGGCTGAAGGGCCTGTTACCCTGGTGTATCTCTCAACGTATCTGAATTGGTTCTTATAGACAAGAAGATTCAGGGAAATATAATTCACACGGTTAAAAAGATGAGCGCAAGGGCGGCACGGTGGCGCAGCGGTAGAGTTGGTGCCTTGCAACGCTTGCGGCAGTGGAGACCCGGGTTCGATCCCGACTACGGGCGCTGTCTGTACGGAGTTTGTGCGTTCTCCCCATGGCCACGTGGGATTTCTCAAAGACCTTCGATTTCCTCCCACACTCCAAAGGCGTACAGGTTTGTTGGTTAATTGGCTTGGTATAAATGTAAATTGGCCCTAGTGTGTGTAGGATAGTGTTAATTTGCGGGGATCGCTGGGCGGCGCGGTCTCGGTGTTTCTGCGCTGTATCTCTAAACTAAACTAAAAATAACGTCGATTTATTTAACTTAGAATGTGATTGCACAATGCATGATGCGTATGAAAACTTAATCATGTTCAAATAATCTAGAGATTAGAAGAAACTGCCTCATCCTAGCACAGACTAGCAGAAATGCAAAACAAACTCTGCAAAAGCAGTTAATGCAATGTCAATCAGGTGCTTTAAATATGCTGCAGAAACCAAGAGCTGTGGGAAGGGAAATCAAATTAAAAGAGAGTTAGAAATGGAATCCTAGTTTCATCTGTTGTAAAAGGCTGCTCAAAGTTAAATGCTGATTCTACACAGTGCTTGGGCAGAAGGCTTTACTGATGCCTGTGTAGGAAGGAACTGCAGATGCTGGTTTAAACCGAAGTTAGACACAAAAGGCTTCAGTAACTCTGGGGAAACTCAGCGGGTGAGGCAGCATTTATGGGGAGAAGGAATTGGTGACGTTTCGGGTCGAGACCCTTCTTCAGACTGATGTCGGGGAAGGGGCGGGAAAAAGAAAGGAAGTAGGAAGAGATAGTAGGACGTGGGAGAACTAGGAAAGGGGAGGGAGGGAGAAAGCAAGGGCTATCTAAAATTAGAGGTCAATGTTCATACCTCTGGGGTGTAAACTACCCAAGCAAAATATGAGGTGCTGTTCCTCCAATTTGCTCTGGGCCTCACTCTGGCAATGGAGGAAAGGTCAGAGTGGGAATGGGAGGGGGAGTTGAAGTGCTGAGCAATCGGGCGATCAGGTTTGTTAAGATGGGCTGAGCGGAGATGTTGGGCGAAGTGATCGGCGAGCCTGCGCTTGGTCTCGCCGATGTAGAGAAGTTGACACCTGGAACAGTGGATGCAGTAGATGAGGTTGGTGGAGATGCAGGTGGTATTTGGCGGTATACTCTCCTTTCAGTTCACCTTCCTGAATTCTATCTTAGTTTTCAGTTTGGAGGTCAGTGTGAAGAAGGGTATTGACCCGAAATGTCACCTTTTTGCCAGAGATGCTGTCTGACCCGCTGAGTTACTCCAGCATTTTGTGTCTATCTTCGGCGTACAGAGGGGAGGATAGGGAGTGGCCGGGGTGCGACTCATCCTTGATTATGCTGCTGGCCTTGCCGAGGCTGCATGAGGTATAAATGGAGTCAATGGAAGGGAGGTTGGTTTGTGTGATGGGCTGGGCTGCGTCCACAATTCTCTGCAATTTTTTGCTGTCTTGGACGGTGCTGTTCCCAAACCAAGCTGTGATGCATCCCGATAGAATGCTTTCTATGGTACATCTGTTGAAGTTGTTGGGGACAATCCGAACTTCCTGAGCCTTCGATGGAAGTCGAGCCTTTAATGTTAACTGAGTCAATATTAACCGACACATCCGTAAAACAAGTCACCAAAAGAACATTGTCTTTTTGAACAACAGATTGCACACGATCACAAACACATTGCAGTTCCAGGAACAGAATTAGGCCATTCGGCCCATCAAGTCTACTCCACCATTCCATCATGGCTGATCTATCTTTCCTTCTCAACCCAATTCTCCAGCCTTCTCCCCATAACCCACACCCTTCGAATCAAGAATATGTCCAATCTCTGTCTTAGAAAATATCCATTGACTTTGCCTCCACTGCCTTCTGGGGCAAAAAAAATCTGCAGATTCACAACCCTCTGACTAATAAAATTGCTCCTCATCTCCTTTCGAAAGAAACATCGTTTTATTCTGAGGCTTTGGCCTCTGGTCCTAGACTCTCCCAGTTTGTATTAATAATAAGAATTCACACTGAAGCTTGGGTACATTCTTCCTTTGATCACTATGTACTGTACATGCCATGAATAAAACATACTAAAGTTGAAGATAGATACAAAAAGCTGGGGTAACTCAGTGGGACAGGCAGCATCTCTGGAGAAAGGAATGGGTGACGTTTCGGGTCGAGATTCGTCTTCAGACTGAGAGTCAGGTGAAAGGGTCTAGAGATGTCTAGTCTTGACCCATCTCTATACCCCCTCTCTCCTGATGTCACTCACTCCTTCTCTCCAGAGATGCCGCCTGTCCCGCTGAGTTTCTCCAGCTTTTTGTGTCTATCTTTGGTTTAAACCAGCATCTGCAGTTCCATCCTCCATACTAAAGTGGAATATCAGACACATATACCCAGTAATAAACACTCAAGTTTCTTCTAATGCTTTTTAATCACTTCATTATCATGGCTGATGGCATCTCAACTCCTTTGTCTCTTCATCATCTTCCAATTGTTTTGTTACTTCCCTTGTCTGCTGGCAAAAAATAGCTTCCATTTGCACGCTTTTCTGAAAGCTGTTTTAATTTGCGGTGTGCAGATTTTGCAGACTACAAAGACATTGAAGTGGAGGGACAAGAAAGTGCAAATGCGAGAATCTTGACAAAACACAAGGAGTCTCTCGTGGAGTTCAGTGGGTCAGGCAGAATCCATGGAAGGAATGTACACATGACCTTTCAAAACGTCGTCTGTCCATTCCCTCCACAGATGCTGCCTGACCTGCAAAGACTTTGGGGTTAGACACAAAATGCTGGAGTAACACAATGGGACAAGCCGCATCTTTGAAGAGAAGGAATGAGTGATGTTTTGGGTCGAGATCCTTCTTCTCTCCAGAGATGTTACCTGTCCGGCTGAGTTACTCCAGCATTTTGTGTCTATCTTCAGTGTGAACCAGCATCTACAGTTCCTTCCTACACAAGACACCGGGATATTAGGGTAAGGTGGTTTTCCATATATTCCCTGTTTTTGCAACCAGTAGCTATTTACTCACTTTAGATCATTCACAGGCATTGCATAGCAGTCAAATAAAACAGTCAAATAAAACAAATAAAATGATAATCTGTAATTTCATTTATCTAAATGGTTCAGCATTTGAATCACCTGGGACCTGATCCCATATTCCTTTGAAATGATGCTGATCTTTTCTTCCATCGAGGCCGCCTCCTTGCCTATTTCTTTGGCAAAGAATCCTCTCCACCCACAGATGGCCTTTTCTCCATCTCCAACACTCCTCTTCCTCTTCCGCCTTTCACCCCCTCCCGATCTTTACGTTTCCCACTGCCGAAGTGACATCTAGTGTCTTGACCTCCACTCCCCTCACCCACGGCAATCTCACCCCCTCAGAACGCACTGCCCTCTACTCACTTCACACTAATCCCAGGCCAGGCCTGGCCAGAACAATGGGGCTTCATGGTCAGATCAAGAACCCTGCGCCTACAACAACTGGGACTTGAAAATGGCGACTCTGTGTACTGTGTCAGTGTACGGCTGCTATACATTTGTACTATATCTGAAGATACTTATTTAATATGTATCTAAGTGCTTATGTATAGTGATACTTGTACTGCACTGTATCCAATAAATGAATTTCAATGTACCTCGGTACATGTGACAAATAAGGTACCAATACCAACCTCGTCCTCAAAACTGCAGACAAGGGCAATGGTTACAATGGTTACAATGGCATTTCATTTGTTACATAGAGTCATACGACATGGAAGCAGGCCCTTCAGCCCAACTTGTGCACACTGGCCAACATGTCCCATCTACACTAGTCCCACCTGCTGGCGTTTGGCCCATATCCCTCTAACCCCGTCAAGAGCAGAGCTGCAGGAAGCCGAGAAGTCCCAGGTGGGGGTTCCAACCACAACTGTGGGGGAAACATGGTGTCTGAAGAAAGAGGGCATCTTGGATGTCCAAGAGTGGAAATCCTCGTCTTGAGAGCAGACTTAGACTTTAGATTTTAGGGATTCAGCACGGAAACAGGTCCTTCGACCCACCCTGTCCACGCCGTCCAGCGATAATCCCGTACCAAACATCCCGTCCCGGTACGACAGTTGTCCGAAAGATTGCAAAATTGTGAATCTCAGCAGTTGGAAAGGAATGACAGGAATCTAACATCCAGATGCATGTGTATCGGTGTCAGCTCGTTAATGAAAACGGGGATGCAAATGATGCTCACATGATTTCTCAAAGCCCCCTCATAGATTCATTTAACATTGCAACTTCAACATCATTTAATTTACCAACTCCTCGCTGGCCTTTAAAATGAGAGTCTTTAGTGTCTGAAGGAGCTACTTATTAATTAATCATTCAGAGCTCAGAATCAAATGTTGCCCAGTATGTAAATATATATTCAGTGGTAGAAAAGTTGTTGCCTTGTAAATCAAATGAAAAACAGCTGTCAACAGTTAAATGCTTTGCGAATTTACAAAGCAGCAGGTTAGCGATGCAGCTGATAGATTGCAGCATTATTTATTTTTTGCAAATAACTGCTTAGGATCATTATCACATTAAGCTTCCTTGATTGTATATGTCTGACTGCCAACCGACACGACGAAACAATCAGAACAACCTCATACCCATGGAGTACTTGACGTTGGTCAGAAATGAAAAGAAAAATCTGCGTGACACATGAGGAAGAGTTGCTGACTTGCAGCGCCAGAGTCATAGAGTCACAGAGTGATACAGCGTAGAAACAGGCCCGAAGGCCCAACTCGCCCACACCAACCAACAATGTCCCAGCTACACTAGTCCCGCCTGTCTGCGCTTGGTCCATATCCCTCCAAACCTGTCCTATCCATGTACCTGCCTAACTGCTTCTTAAAAAATGGGATAGTCCCAGCCTCAACTACCTTCTCTGGCTTGTTCCAAACACCCACCACCCTTTGTGTGAAAAAATAACCCTTTGGATTCCTATTCAATCTTTTCCCCTTCACCTTGAACATAGAAACATAGAAAATAGGTGCAGGAGTAAGCCATTCAGCCCTTCGAGCCTGCACCGTCATTCAATATGATCATGGCTGAGAACCTATGTCCTCTGGTCCTCGATTCCCCAACTCTGGGCAAGAGACTCTGAGCATCTACCCGATCTATTCCTCTCATGAATTTGTACACCTCTATAAGATCACCCCTCTTCCTCCTACGCTCCAAGGAATAGAGACCCAACCTACTCAACCTCTCCACTATAGCTCACACCCTCTAGTCCTGGCAACATCCTCATAAATATTTTCTGAACCCTTTCAAGCTTGACAATATCTTTCCTATAACATGGTATAACAGAGACCCGGGTACAATCCTGACTACGGATGCTGTCTGTATGGAATTTGTACATTTTTCCTATTACCATGTGAGTTTTATCCGTCTGCCCCGGTTTCCTCCCACACTCCAAAGACGTGAAGATTTGTAGGTTAATTGGCTTCTGTAAATTGTCTCCCGTGAATAGGATAGTGTGCAGGTGATTGTTGGCGGGCGCGGACTCAGTGTGTTGAAGCTGTGGGAGGATGTGGGAGGAAACCGGAGCACCAGAGGAAACGCACGAGATCACAGGGTGAACGTGCAAACTCCACACAGACAGCACCCGATATTCAGATAGGACCTGGGTCTCTGGTGCTCTACCGCTGTGCCGCTGTATGTTGGGTATCATTGGAATAGTGCAGGAAACAAAAGGAACAGCTTTCAGAATGGGAAGTGAGACAGTGAATTAAAGTGAAATTCAAGGACCTAGATTTAGTGGTCTGGATCAAATTTGGGTCTCCGGCGCTGTGTCAGCAACACTACCACTGTGCCTCCGTGGCATCCTATTTAATCTCTCTTCATAGGTAAAGCCCTCTACTCCAGGTAACGAACTGGTTGATCTCTCCTTTGTTCTCTCTTCCTGGAGCGCGGCGACCACAACATGACAAAATACTCTAAAGCAATGATCACCTTGACAGGAATCACCATCCCCATCCCCTGTCCAAAATAACTTACTAAGAGTATTGTGCAAGAAGGAACTGCAGCTGCTGATTTAAACTGAAGATAGACGCAAAATGCTGGAGTAACTCAGCGGGCCAGGCAGCATTCCTGGAGAGAAGGAATGGGTGACGTTGCGGGTCGAGACCCTCCTTCCTACACTTTACCTTGGCAGCTTAGATTTGCACCCTTTTACACATATACTCTTTGTTCTTGCCACATGCCTTCCACTTAAAACACACTTGCCTTCTTACTTTGCCCGTGAATAAAGGCTCATTGATCAGAAACATTCTGCCTGAAGATGGGTCTCGACTCAAAACGTCTCCTATCCATTCCTTCCACAGATGCTGCTTGACCCACTGAGTTACTCCAGCACTTCATGTTTTCCTCAGGATTCCTTGTGAAGCCATCATCAACCTTGTTTGGCTTAGTTTTGTCTAGTTTAGAGACCCCAGCGCGGAAACAGGCCTTTCGGCCCACCGAGTCCGCACCGACCAGTTAACACTACCCTACACACACTAGGGACAATTTTACATTTATACCAAGCCAATTAACTTACAAACCTGTACCTCTTTGGAGTGTGGGAGGAAACTGGAGATCTCGGAGAAAACCCACATAGGTCACGGGAAGACCGTACAAATTCCGTACAGACAGCACCCGTAGTCGGGATCGAACCCGGGTCTCTGGAGCTGTAAGGCAGTAGCTCTACCACTGCACCATCATGCCGCTCCAAGTAGGTATGTGAAATAAGCACTCTGTTACACTATATTGGAAAAGAATTATAAGATATTTATGAAGCAGTTTTACTACATAGAATCAAAAATTGCATACAGTATTTTACACCATAGAAGAATTTGGTATATGATCATATGCTTCCACAGCTCAAGATGAGAAGCAAAACAAACAACTGATCAGCTTTACATGTTTGAAGTAACTTGCCCCAAATTTTGAATCCCCTGATCAGGAGTGAGAGCTGAAAATGCGGATTGTCGGCATGAAAGTATCTTTGAGAGAAATTCCTTGAAAAGGAATCTAAAAGGTGCTTGAGTTAGCAAGATTGTTTCCACTTTCTGAAATGAGAACAATTGATGAAAGAGCACAATCTATTGCTTTGTCGTGCAAGAAGACAGAATTTCTCACTCTCAGCGTGTCGACAGATGGCAATTGGGAGTATCTGCAAGATGAGCAGGACTTAAAAGAATGCTTCTTTTGCGATGGCAACTGTTTGCACAAAGCAGTATGTCTTGCTTAAGGACAACGACAGACTTTATGTTGTTACTCAGTGAACAACATGCATCAGAATTCAAAGCATGTATTAAGCAGAGATCAAGAACTATTCGGATATTCCCCGTACACGTGGAGATATAGCATGGAAGTAGCCCTTCGGCCCAACTTGCCCACACTGGTCAACATGTCCCATCTACACTAGCCGCACCTTCCTAATCTCGAATTTATCTATCTCTGCTTTAAAAATATTCATTGACTTGGTCTCCACAGCCTTCTGAGGCAAATAATTTCACAGATTCACTGCTCTCTGAATAAAGAAATTCCTCCTCATCTCCCTCAGGGAACTTCCTTTAATTCTGAGGATATGACCTCTGGTCCTAAACTCTCCCACCAGTGGAAACATCCTATCCACATCCACTCTATCTATGCCTTTCAATATTCTATATGTTTCAATGAGGTCCCTCCTAAACCTTCTAAACTCCAGTGACTGCTGTCAAACATGCATCATATGCTAATTATCAAGGCATTGTTTCTTGTGCTAGCATCATTGGCGCTTCGATGGCAGCCTCGCCTACAGTCTGTCTGTCCTTTTCGTCTTTTTTTGGTTATTTTTTAGTGTGCTTAAAAAGTATGTGTTAATGTTCTCTGGTTTGTTTTATGTGGGGGGTGGGGGAGAGGGTCGGGGGAAACCTTTTTTCAATCTCTTATCTTGCTGGAGATGCGATTGTTTTCCGGATCGTATCTCCGGTCGCTCTGCGGCCTAACATCGTGAAGCTGGAGGCCTTGCTCGGGTCTGACTCTGAGCCCCATTGCAGAGCCGTGGACTTACCATCTGAGCCGATTCCTTGCCTGGGATCAACGCTCCGACCGCGGCCTGCAGACTTTGACATCAAGGAGCTCGCAGTCTCGGGTTGAGACCGAGTCGGGAGGCTCCAACGACGCAGAAGGTTCGACTAGGCCCAACCCAGGGTAGATCGCTCAGCGTGGAGGAGCTGAGATTCCCCCCCCCCCCCCCCCCCCCCGATGCAGGAGCTTGATCGCACCGACGAGGAAGTAAGATCGTCCCATCAACAGAAGGTTAGAGGCCCCCCGACCGCTGGAGAGCAAAGAAGGGAGAGATTGTTTTTTTTTTCATCTTCCATCACAGTGAGGAATGTAGAAGAGTCACTGTAGTGGATGTTTATGTTAAAATGTATTTTGTATTTTCTGTTGCATTTTACCGGTATGGCTGTATGGCAAATCAAATTCCTCGTATGTTGCAAAACATATTTGTCTAATAAAATATTATTATGATTATGATTATGAAAAATAATAATTACTGTGCACTTCTACATTCAAAACGAACATAGAAGCAACGTTTCAACTATCCTCCTGATCAAATATTACTGACTGTGTGGATGTCCTCTCCACATCCACTCTATTCAAGCCTTTCACTATTCGGTGAGCTCTTGGCCAATCGATCAAGATCCTGCTGCAATTTTTCTCAACCATCCTCACTATCTGCAAAACTACCCACTTTTGTGTCATCTGCAAACTTGTTAATCTTGCCATGTATGTTCTCATCCAAATAATTGATATAGATGACAACCAGTGGTGGGCCAACTCCGAACCCTGATGCACACCACTTGTCATGTTGTTACTCAGTGAACAACATGCATCAGAAGTGCATGTTTTAAGCATTGAAGCCAATGCAGAGATCATAAGGTCAAAAGTGCATAAGTGATAGGAGTAGAATTAGGCCATTCGGCCCATCAAGTCTACTCCGCCATTCAATCATGGGTGATTTATCTCTCCCTCCTGACCCCATTCTCCTGCCTTCTCCCCATAATCTCTGACACCTTAGATCAATAACAATTCTGATAATCCCTGACACACTTCATAGAGTGCCACAGTGTGGAAACAGGCCCTTCGGCCCAACTTGCCCAGACTGGCCAACATGTTCCATCGACACTAGTCCCACCTGCCTGCGTTTGGCCCATATCCCTCAAATCCTATCGTATCCATGCACCTGTCTAAATGTTTATTAAATATTACAATTGAACCTGCCTCATATACCTCTCACGGCAGCTTGTTCCATACACCTATTCCTTGAGTGTGAAAATGTCACACCTCATGTTCCTATTCAATCCCTCCCCACCCTCACCTTAAACCTAAGTCTTCTGGTTCTTAATTCCCCTACTCTGGGTAAAAGGCTCTGATAGAGCATTCATGATGTAGAAAGGAATATTTGTGGCAAAACACAAAGTGCCAGAGTAACTCAACGGGGAAGGCAATCATTGACAAGGTCAGCAGTTATTACTCATCTATAACTAACTGTGCCTCTGAGAAAGTAGAGATGCCTTCTTAAACTGCTGGGGAACATTTGGTGAAAGTACTAGTTTAGTTTAGTTAAGTTTGGTTTAGTTTAAATTAGTTTAGTTTAGTTTAGAAACATAGAAACATAGAAATTAGGTGCAGGAGTAGGCCATTCGGCCCTTCGAGCCTGCACCGCCATTCAATATGATCATGGTTGATCATCCAACTCAGTATCCCGTACCTGCCTTCTCTCCATACCCTCTAATCCCCTTAGCCACAAGGGCCACATCTAACTCCCTTTTAACAATTTAGTTAGGTTAGGTTTTGGGAAGGTAGTCCAGGGCAGAACATCCACAGTGAATGATTGGGCCCTGGGTAGTGGGCCGAAGGGCCTGTTCTTTGCAGTATCACCCTATGACAATTCAGGACAAAACAGAATGTAATAAGAAGGAACTGCAAATGGTGGTTTATACCAAAGATGGATTTTCACAAGGGTTTTCCCCGGGTGCTCCGGTTTCCTCTCACATTCCAAAGATGTACGAGTTTGTTGGTTAATTGGCTTCGGTAAAAATTGTAAATTAACCCTGGTGTGTAGGATAGTGTTAGCGTACGGGGGATCACTGGTTGGCATGGACTCGGTGGGCCGAAGGGCCTGTTTCCGCACTGTATCTCTAAATCAAACTGAACTAAACTGATCTAATCTGAACTAAACTAAACTAAACTAAACTGCAGGAGTACCTTCATCAGTCGATCTCTAGCAGGTTAAGAAGGCACCTCTACGTTCTCAGAGGCATTTAGAGATGAGCGATAACTGCTGGTCTCGTCAATGATAGCCAGATCCTGAAAATGAGTAGAAGGTGCTGCACTAACCCATGCAATGGTTTCAATGACCTGCAGCATATGCAATGCACCTCCTTTTTAACAAGAGAAAGCAGGATATAAACACTGTTGGCTCGCTTGAACTGGCACTAACCACTCATTACATTGGGCCTAATGATGATTCGCAAAGGCAATCAATGACAATCCCACTTAGCCCTTTGCACAAGTGATCTAGATGATGGTAACTAATAAGGCATGAGCTATGAATCTGCCCACTAAAAGTTCTAACTACTTTACAGCCACCTCTTTATAAAGCGACATCCTTGTCCATTTTAACATCTGGTGTCAAGGGCTATGGGGAGAGGGCAGGAAAATGGGATTAGGAGGGAGAGATCCGCCATGATTGAATGGCGGAGTAGATTCGATGGGCCGAATGGCCTAATTCTACTCCTACAACTTGTGAACTGCCTTATTCAATAATCTTAGAGTGTAGTCTTCTAGTTCAGAATAAAGGTCGAATCAGTTCAAATCAGGGCAGCACGGAGGCTTAGCGGTAGAGCTGCTGCCTCACAGCGCCAGAAACCCCGGTTCGATCCTGACTACGGGCGCTGTCTGTATGGCGTTTGCACATTCTACCCGCAACCTACGTGGGTTTTCTCTGAGTTATTCGGTTTCCTCCCACACTCCAAAGACATTCAGGTTTGTAGGTTAATTGGCTTGGTATAAATGTAAATTATCCCTAGTGTGTGTAGGATAGTGTTAATGTGCTGGTCGCTGGTCGGTGCGGACTCACTAGGCCGAAGGGCCTGTTTCTGTGCTGTATTTCCTATATTGCCCTCTCGATAAACTTGTTCTGAAATTGAACCGGGTTCGATCCTGACTACAGGTGCTGTCTGTACGCAATTTGTACGTTCTCCCCATGACCCGCATGGGCTTTCTCTGAGATCTTTGGTTTCCTCCCACACTCCAAAGACGTACAGGTTTGTAGGTTAATTGGCTAGGTATAAATGTCAAATTGTCCCTAGTGTGTGATACACAAAAATGCTGGAGAAACTCAGCGGGTGCAGCAGCATCTATGGAGCGAAGGAAATAGGCAATGTTTCGGGCCGAAACCCTTCTTCAGACTGTCCCTAGTGTGTGTTGGGTAGTGTGGGGATCGCTGGTCGGTGCGGACTCGGTGGGCCGAAGGGCCTGTTTCTGCGCTGAATCTCTAAACTAAACTATAGGTGTGGATAATTAAGGATGAAATTATTTCGGTGGTGAGAGGATATTCAAACGTTCATGGTTCTCTAAATGAGACTAATTTTTGTTTTCAAAAATCATATCATATATTCAAATTAATAATCATGCAGATTAATAATACTTGCAAATTAATACTTTACCAAATTAGGAACCAAGGATCAAGCATACAAGTGCAATGGAAGAAATGCAGAAATGCGCTGATTAGAAACATCCCTTTCAGGCTCCACAGCTGTGCTGCAGTACCTTCTGCACCATGGGTAAATGATGCATTTTGTTTTGCTGCTCCTTAGCAGGTTAATGAGATCATCTTGGAAAGCCAATTCCAGACCAGCCGCTACACCTCTCTAAAATCGCCTTGTGTTATAAATAATCTTGCTCAAGCTACTGCCATCGCTCAAAGTGAAAACTCAGCATTCCCATTTCACTGTGGAACGTTTGGGTTGTTTTTTAAACCAACATTTTTAATTGCCTCCAGGGAGTGTTGTTGTTATCTTGGCATATTTGTCATCTTCCTGGAGAAAATGTACTTCTACTCCCTGGTGCTGGTGTGTGTGTGTATGAGAAATCGTGGAAAAGGAAGCAGTATTGTCGGGGCGACACGGTGGAGCAGCGGTAGAGTGCTTCCTCACAGCGCCAGAGACACGGGTTTGAACTTGACTACAGGTTCTGCCTGCGTGGAGTTTGCATGTTCTCCCTGTCAAAGACAAGTTCATGTTCACAAGTTATAGGAGTCGAATTAGGCCATTCGGCCCATCGGGTCTATCTGTCATTCAATCATGGCTGATCTCTGCCTCCTAATCCCATTTTCCTGTCTTCTCCCCATATCCCTTGATACCCGTTCTAATCAATAATTTGTCTATCTCTGCCTAAAGAAAATTATACAGACAATAGACAATAGGTGCAGGAGTAGGCCTTCGAGTCAGCACCACCATTCAATTTGATCATCCCCAATCAGTACCCCGTTCCTGCCTTCTCCCCATATCCCCTGACTCCGCTATCTTTAAGAGCCCAGTCTAGCTCTCTCTTGAAAGTATCCACAAGAACCTGCCTCCACAAGGCAAAGAATTCCACAGGCTCACAACTCTCTGTGTGAAAAAGCATGTCCTCATCTCCCTTCTAAATGGCTTACTCCTTATTCACTGACTACAGGTGCTGTCTGTACGGAATTTGCACCTTCTCCCTGTGACCAAGTGGGTTTTCTCCGGGTGCTCCGTTTTCCTCCCACACTCCAAAGCTGCACAGGTTTGTGGGTTAATTGACTTCTGTAAAATGTTCCCTGGTGTGTTGGAGAGAACTATTGTATGGGTTGAACATTGGTCGGTGTGGACTCGATGGGCTGAATGGCCTGCTATTATGCTGTATCTCTAGACTAAACTAAACTACATTAAAGGAGATAGCTTAAAGGTTGTGGTCCATGTTGGAACTAAGGAGAAAAACAGTTAAAGAAAACAGTCGTAGAGTCATGGAAGCAGGCCCTTCGGCCCAACTTGTCCATGGTGCACCATCTGCGCTGGGCCCATTTGCCTGAGCTTGGCCCATATCGCCTCTAAACCTTTCCTATGCATGTACTTGTCCAAATGCCTTTTACATAATTATAGTATCTGCCTCAACTACCTCCTTGGGCAGCTCGTTCCTTATACCCAGTGTGGAAAAAGTCGCCCCTCAGATTCATTTTTCATCTTTCCATTCTCATCTTAAAACTATGCCCTCTGATTCCCGCTACACTGGGTAAAATACGATGGGTTGAAAATCAGGTAGCGAGCATTGAATTGGCCTCAGTGCCAATCCCAAGAGAGAGTAGAAACAGGAGGACAGAGACTGGTTGCAGGGGAAAAGGTTTCAATGACTTGGAAAATTCTGTGGCAGTAAGACGTAATTGTAAACTCCGTTAAAGAACAAAACTTTAAAACACACCACAGGCATCAGGTGAGACAATCAATGTTCTACTTTATTTATAGCATCAAATCGGTGCTAGCTCGGATTTGTTCTGCACCTTATCATACCTCTAATTTCGCTCTCGCCTGACTCTCAGTCTGAAGAAGGGTCCTGACCCGAAATGCCACCTATTCCTTTTCTCCAGAGATGCTGCCTGACCCGCTGAGTTTCTCCAGCATTTTGTGTCTATCTTCAGTGTAAACCAGCATCTGCAGTTCCTTCCTGACAATGAAATGCTCTTGACTCTTGGCGCTGCAAACCCTACTGGAATCTTCGCCTAGATTTTGAGGTGGGATGAAGATACAACTGCTGATCTCACCAACCCAGAGAGCAAACACCAACAAGAATACAATTCACAAAAATGGAAAGCAAGATTATACTTTTATGTGCTGTAAAAATCCTTTCTGAAATCTATGAGTCAATAGCCAAGAGTGTTTATTTTGTCTGCTCCACTGCGAAATCCCCTCATGGTACGCCTACTTTGAGGAATTTCTACTCCTCTTTCGGACGGGAGTCCTGCAACACCCGCTCTCGCTGTTCTTTTCTTCCTTACCATCCAGTGACAACCCCTTCTCCCATCTCCACTGGTCCCCCTCCTCTTGGACTCCCACAGACTTCTCTCCTCTTTAGACCTTTTCATTTCCAAACAGTCTGCGTGACATTCCATCAGTCCCCGCTCCGACTTGTTCTGCCTCTCCCCTGACTCTCAGTCTGAAGAAGGGTCTCGATCGGAAACGTCACCCACTCCTTTTCTCCAGAGATGCTGCCTGACCCGCTGAGTTACTCCAGCAATAGACAATAGACAATAGAGCAATAGGTGCAGGAGTAGGCCATTCAGCCGTTCGAGCCAGCACTGCCATTCAATGTGATCATGGCTGATCATCCACAATCAATACCCCGTTCCTGCTTTCTCCCCATATCCCCTGACTCCGCTATCTTTAAGAGCCCTATCTCGCTCTCTCTTGAAAGTATCCAGAGAACCGGCTTCCACCGCCCTCTGAGGCAGAGAATTCCACAGCATTTTGTGTTGAAATACAACGTCCCTTTGCCCCAGTAAAACTAGACTGTTCCTCGAACAAAGATTCACGTAATCTTTCACACAAAGTTTTTTTCTCTTTGTTGTTTATTTACATTATTAACTTTAATAGATTTCACACATTCACTGTGGAGTAATTCCAGTATTCCTTATGGCCCTGTCCCACTGTACGAATTCATTCAAGAGTTCTCCCGAGTTTGACCTGATTCGAATGCAGAGATTTACAGTAATAGCTGCTCGTAGGTATTCATGGCTCTCGTGGACATTTTTCAACATGTTGAAAAATCTTCACGAGTCTTCCCGAGCTTACCGTATTTCCCGAGTACCTGCTGTTAGCGTTACGAGCCGCTAAGAGACGTCCCGAGCTCCGACGTACCCGCTACGTATATTCTACGTGCTTACCATGAGTTCGATTTTTTTTTTTAACTCGGGAGAGCTCTTGAATGAGCTCGTACAGTGGGACAGGGCCATTAGTCTCAGAATGCTCTAACAAGACCTGTAAATGATGCAACTCTGAGAAACAGGGATTTTCTTTCAAAACCAACCCCCATGGCTGCTTAACCAATGTCCCATTACCTTGTCAGGGGTTACGGGGAGAAGGCAGGAGAATGGGATAGATCAGCCATGATTAAATTGAGAGTAGCCTTGATAGTCCAAATGGCCTTGGATGTGGGAAGAATGTTTCCACTAATGGGAGAGTCTAGGTCTAGAGATCATAGCCTCAGAATTAAAAAAACAGATTCTTTTAGGAAGGAGATGAGGAGGAATTTCTTTAGTCAGAGGGTGGTGAATTATTTGCCACAGAAGGCTGTTGAGGCCAAGTCAGTGGATATATTTAAGGCAGTGATAAATAGATTCTTGATTAGTACGGGTGGCAGGGGTTATGGGGAAAAGGCAGGAGAATGGGGTTAGGAGCGAGAGATAGATCATCCATAATTGAATGGCGGAGTAGACTTGATGGGCCGAATGGCCTAATATTGCTCCTATCACTTGTGACCTGATGAGCTTTTGACCTCATTCTCCCCTTCCCCTTTTATGATTTTTATTATTTTACGATTTTTATTCTTCTACAGTTCCATCTGACAGAATAGCCAACTAATCATTGGTGAGTTTTGGGTAGAAACAGGGGGCAAATAGCTAGAAAAGGCAATTGGGTTAGATCACGGAGCATAGAGCAGTAAAGAGCGGGAACAGGTTAGGTCGGTGCCAAATATGATGCCAAGTTAAACTAATCTTCTCTGCCTGCGCACGATCCACATCCCCCCATTCCCTGCATTTTTATGTGACTATCCAAAAGCCTCGTAAATGCCACCATCGTATCTGCCTCCAGCACCACGTTTGACATGCGCTCCTGGCACTCACCCTTCCCTGTCAAAAACTTGTCCTGCACATCTCCTTTAAATTTTGCCCCTTTCACTTTGAAACTATGCCTTTTCCACACTGAGAGGCAGCAACTCTACCGCTGCGCTGCTGTGCCTCCCCGACAACACTGTGTCCTTTCCCACGATTTCCCACACACTAGCACCAGGGAGGCTATGCTCTCGATGATATATCCACTCTAGTGGAGAAAATAGTTCTGACCGTTTACCCTGGATCTATGCCTCTCATCATTTCATATACCTCCATCAAACGTCCCCTCAGCCTCCGACGCTCCAGAGAAATCCTTCCAAGTTTGTCCAACCTCTCCTGACAGGCACAAAATGCTGGAGTAACTCAGCGGGACAGGCAGCATCTCTGGAGAGAAAGAATGGGTGACGTTTCGGGTCGAGAGAAGGGTCTCGGCCCGAAACCTCACCCATTCCTTCTCTCCAGAGATGCTGCCTGTCCCGCTGAGTTACTCCAGCATTTTGCGTCTATCTTTGGTTTAAGCCAGCATCTGCAGTTCCTTCATACACTCTCCTTATAGCTAAGACCTTCTAATCCAGTCTGTATTTTGTTATCTATTTTCTACACACTGGTAATGAGTGGACCAATATTACACACAATACTCCAAATGTGGCCTAGCCAAAGTCCCTTAAAGCTGTTACATGACTTCCTGACGCTTATACTCAATGCCCCAACCTATAAAAGCACGCCATGTGGGTTCTTTAGTCAAGTCAAGTCAAGTCAAGTAACATTTATTTATATAGCACATTTAAAAAACAACTCTCGTTGGCCAAAGTGCTTTACATTTGTTATAAGAATAGCACAACAAAACAAACTACATACATATATACATGTAGCCCTCACTTAGAGGACGTCAGGAAAGGCTTGGGAGTATAGATACGTCTTTAGTCTTGACTTAAAAGAGTCGATGGAGGGGGCAGTTCTGATGGGAAAGGGGGCTGCTGTTCCACAGTCTAGGGGCTGCAACCGCAAAGGCGCGATCGCCCCTGAGCTTATGCCTAGACCGTGGGATATTCAGCAACTCCAAGTCGGCCGATCTGAGGGGCCTGGAGGTGGAGTGGTGGGTGAGAAGACTTTTTATGTAGGTGGGGGCAAGCCCATTGAGGGCTTTGTAGACATGGTGGAGGATCTTGAAGTTTATACGGAACCGCACAGGGAGCCAGTGGAGAGAGGCCAGGATCGGGGTGATGTGGTCCCTTTTTCGGGTGCCCGTCAGGAGTCTCGCTGCGGCGTTTTGGACCAGTTGCAGGCGGGACAGGGAAGATTGGCTGATGCCAGTGTAAAGGGAGTTGCAGTAATCTAGGCGGGAGGAGATGAATGTGTGGATGATCTTTTCCAGGTCATCAAACTGGAGGAATTGTTTTATTGTAGCTATCGTCCGAAGCTGAAAGAAGCTAGCTTTTACCACGGCATTGACTTGTTTGTCAATTGACTAGCTTTACCACTCTATCTTCTTATGTTGTCACTTTCAGGGAGCTGTCAGCTTGGACCTGAAGATTCTTCTGTGCACTAATGTGGTAAGGATAGGAAGGGACAGCATTAGGTGTTTGCTTTAACTATAAGCTTTCAACTTACATTCGACCTCCAAATGTGCATCACCTTGCTCATCATCGAACACAAATGAAATCAGCTCAGTTTGGATTGCAAGTGTGAAAAATGCATGGTTAATAAGGTGTTGACATAAATAACCAGACGGTAACAACTTGCAATGACAGTAATTGAAACCTGGCTCACAGAAAGGGACGATTAAGGATACTCGATACTCCTGGAGACAGGACATTGAGGAAACAAGGGCAGAGGAAACAGGAGAACGAGCAGGCATTTTGAATAAGGGGAATATGAATCTGAGGGAAAGGAAGAAATGTACTTGGATGTTCAAAAATAGAATTCATTGTTCGGAATTTAATACTTTAGACTGTAGAGATACAGCACGGAAACAAGCCATTCGGCCCGCCGAGTCCGTGTTGACCAGCGATCACCCTGTACACTAATACTATCCTACACGCTAGGGATAATTTACAATTTTGCAATCATAAACCTAAGTCTTATGGTTCTCGTTTCCCCTACTCTGGGTAAAAGACTCTATGCATTTACCCGATGTACTGATGTACGGTATGATTTGACTGCATATCACTTATGACCTTATGACCTAATGAGAATTAGTCAGTTTGAAGGCCTGGTTAGTAGCTGCCAACGAGTTCTGGAACGCTTGCTTCAACATTTTGCAAAGAAGAAGGAATACAAAATTATCTAATACCTGATATACATTTATGTTTTTCCCGAATGTAATCTCTCACAGCTAAAAAAATTAAAATTAAAAATGAAGGACTTCAATTTCTCTTGAATACTCTCTTGACTTCTCCTAAAATAACAATTTCCTTATCTGTCGTTGGCTATTGTTTGAATTTCAGCTATTCACTGGGCGAATTTCTTTGGAGCTGCTCCTGCTATTTTGGTTTCCAACCATATAATTTGCACAAAAGTATTAATTCTATCAAGCATCCTCCAAGGTTGAACTTTACACAAGCCAACACCAAGAACTGAATTCAAACGCCTCCTCCAAATACATTAGATTAAACTTTATTAATACATTTTAAGAGTAGTTTTTAAAACATGCAAGCATTCTGAATTCAGCAGAGGTATTAACCATTTGGCCCATCATGTCTGTGGTCGGACACAAAATGCCGGTGTAGCTCAACAGGTGAGGCAGCAGCTCCGGTGAGAAGGAATGGATGATGTGTGTGGGTGATCAGTGGTCGGCGAGAACTAGTTGGGCCGAAGGGCCTGTTTCCACACTGCATCTCTGAACTCTAAACTCAATGGGCAAAGTCAAACCATCGAACTGAAGGGACAATTATTACAGATCGCTTAGTGGCAAACTAATTTCTCTGAGATGGTTATTGTTAGGTTTTAAATGATTTAGTAATGCAAGAATGGATTGAGATGATTTGGATTAACCAAGTAGTTTGAGGATTTCTTGCACTTAAATTTGCAGTCTCACCTTTTTTCTCTGTTGCAAAACAGCGCTATGCAGTGGGAGATAAAGTCCGCATTTACAATGTTCCAAACCGTGCTTGTAGCATAGAAACAGCATAGTTTAGCTGCTCATGGATGCCCTGCCTTCCCGCCATTGTTCCTTCCTGCGTAGCTAAACAGCATGCAAGTAGGATAAACCCCGGAAAATGTGGAATCTCTGTGTTATTGGCAGATGAGGGATGAACAAAGAACTCCTCAAACTGCGGAGCATCCTGGACAATACAGCTCACCCCCTCCATGACACACTGGACAACCTGAAGAGCACCTTCAGCAAAAGACTGGTTCCACCAAGATGCAGGACAGAACGGTATAGGAGACCCTTCTTCCTTGTGACTATCAAACTGTACAAGTCCTCCCCCTTCTGTCATGGGCTAGACCCCCCCCCCCCCCCTACCCCCAACCCCTCCCTCCACTCCCCAATCTTTGCACGAACTCAATCCTGGACTTTCCATCTACACAAACAACAGCTGGTGTAATAATGCTACCGCTGTTTCCAGCCACTGCTCTCCGGACATAGAGTTTTTGACTGTGAAATGCAGGCCATTCTATCTGCCACGGGAGTTTACTGTGGTTAGCCAACACAAAGGAGGCTCTGCGTATTCTCTACAGTTCCATCAGTGAGCTGCAAAGAAATCATCCAGAGGGCGTTGTCATTGTTGCTGGGGACTTTAACCAGGCCAACATGAAGACTGTCCTCCCTCATTTCCATCAATATGTGGACTTTGCTACACGTGGAGAGAATACGCTGGACCGGGTCTACAGTAACATCAAGCAGGCTTTCAGAGCAGTACCCCAGCCTCACCTCGGCTCCTCTGACCACCTCTCTGTAATGCTCATCCCAGCCTATAAGCCCCTGCTGATCAGAGAGAAACCCACTGTGAAGCAGGTTAGAGTCTGGTCTGAGGGAGCTACAGAAGCACTCCAGGACTGCTTTGAGTGCACGGACTGGGACATGTTCAGGACAGCAGCCACTCATAACCAAAACATCAATGTGGATGAGTATGCCATGTCAGTGTCGGGATACATACAGAAGTGCATGGAGGACGTCACTGTCATCAGGAACATCACAACCCGGGCCAACCACAAACCTTGGATTACTGCAGAGGTGCGTGCCATGCTGAAAGCACGAAATGCGGCTTTTAAATCTGGTGATTTGGGGGCTCTGAGAACAGCGAGAGCCAACCTCAACCGCGAAATTAGGAAAGCAAAGCGCGCCCACGGACAGAAAATCCAGGGTTTCTTCCAGGATGATACCAACACCAGGAACATGTGGGAAGGCATCCGGGCCATAACAAACTACAAGGCCCCTCAGATGTCTTGTAAGGATGACACAGACTTTCTAAATGAACTAAATAATCATTTCGGCAGGTTTGAGGCACTGAACACCACTACAGTGAGGAAATTAGAGCCACAACCAGGAGAACAGACACTGTCTTTTGAAACTGCTGAAGCCCGCAAAATCCTGGAGGGCATTGACCAGCGAAAGGCAGCCGGACCGGATAACATACCGGGCGTCTGCTTAGGGGATGTGCTGACCAGCTGGCTCTGGTTCTGACAGACATTTTTAACATCTCCCTGAACCAGGCCATTGTTCCATCATGTTTCAAGACAGCCACCATCATACCAGTTCCCAAAAAGTCTACAATAACCTGCCTGAATGATTACCGCCCCGTAGCACTCACACCAATAATAATGAAGTGCTTTGAGAGGCTTATTAAGCAGCACATGGTCTCTAAAATCCCCTCCAGTTTTGACCCGTTCCAGTTTGCTTATCGCCCGAACCGCTCCACAGAGGATGCTATTTCCTCTGCAGTCCACCTGAGCCTACAACACCTGGAGGAGAGGAACACCCACGTGCGGATGCTGTTTGTTGATTTCAGCTCAGCATTTAACACGATAATCCCCCAGCATCTGGTGAGCAAACTGGCACCCCTAGGTTTCAACACCACACTATGCAACTGGATCCTGGATTTCCTTTCTGAAAGACCCCAGTCTGTGCGGGTGGGGAAGAACACCTCCTCGGTCATCACACTGAGCACCGGCTCCCCTCAGGGCTGTGTCCTGAGTCCGCTGCTCTTTACATTGATGACACATGACTGTGTCGCCAGGTCCACTACTAACCATATCATCAAATACGCGGATGACGCAACAGTAGTGGGCCTCATCCGCAATAACGACGACCAGGCATATAGAGAGGAGGTGGAACAGCTGGTGAGCTGGTGCAGCAGGAACAACCTTCTCCTAAATGTGAACAAAACCAAGGAGATTGTCGTCGATTTCAGAAGGAAAATTCAGCCCAGTCACACTCCACTTTGCATCAACAACTCAGCAGTGGAGCAGGTGAAAAGGATCAAGTTCCTGGGGGTGCATATAACGGACACCTTAAACTGGTCCACAAACATTACATCTCTGGCAAAACGGGCACAGCAGCGGTTGTACTTCCTCCGCAGGTTGAGAAGTTTACACCTCCACCCTCCCATCCTCGCCACTTTCTACAGAAGCACAATTGAGTCGGTCATGACCAGCTGCATCTCTACGTGGTGCGGCAGCTGTACAGCTGCGGACTGGAAGTGCCTTCAGAGAGTGGTGAGGACAGCGGAAAAAATCATTGGGACTTCTCTTCCTTCCATCATGGACAGGGGGTACAAGCGCTGTCTGATTAGAGCTAAGGGCATTACCACAGTCCCCACACACCCACAATTTGGACTGTTTATACTGCTTAACTCTGGGAGGAGGTACCGCAGCATGAAGAGCGGGACAACCAGGTTCTGCAACAGCTTCATCCCCCAGGCCATAAGATTACTGAACAATCAACAAAACCGAGGCTAGAACTTTTTAAATATCGACACTTTTAAAAAACTTGTTATATATATTTATTTTACAGAACCATGCACATGAGGCATTTTTATGGACGCACCTAGCACTTTTACTTTTACTATTTACCTGATTGGAGAGTCAAATGCAACGAAATTTCGTTCAAGGTGCACTGTGTCTAGGTGTATATCTGAATGACAATAAAGTTTTCATTCATTCATTCACTCATTACTTTAGTATCATGTATCTTGTTGCGTCTTATGACTGTTTCCCTCCTGGGATAAGAAAAGTTCTATTGTATCATATCGTGTCGTGTCGTTTACGTGGCGACTCTTTGCGTACCTTGTGTGCGGTACCCAAAACAAAGAATTTCACTCTGACATGTCACATGTGACAATATACTCTAAATCGATCAATCAAGTTGTGACTCAACAAATGGCAGAGAACTGGGACACATTTCTTCAACGAGTGAGATGAAACTAGCGAACGTTGCAGAGAGTTGAAGGAGACTGCTCGGTTTTGGGAACCGCATTATATATTTTGAAACTCAACTTAATATTTAACAGAACTGTTGTAGGAAATGTACATGAAAACAATTTAGTTTATTCAATGCATTGAAGACGATGGTTCAAAAAAAAACTTGAGTGTGAATCATATGTGGACTAATAACCCTTAGCTGTGACAGTAATCCCTCAGAAATTTGCTAACATTGGCACCTTCTAGTTGTACATAAGCTGTGAAAATTACGGGGGAGAAATTTGTCATTGACTGCCATTTCTTGTTGTGAGCTCCTGTATCAGCCACTGGATGTCATCGACTCTGAAGTGAATTGAACAGAATGTACCACTTAATTAATTTAGTAATTGATCTAAAGAGTGAAAACAGTTAAAGTGTGGAGAAAAGTGGTGCAGAGATGTACAATGGTGGAAAGGCAGGGCATCCATGAGCAGCAGCAGTGATTATATCTGATGTAACTTCACATACAAACTACATGGATATCCATGAGATGAGCATGAGACGCTGGGAAAATAGTATGCGGTTATTGGGCGGCACAGGGAGAACGTACAAACTCCGTGCAGACAGCACCCGTAGTCAGGAACGAACCTGGGATCTCTGGCGCTGTAAGGCAGTAGCTCTACCGCTGTGCCACCGTGCCGCCCAAACAGTAGAACAGGTCAAGATCAAATCTGGCAATGTGTGAGTCTTTTGCCCTACATATCTTGCCGTTAAAACATCAATTTTTCTAAAGCATATGAAGCGAGGCACAGTGCGCAGTTGATAGAGCGACTGCCTCAAAGCGCCAGGGATCTCAGTTTGTGTTTGGTCTCACCATGGCAGTGAAGAAAGTTGAGGACACTCAGTGTGTTTTGGAATGGGGAGGGGTCATCAAATGACATCTTGAAGAGGTGTATGAGATCATGAGGGGATTAAATCAGGTAGATGCACCGAGTCTTTTACCCAGAGTTGGGTAATTAAGAACCAGAGGACGTAGGTTTATGCTGAGAGGGGAAAAGTTTAGTAGAAGCCTTATGGGCCTGTCCCACTTGCGCGACTTTTTCAACATGTCGGAAAATTCAGCGGCGACCAGAAAGATGCTACGACTCTCTGGGCGACTGAGGAGACTACTCACGACCATACAGGCGACATGTCGCAGGGTGAAGCCTGCATGGTCATGAGTAGTCGCCCAAAGAGTCGTACCATGTTCTGGTCGCCGCTGGATTTTCAACATGTTGAAAATTTTCGGCGACCTGCAATGACCTATGACGGGTGCCGGCAGTCGCCGAAAAAGTTGCGTAAGTGGGACAGGCCCATGAGGGGCTACATTTTCAGACAGAGGATGGTGGGTATATACTGTATGGAACAAGCTGTTGGAGGAGTTAGTTGAGGTAGGTACTATAACAACATTTAAAAGACATTTAGACAGGTACATGGATAGTAAAGGTTTGGAAGGATATGGGGAAAACGAGAGTGTGAGATCAGTGTAAATGGGGCATCTTGGTCAGCGTGGGCAAGTGGGGCTGAAGGGCTGAAGGGCCTTTTCCATGCTGTTTAACTCCACGATTGTATAACATGCAACCAGGAGCTTAAAATGGCCGATCCGGGCAATGATCAGGTATCTGCAAAATGGCCGCCTCGCCTATGCTTGGTCATGTCAATGTAGAAGAAGCCACATGAGGAGCACCAAAATTTCCAATTTTTACCAAAGCTGATTAACCTACAAACCTGTACGTCTTTGGAGCATGGTAGGAAACCGGAGCACCCGGGAAAAACCCACTCGGTCATGCGGTGAACGTACAAACTCTGTACGGACATCACCCGTAGTCAGGATCGAACCCGGGTTTCTGGCGCTGCAAGGCAGCAACTCTACCGAAATGCCACCGTGCCGCCTTAAAGTATCTCCAGCAATTTCAGTTTTCATTTCAGATTTCACTCCAAAGACGTACAAGTTTGTCGGTTAATTGGCTTGGTATAAGTGTAAATTGTCCCCAGTGTTAATGTGTGGCGATCGCTGGTCGGTGCGGAATCGGTGGGCCGAAAAGCCTATTTTCATGCTGTATCTTCAAACTTAAAAATATTTCAAAGAAACATAGAAACATTGAAAATAGATGGTGGAGTAGGCCATTCGGCCCTACTTGCCAGCACCGTCATTCAATATGATCATGGCTGATCATCCAAAATCAGAACCACGTTCCTGCGTTTTCCCCCATATCCCTTGATTCCGTTAGCCCTAAGAACTAAATCTAACTCTCTCTCGAAAACATTCAGCAAATTGGCCTCCACTGCCTTCTGTGGCAAAGAATTCCACAAATTTACAACTCTCTGGGTGAAAACATTTTTCCTCATCTCAGTCCGAAATGGCCTACCCCTTATTCTTAAACCATGACTGAATATTCAGTTCTTGACGCACTTCCATAATTTGTGAAACCTTTATTTCCATATCCCTTTAAGGATTTCTCCTCCCCATTACACTTGCAATCTGATTGCCAGCCTATTTTCCTCTCATTGCCATTGTTTAATAAAGTTGAAACCTATACTGTTTAATGGCATAACCGTGTGGTTGCAAGATAATCTATTATTCAGAGCAATTTAGTTCTCACACAACATGCAATCTGCAATATAAACTACTGCTGACTAGCAGATGTTGTTCCTAGTGGGTCGTACAATGCACCATTTTATAAAAACAAACACTACATCATAAAATAGGGCATGTATTATTCAGCTTCTAAAGTGCCGCTTTCTTCACTTATTTTTCATTCTAAATGCCACATGTTTAAGTGCATTATTTAAGAATTAATGTTTGTTTGCGAAAAAAAGTGTTTTTTACAATTGGCAGTTGTTTGTAAATTCCCAACTCCGGGTCCGAATCATAAATCATGCAACAGTTTTTGCTTGGTTTGGAGATACAGCGTGGGAACAGGCCCTTCGGCCCACTGCATCCATGCCAACCATTGATTTGCCAATGCTAAACATTTGTTATTAGTTTTCATTATTGGTGTGATTCCACCAAGATGCAGGACAGAACGCCACAGGAGATCCTTCTTCCCTGTGGCTATCAAATTGTACAACCTCTCCCCCTTCTGTCATGGGGTAGACTGAGAGACTGACTCTCCTCCCCTCCCCTCGCCAATATGTGCACATCCCCAATCCTTTCCACTCGTCACTTTAATTTAATGTTTCATGTATTTTGTGTTTTTTATGACTGTTGCAGATCAATTTCCCTTCTGGAATAAATAAAGTTATTTCGTATCGTATCATATATTAATTTATATATATATGTGTGTGTATATACAGTATATATGTCTGCATGTATTTGTGTATATATGTATATACTGTATGCACACACTGATTTTTTTTTTTGTTTATTATATAGTTTATAGTGTATAGTTTATTATATTAGATATTAGAGTTAGATAGAGCTCTAGGGGCTAGTGGAGTCAAGGGATATGGGGAGAAGGCAGGCACGGGTTATTGATAGGGGACGATCAGCCATGATCACAATGAATGGCGGTGCTGGCTGGATGGGCCGAATGGCCGCCTCCTGCACCTATTTTCTATGTTTCTATGTTTTTATATCGGTTATAGTATTGTTTATGCTGACATATTCTGTTACATTGCTACAAGTAAGAATTTCATCGTTCCATCTGGGACATATGACAATAAAACACTCTTGACTATCTTGACTCTTGTTATTCCAATTTCTCATCCACTCTCTAGACATTAAGGGCAATTTAGAGAGGCCAGTTAACCTACAAACCCGCATGTCTGTGGGATGTGGGAGGAAACCGGAGTACCTGGCGGAAACCCATGTGGTTACAGGTGCATCGTGCAAACTCCACACAGACAGCACCTGAGGTTAGGAGCGAACCCGGATCACTGGCACAGTGAGGCAGCAGTTCTACTGGCTGCACCCATTGTGCCAGCCTTCATTTAGACAGAGTCTGTGGAATTCTTTGCTGCACAAGGCTGTGGAGGCCAATGGATATTTTTAAGGCAGAGATGGATTAATTCTTGATTAGTACAGGTGTGAGGGGTTATGGGGAGAAGGCAGGAGAATGGGGTTAGGAGGGAGAGATAGGTCAGCCATTATTGAATGGCGGAGTAGACTTGATGGGCCGAATGGCCTAATTCTACTCCTATCCCTCATGTCCTTACATGATCTTGAAAAATGGATGTTTTAAATGCATGGCAAAAGGCTCAAAATTGGTTAGATTTGTGCTACTGCCTGCAAAACGTATCCAAAGTATGGTACCATCTTTAGCAGATTCCTTTTGCACTAGTATTGGCTTAAATAATTCATTGAATTTCTGTTTGTTATATATTATCTGTGTAATGTGTTTTACAGGCCTGTTATGCTGCTGGAAGTTAGAAATTCACTGTTCCATTATTGGTGCATATGAGAATTAACCACTCTTGACTCTTGAAGACTCAACATTTATTGAGTTGACCAATTCTTGCATAGTGAGGTATTGCACATGATGTTATTGTATAACATAATTGTAGATTCTCATTTGCTGATCTATTAATATGCTCGCTGAATTTTCAGGCCACTTCAACATTTTTATCCATGAGTTTTGAATCTAATTTTCCAGTTCGAGCATCAAAAGTAAACGCCATGCTTTGATCGCTTTCTCCCGCTGCTCTTATATTCTCATTTTCAAAGTTTTCAAAGGTCCAAAGGTCAGTTTATTGACACATGTACCAATTAAGGTACAAACAAACTCGGATTACCATACAGCCATACTAAAGAAAAGCAACAAGACACACAACTACATAAAAGTTAACATAAACATCCACCACAGTGGATCCCCCATGTTCCTCACTGTGATGGAAGGCAATAAAGTGCATACTGTCGTTGTGTCCTTGGGCAAGACACTTCACCCACCTTTGCCTGTGTGTGAATGTGTGTGAATGGGTGTGAGTGAATGGGTGGTGGTCGGAGGGGCCGTAGGCGCAGATTGGCAGCCACGCTTCCGTCAGTCTGCCCCAGGGCAGCTGTGGCTACAGAAGTAGCTTACCACCACCGAGTGTGACTGAGGAGTGAATGAATAATGCGATGTAAAGTGCCTTGAGTATTAGAAAGGCGCTATATAAATCCCATCCATTATTATTATTAATAAAGTCTAATCTTCTTCCCTCTTTATTCTCCCGCGGTCGGGACAGGCGGTCGAGGTGATCGAAGCTCCCGCGATCGGGGAGATCGAAGCTCCTGCAGTTGGAGCTCCCGAAGTCGGTCTCTAACCAAGGGACCGCGAGCTCCACAATGTTAAAGTCCGCAGGCTCCAGCGTTTGGAGCACCCAACGTCGATCCCCAGCAAGAGGCCACCAACTCCTCGAAGTTAGGCCGCAGTGCAGAAGGAGATACAGTATGGAAAAAGTCGAATCTCCATTCAGGTAAGTGATGTGTAAAAGGTTCCCCCAACCCCCTCCCCCCACCCCCCACATAAAACAAGCTAAAGATACACTAAAACATGCATTTAACATGTACTATAAAACAACAAAGAAGGAAAAGGACGAGACAGACTGTTGGCGAGGCAGCCACTGCGGCACCACCCGGTTATTTGACCGATTTAATTTCCCTGAAGGAGAGTACTGATTCATGAAACCACATGTGCATTGAAAAAAATCTTTCCTCACGTTAAACTGGTTTAAGTCAGATTAGCTGGTTTGATCGTGCAACTGCTAGCCAAATGATTACTTATATAGCAAATGCACCCTTTCCTCCTGATTAAATATAACTTGTACGCCTTGTTGTCACCTTCCTCTCAGCTAACAATGAACCATTCTACATTTCCTTCTCACCAGCCGCTTTGATGTCGTTTTCTCACCTTACCCCACCTCTGTATCTATAGAATCCCTCTCCCCCGACTCTCTGAAGAAGGGTCTCGAGCTGAAACGTCACCCATTCCTTCTCTCCAGAGATGTTGCCTGTCCCAATTACATAAATTATTCCTTAATGCAAAATAGTTGAACCAAAATGTGTTCCTTGCATTTTAAAAACATTTTATATTACAGTTTATGAAATATGCAGGATTTTCAGTTAACTTGGCCTTCCTGTATAGATGCCATTGTTTTTATATGACTTCAGGTTGCTCCACAGCACCATAACAATATGTGATACGTAATGGAGAAAGGCTTATCTATATTTGTTTTGCCCCTACCATAAAACTCACAACTGGAATTCATGTCATTCATAAATTATGCAGATTCTGAATTAATCCGCAATTTCTGCTCAGTACTGATGTTAGTGCTTTGGAAAGAAGACTTTAAATAATCTGATATATTTAAAAATATATATATTTGGTCAATTGGCAGCATATTTGTGCAAATTATCCAAAAGCACATAAAAAAATTCGACCAGGAACCGAGAGATGAATTATTAAAATCTATAATGCAAAACTATAGTCCAGTTAGCTAAAAAATAAAACCGTTGAACGTAATTACCTAAAATAAATCGGGCGGAGGAATCAACAGCACTTTTGGACGAGGCTGCATTCGAAGAAGCAATCGTGAAAATGGGACATCAGGAATTGATTAGCCATTATTGGAAACAAGGTGCATAATAAGATATTATTTAGGCCTCAGGCCATCGAGTAGTAATCTCCAAATGGGATGTCAAGGTTTAATATTTTACATCAAAATAGCATAGTTTGCAATTCAATGAGGTGTTGTCAGTGGTTTATAGTCATATTTAATTGTTCCTGGAGGCAGAAACGGGAAGGTAGATGCCCTGCTTGTGGCAGTAAAATGTTCAATTACTCATGAATTGCATGGAGTTGACTTGTAGACCAGTGGCACTGAAGCAAGAGCTAAAATATGCGGTATATTATAGTGGAAGTGCGCCACAATATACAGTCACGGTTTCACAGTGAAGAGTTTACAAACATGAAGCTGCATTTTTTACTTGATTGGGTCTTCATTAAATTTCTCAGTGTCATTAAAGTACGACTGAGAAACTCCAGAACTCTTTGCAGGCCTAGACACAAGGAACTGCAGATGGTGGTTTACAAAAACAGGCACAAAGTGCGTAGAGGAATTCGGCAGGTCAGGCTGCTTCTCTGGAGAACGTGGATAGGTGATGCTTTGGGTTGGGTCCCTTATTCAGACTGGTGAAGTAACTCAGCGGGCCAGGAAGCATCTCTCGGGCTGGAATAACACAATGGGATAGCCAGCATCTCAGGAAATTTAGGAAGGGTCCCAAGCTGACATGTCACCTAGTGATGCTCTCCAGAGCTGCTGCCTGACCCGCTGAGTTACTCCAGCACTTTATGTCTTTCTCTGTGGGCCTATGTCAGAAATGTTTGTTTCTTATTGTTACTCATGTCGTATCGGTAAACATACACTTTCTCCACTATACATTACAACAATATACAATTGTTTAATTCAAATAACGCTCCAAGTTGCAATATGGAACCCAAAATATAACACAAATTAATAATACCGCGATACACCTCTGACTCACTAATTATACCCCTCTCATTTTTTTAAAGCACCATAGATTGCTACAAACATATGATGAGTTTTTGTTGGCACTGGGCCGGTACTAATAGATACGTAGATACATAGAAAATAGGTGCAGGAGTAGGCCATTCGGCCCTTCGAGCCTGCACCGCCATTCAATATGATCATGGCTGATCATCCAACTCAGTATCCCGTACCTGCCTTCTCTCCATATTCCCTGATCCCTTTAGCCACAAGGGCCACATCTAACTCCCTCTTAAATATAGCCAATGAACTGGCCTAAAACTACCCTCTATGGCAGAGAATTCCAGAGATTCACCACTCTGTGTGAAAAATGTTTTTCTCATCTCGGTCTTAAAGGATTTCCCCCTTATCCTTAAACTGTGACCCCTTGTCCTGGACTTCCCCAACATCGGGAGCAATCTTCCTGCATCTAGCCTGTCCAACCCCTTAAGAATTTTGTAAGTTTCTATAAGATCCCCCCTCAATCTCCTAAATTCTAGCGAGTACAAGCCGAGTCTATCCAGTCTTTCTTCATATGAAAGTCCTGACATCCCAGGAATCAGTCTGGTGAACCTACTCACAGGAGTTTAGACAAATGAGGGAGGACATAATTGAAACGTACACAATAGTGAAAGGCTTGGATAGAGTGGATGTGGAGAGGATGTTTCCACTAGTGGGAGAGTATTGGACCAGAGGTTACAGCCTCAGAATTAAAGGACTTTCTTTTAGGAAGATGAGGAGATATTTCTTTAGTCAGATGGTGGTGAATCTGTGGAATTTGACAGATTTGTGATTAGTAATGCCCCTGTCCCACTTAGGAAACCTGAACGGAAACCTCTGGAGACTTTGCGCCCCACCCAAGGTTTCCGTGCGGTTCCCGCAGGTTGCAGGTGGTCCTGAGAAGGCTGTAGAGGCAAAGTCTGTGGATATATTTAAGGCAGAGATAGATGGATTCTGTGGCAATGAATTGTGCTGTGCACATAAATACCAAAATGTCTCTACTCCTTGCAAGTTCCAGAGAAAATATTCTGATATGTGGTTCTCAGCTCCAAATCCTTCCCATATTTCCTCGTGTTGCACAATGAATTTTATTTGCCATGGTTTTGTCCATCTATTTTGCGTGGGACCCAATTTATTTTTCTTCTCCCATTCAAACAACGCAAATAGAATGATGTCGGAGGATAATTTGTGCTTGTTTCCAAGTAGTACAGGCAAAGGCCCCTTGTCTCTGTTCCTCCATTAGCTTAATTAGGAAACAGATGGCGGCATCACAAAGGCTTGCCAACAAGAACTATTTTTGAATCTTACAAATAGGAAAGAAGTCTACAAAATCTGGTTGGTAAGTCATACCGTGCAGGTTTGTGTTTTCTTAACCCAGGATAGTTTTACATGAGTGACTAACACATCACACCTTCCAGTGAGTGTGCTGCTTCTAAAAGCAGTAGTGCTCATGATAAACTCAAACACAAAACTATTTTGTTTGCTTCTAGTTCATACAACAATTGGAGCAGAATTAGGCCGTTCGGCCCATCGGGACTATGCCATTCAATAATGGCTGATCTACTTTTCCCTCTCAACCCCATTCTCCTGCCTTCGCTCCATAACCCCGACACCCTTATGCCCCTGTCCCACTTAGGAAGCCTGAACGGAAACCTCTGGAGACTTTGCGCCCCACCCAAGATTTCCGTGCAGTTCCCGGAGGTTTTTGTCAGTCTCCCTACCTGCTTCCACTACCTGCAACCTCCGGCAACCACCTGCAACCTGCGGGAACCGCACGGAAACCTTGGGTGGGGCGCAAAGTCTCCAGAGGTTTCCGTTCAGGTTTCCTAAGTAGGACAGGGGCATTACTAATCACAAATCTGTCAAACTCTGCCTTAAAAATACCCAATGATTTGGCCTCCACTGCCGTTTGTGGCAATGAATTCCACAGATTCACCATCTTCTGACTAAATAAATTCCTCCTCATCTCCCTTCTATTCATACAAAATGTTTTTGGAGATTATCTGATGTGCAAATATTATCCACGTTGAAAGGAAAATGTATTGCTGTTGCAGAATCATAGTCCTAGAGTTGTACTGCACGGAACAGGCCCTTCAGCCCAATTGATCCATGCCAGCCGAGTTACCGAACTGAGCTAGTCCCACCTGCCTGTGCCTGGTCCATATCCCTTTAAACATTCCCCATCCATGTATTTGCCAAATGACTTTTAAATATCGGACTTGTACCCATCTCTACCACTTCCCCTGGCAGTTGTTTTAATGTTGTTTAGTTCAGTTTATTATTCTCACATGTACCGAGGTACAGTGAAAAGCTTTTGTTTGCGAGCTATCCAGTCAGAGAAAAGACTGTACATGATTACAGTCAAGCCATCCAGAGTGCACAGCTAAAGGATAAAGGGCACAACATTTAGTGCAAGAGAAAGTCCGATAAGTACAGGCGTCAGAGGTTATGGGGAGAAGGCAGGAAAATGAGGGAGAGATAGATCAGACATGATGGAATGGTGTGGACTTGATGGACCGAATGGCCTAATTCTACTCCTATCACTTATGAGCTGATGACTTTATGAATGGGATTAGGAGGAAGAGATAGATGAGCCATGATTGAATGGCAGATTATACATAATGGGCCAAATGGCCTAATTCTACTCCTATCCCTTATGACCTGATGATCTTTTCAAGTCCGATTAAAAGTTCTAAGGTCTCCAATAAAGTAGATGGGAGATCACGAGTGCACTCTAGCTGGTGAGAGTCCAGACCATTCAGTTGCCTATTGACAGCTGGGAAGAAACTATCCCTGAATCTGGTGATGTGCGCTTTTATACCTCTTCCCTGATGGGAGAGGGGAGAAGAGGGATTGACCAAGGTGAGACTGCTCTTTGATTATGCTGGTGGCCTTGTTGAGGCAGCGTGAAGTGTTGATTGCGTCTACGAAGGGGAGGTTGGATTTGTGTGATGGACTGAGCTATGTCCACAATCCATCCAATATTGTTTCATGTGTGCACCAACGTCTGATGAGAAAATTGGTCCCTGTTGATTAAAATAACTCGTTCAAAAAGATCACAACATATTAAATGCTAAGTAAAAAGATTGATTGTGAGACAGAAAGCCTATCCATTCAAAGCAATCACCCAATCACAAATATTGATATCTTTGTAATAGTTTTCAGTAAGAAACAATTACTGATTATGGGGAGAAGGCAGGAGAATGAGGATGAGAGGGAGAGATAGATTAACCATGATTGAATGGCGGAGAAGACGCGATGGGCCAAATGGCCTAATTCTGCTCCTGTGTCTTATGGAGTCCAGGCTCTTCCATCCAGTAAATCAAATCTGAATGTTCTCGCTTCTGTGTTAAATCATCTCTTTGTTAAGGGCCTGTCCTACTTACACGATTTTTCAGCGGACTGTCTGCGACCTTCAAGCTCGGGGGCACTCGCCTGAAAAACCACGAGCTGGAACGACCATCAGCGCAGAACACACACACACACACACACACACACACACACACACACACACGTGCACGCACGCACGAACGGACGCACGCACGCACGGACGCACACACACACACACACACACACACACACACGCACACGCACACGCACACACACATCGCAAAGGCGTGGGCCAGGGAAAGTGGGGGAATGCTGTCTGAAATTTGCATGGTGCAAAGCCAAGGTGATACCCGCAATGAACAGGAAGGTTAAAGACGGCTAGCACAGTCATTTAAAAGAGCAGGGAGGGGGAGGCGAGGGGAGAAGGGGGGAGAAGGGGGGAGACGGGGGGAGAAGAGGGGGGGGGGAGAAGGATTGGTGATACATTTTAAGAAGCCAGATAACTTTTTAATAAGCCAGAGATACACAGCTGTGGTTTAGCGGGCATTTAACATTAATATGCCAGGTCAGCAAAGAAGATTTCCTTGGGCTACCTCGACTACCTACAACGACATGGCGACCCCACTACCACTGCACCAAGGCTTCAAAGTTCTTTGAATTTCTCCATGGCGACCAATGTATGATCGCCAAAAATATTTCAACATGTTGAAAAATTTAGCGCGACCACACTGAGGCCGCAAATAGTTACCACCATGCGGGAATTCCTCTCTACCATGAAGGAGACTCACCAGAGGTTACCATGTGGCGAGCTTGTGGCGAGCCCAGTCTCCTGAACTCGCAAATAAGGTCACCTAAGTGGGACAGGCCCTTTACTCCACAAAGTCATAAGGCTATAAGGAATAGCAGTAGAATTAGGCCATTCGGCCCATCGAGTCTACTCCGCCTTTCAAGCATGGCAGATCTATCTCCCTCCTAACCCCATTCTCCTGCCTTTTCCCCATAACCTCTGACGCCTGTACAAGTGAATCATTCATAAGGCATCAAGAACCAGCATGGGTTTAAGGTGAGGGGGGACAGGTTTAATAGGAATCTGAGGGGCAATTCGATCACTCAGCAGGCGATGGGTATAAGGAACAAGCTGCCAGAGGAGGTGATTTGGAAGGATATGGGCCAAACAGAGAAAAGTGGGACGAGCTTTGATAGGGCGTGTTGGTCGGCGTGGGTGAGCTGCATTGAGGGGCCTGTTCCCGTGCTGTATTACTCTATGACTCCAGGACTAGAGGGTGTGAGCTATAGGGAGAGGTTGAGTAGGCTGGGTCTCCATTCCTTGGAGTGCAGGAGGATGAGCGGTGATCTTAAAGAGGTGTATAATATCATGAGTGGAATAGATCGGGTAGATGCACAGAGTCTCTTGCCCAGAGTTGGGGAATCGAGGACCAGAGGACATAGGTTCAAGGTGAAGGGGAAAAGATTTAATCGCAATCTGTGGGGTAACCTTTTCACACAAAGGGTGGTGGGTGCATGGAACAAGCTGACAGAGGAGGTAGTTGAGGCTGAGACTGTCCCAACATTTAAGAAACAGTTAGACAGGTACATGGATAGGACAGGTTTGGTGGGATAGGGACCAAGCACAGGCAGGAGGGACTAGTGCAGCTGGGACATGTTGGCCGGTGTGGGCGAGTTGGGCCAAAGGGTCTGTTTCACCGCTGCAACACTCTATGACTCTATAACTATGTCTCTCCACTGAAGCAGCTTCTTGGTGTGAGTTGATTGAGTATAGGAGCAGGGAGGTTCTACTGCAGTTGTACAGGGTCTTGGTGAGACCACACCTGGAGTATTGCGTACAGTTTTGGTCTCCAAATCTGAGGAAAGACATTCTTGCCATAGAGGGAGTACAGAGAAGGTTCACCAGACTGATTCCTGGGATGTCAGGACCTTCATATGAAGAAAGACTGGATAGACTCGGATTGTACTCGCTAGAATTTAGATGATTGAGTGGGGATCTTATAGAAACTTACAAAATTCTTAAGGGGTTGGACAGGCTAGATGCAGGAAGATTGTTCCTGATGTTGGGGAAGTCCAGGACAAGGGGTCACAGTTTAAGGATAAAGGGGAAATCCTTTAGGACCGAAATGAGAAAAGCATTTTTCACACAGAGAGTGATGAATTTCTGGAACTCTCTGCCACAGAAGGTAGTTGAGGCCAGTTCATTGGCTATATTTAAGAGGGAGTTAGATGTGGCCCTTGTGGCTAAAGGGATCAGGGGGTATGGAGAGAAGGCAGGTACAGGATACTGGGTTGGATGATCAGCCATGATCATATGGTCAAGTCGTGTCAAGTCAAGTTTATTCGTCACATACACATACGAGATGTGCTGTGAAATGAAAAGTGGCAATGCTCGCGGACTTTGTGCAAAAAGACAAACAAACAAACAACCAAACAAACTATAAACACAATCATAAACACACACATATTCTTTTTCATATTAAATATTGTGGGCGGAAGGAAAAACATTCAGTAAAGTTAGTCCCTGGTGAGATAGGAGTTTACAGTCCGAATGGCCTCTGGGAAGAAACTCCTTCTCAACCTCTCCGTTTTCACGGCATGGCAACGGAGGCGTTTGCCTGACCGTAGCAGCTGGAACAGTCCGTTGCAGGGGTGGAAGGGGTCTCCCATGATTTTATTGGCTCTGGAGTTGCACCTCCTGATGTATAGTTCCTGCAGGGGGGCGAGTGAAGTTCCCATAGTGCGTTCGGCCAAACGCACTACTCTCTGCAGAGCCTTCTTGTCCTGGGCAGAGCAATTCCCAAACCAGATGGTAATATTTCCGGACAGCTTTCCACAACCGCTGAGTAGAAGCACTGGAGGATCCTCGGAGACACTCTGAATTTCCTCAATTGCCTGAGGTGGTAAAGGCGCTGCCTTGCCTTACTCACGAGTGCTGAGGCGTGTGATGTCCATGTCATATCCTCAGAGATGTGGACTCCCAGATATTTAAAACAGCTCACCCTATCCACAGGATCCCCATTTATCCTCAATGGTGTGTACGTCCTCGGATGATGTGCCCTCCTAAAGTCCACGATCAGCTCCTTAGTTTTTTTGATGTTCAAGAGGAGGCTGTTGAATGGCGGTGCAGGCTCGAAGGGCCGAATGGCCTACTCCTGCATCTATTTTCTATGTTTCTATGTTTCTATGGATAGGACAGGTTTGGAGGGATAGGGACCAAGCACAGGCAGGAGGGACTAGTGCAGCTGGGACATGTTGGCCGCTGTGGGTGAGTTGGGCCGAAGGGTCTGTTTCCACGCTGCAACACTCTATGACTATGACTCCGTCTCTCCACTGAAGCAACTTCTTGGTATCTGTTCTCCTGCTGTGCGTGGAGTTGTAATAAATGCCACCTCTCCTCTCCAGAAGGCCAGTCGCTGCTGGAGTCTGCTCATCCATGCGGGAATTATTTGTTTTCTACTTGTCATCTCTCTTTCATTACCAGAGTGCCGTGGGATTATCACCCGTGGGAAGGATGTAATCTCACACTGGGATACAAGACATGCGACTGGAATCAGGGAGTTTTATATTGTTTTAACTTGCAATAATATTGGACATTTGCCCCATGGCTGTTTTATTTGCAGAAGCAATTGTCCTTTTCAAAAACCACCAGAAACAGAAGAAATAAATCCTTTGCACTATCCATCACTTTCGGGGTCATTTTAATATATAGAAACTTTTTTTTGTAAATTTGAAAATTGGTTTAACTTTGCAATGCGTGCAATTCTGCTTTCAAGTCTTTTGGGCTGAGCAAATAATAAGCTGGAGGGCTGTGAGTCTGTGATCAGGCAATGCATAGATTTCTGTGGACTTTATCCAGATATGTGCTACTTGAATCTTAAGTGCCAGTTCCACAGGATTGCCGGCAAACGGCAAGAAAAATCCAGAACCTGGTTTCATTTTAATCAAGACATGGAAATATTCATCCATACATCTTCTTTTGAAAGGTACAGGTGACGTTTTGGGTCGAGGAAGGAAGGTACTGAGGGAAGGTCTTGTCCCGAAACGCCATCTATTCCTTCTCTCCAGTTTAAACCAGCATCTGCAGTTCCATCCGATGCACCTTCTTTTGAACTTTGCTCCTACTGCAGCCAGCATGGCAGACTTATATATTGTTATTAGCAATATATATAATAGATCATTTATTACGATACGATAGAACTTTATTTATCCCAGGAGGGAAATTGAGCTGCCAACAGTCATATAAAGCACAAAATACATGAAACATGAAATTAAAGTGCCGAGTGGAAAGGCTTGGGGGGTGTGCAACGATTGTGGGGGGAGGAGTTGTAAAGGTTGATATTAGATTAGATTAGATTATTTAATGACCACACAGTCAAGCTGGTGGAATTCAGGTTCAGTACAGGATGTTACAAGGTAGGCTGATTCCCGTCAAACATAACATAAAACACAACATCATACAATATACAGTTCATGCATGGGGAGGATATGTGCTGTTATCATAGTGTGTTCAGAATTCGGATTGCGTGTGGGTAAAAACTGTTTTTAAATCGAGATGTCTTGGCGGACAGTGAGCTGTAGCGCCTTCCTGATGGCAGCAGGTGGAAGATGTAGTGAGCTGGGTGGGAGGGATCAGGGAAGAAGGATCTCGTGTGGCGTTCTGTCCTGCATCAGGGTATCTTTTAACCCTCACCTGAAGCTCCTGCTGAAGATGACATTATGGTGGCCGCCATCCTTGAAAACATCAGTTCCTGTACACGTGGTTCCTCAAACATGGGAGGGTGGTGTCAAACATGGGAGGGGGGGGCAAGGCTTAAAGGAGATGTTAAGTGCAAGTTTTTTATAGTGAGAGTGGTGGGTGCTTGGAATGTGTTGCCAGGTGGTGGAGACAGATATGATAGGAGCGTTTAAGAAATCTTTAAATAGGATATGCTGAGAATGGAGAGATATACATCATGTCAGGCAGAGGAGATCAGTTTAACTTGGCATCATGTTCGGCATGGACATTGTGGGCTGAAGGGCCTGCTTCAGTGCTGTGCTAAACGGTGTTCCATGTTCTGACCTCCCTTGTGTAGTGGCAGGTTGGCAAACAAACAGGTCAGAGAGCTGCCTGGGGAGCGCTAACCATGCATTTGGACCGTCAATGGGATCGAAGGGATTAAAATTAATTTGGATTAATTTGTCTGGCACGGTGGTGCAGCGGTAGACTTGCTGCCTTACAGCGCCAAAGACCCAGGAACGATCCTGACTATAACGTCCATAGGTTCCTGAAGTGTTATTGGAGGAGGACCTGGAGAAGTCAGGCGCTGGGCCTGGGTCAGCAGGAGGGTGAACCGGGGGTCATGCCTCCAGCGCCTTCAAGGTCGGCTGCAGGGGGCGCCCCCGGGACGCAAAGATGGCCGTGCGAGGGGAGGGGCGTTGGATTGCTGGAACTGCTCCAGTACATCGAGCACACTTTGAATAATGGCGTAAAAGGGGCAGCACGGTGGCGCAGCGGTAGAGTTGCTGCCTTACAGGCCAGAGACCCAGTTTCGATCCTGACTACGGGTGCTGTCTGTACGGAGTTTGTACGTTCTCCCCGTGACTGCGTGGGTTTTCCCCGAATGCTCCGGTTTCCTCCCACCCTCCAAAGACGTGCAGGTTTGTAGGTTAATTGGCTTCTGTAAACTGTGCACATGGATCATAGATCGGTTTGAACCAATTTTCAGAGCCGAGTGCTTGTTTGTAGTTATCTTTACCATGGCAATTGTTTAGACTGGATTCTGGCATCATGAGTTGCCCTCCTTTAGAAACATAGAAAATAGGTGCAGGAGTAGGCCATTCGGCCCTTCGAGCCAGCACCACCATTCAATATGATCATGGCTGATCATTCAAAATCAGTACCCTGTTCCTGCTTTCTCCCCATATCCCTTGATTCTGTTAGGTCTAAGAGTAATATCTAACTCTCTCTTGAAAACATCCAGTGAATTGGCCTCCACTGCCTTCTGTGGCAGAGAATTCCACAGATTCACAACTCTCGGTGAAAAAGTTTTTCTTCATCTCAGTCCTAAATTGCCTACCCTTTATTCTTAAAGTGTGACCCCTGGTTCTGGACTCACTCTATATTGGGAACATTATTCCTGCATCTAGCCAGTCCAATTCCTTAAGAATTTGATATCTTTATTCTCTTTGTTGCCACATCAGGGTTATTGCTGCCTGGGCTCAGTCGAAAGACAGCAATTACTGACTCTGAGATGGAGGCAGAGAGAAAAGAGGACTCACCAGATGATAAATGATGGACATGAGTATCTTGTACAAGAGCAGGCTTGGTTGATGGGAGAGCAGTCGTGAGACAATAGACAATAGACAATAGGTGCAGAAGTGGGCCAATTGGCCCTTCGAGCCTGCACCGTCATTCACTGTGATCATGGCTGATCATCCACATTCAGTACCCCGTTCCGGCCTTCTTCCCATATCCCTTGACTCTGTTATCTGTAAGAGCTCTATCTAACTCTCTCTTGAAAGAATCCAGAGAATTGCCCTCCACTGCCATCTGAGGCAGAGAATTCCACAGATTCACAACTCTCTGGGTGAAAAAGTTTCTCCTCATCTTCGTTCTAAATGGCCCACCCCTTATTCTTAAACTATGGTCCCTGGTTCTGGACTCCCCCAATATCGGGAACATGTTTCCTGCCTCCAGTCTGTCCAATCCCTTCATAATCTTATATGTTTCAATAAGAGTCCCTCTCATCCTTCTAAATTCCAGTGTATACAAGCCCAGCCGCTCCATTCTATCAACATATGACAGTCCCGCCATCCTGGGAATTAACCTTGTGAACCCACGCTGTACTCCCTCAATTGCAAGAATGTCCTTCCTCAGTGTGGGAGTTTTGATGTTTGGATCGCTGGGCTTAGGGTCACAATGTATTGGAGGGAAGGTACACAAAAATGCTGGAGAAACTCAGCGGGTGCAGCAGCATCTATGGAGATGCTGCTGCACCCGCTGAGTTTCTCCAGCATTTTTGTGTACCTTCGATTTTCCAGCATCTGCAGTTCCTTCTTGAACACATGTACTGGAGGGAGTTGGGGAGGGGGGTGGGATGTGCAGCTGATGTGCGGGCCCAATTGTGGAAACTAACCGGGTCCGCTCAGAATCACCGCTGCTCCACCTCCCCAGAATTGAGGCATTCAGCAGATGGATCCGTACATTTCTACTTCTTTTAATCCTTGTTGGTGTGAAAATTTAAAGCCAATTTCAAAGGGAAGGCAGCGGCTTGCTGTTGCAACGTTCTCGCCAAACCTGCCCTTCCGAGAGAGATTGGCCTACCGTCTGAAGAAGGGTCTCGACCCGAAGCGTCGCCCATTCCTTCTCTCCAGGGATGCTGCCTGTCCCACGGAGTTGCTCCAGCTTCTTGTGTCTATCTTCGGTCTACTGTCCCTGTGGTCTGAGTGATACCACCTCAGAGTTCTTTGAACTCTGGTGTGGAAACAATCATGTCGCCGCGTACAAGGACCGAACAGCACCCAGGAAGGAAGAGAGGTCTTCGCCACCTGTCTGCTCGTGTGTGGGTCGAGCGTCGACACTCCAGTCAGTGAGCGCTCACTGTCTTCTGCTTGTGAAACGTCGTGCCCTTTCCTGCATTTCAAATGTCTCCCGGCAGCTGGGAGACGTGACAGGCATCTCGCTGGAACAGACCACGGCCTGTATCCCTCTCTTCACAGACTCGAAACGGTGCACGGTGGCACAGCGGTAGAGTGGCTGCCCCACAGCGCCAGAGACCCAGGTTTGATCCTGACTACGGACGCTGTCTGTACGGAGTTTGTACGTTCTCTCCGTGGCCCGCGTGGGTTTTCTCCGGGAGCTCCGATTTCCTCCCACACTCCAAAGATGTGCGGGCTTGTAAGTGAATTGGTTTGGTAAAAACTTGTAAATTGTCCCCAATGTGTGTCGGATAGTGCTAGTGTACGGGGTGATCGCTGGTCGGCGCGTACACGGTGGGCCGAAGGGCCTGTCTCCCCGCTGTATCTCCAAACTAAAACAAACTACATTTCACTTCCCCCTCTGAGCAGGATGCAATGCATTTTATTTATGGTCGTTTTCCCACCCAACACACAGATTTATTGACAGAAAGCCAGAGATCGACGACAAGAGATCACCATCGGGAAAGGTCATGGACAGAGTTGAGATCACAATCATAAGTGATAGGAGCAGAATTAGGCCATTCGGCCCATCAAGTCTACTCCGCCATTCAATCATGGCTGATTGATCCCTCCCTCCTAATCCCGTTCTCCTGCCTTCTCCCCATAAACTCTGACACCCGTACTAATCAAGGATCTTTCTATCTCTGCCTTATTCTACTAGATCCTACCCCTGCTATATGTTGGCAACCTCTCCCCTCTCAGTACAGATGCAGGGTATTGACCAGAATATCGACATACACCCTTTGCCTCCGCAGATGCTGCTTGACCTGCTGTGTTCTTCCAGCAACCTGTTTTTTGGTACCAGATTCCAACATCTGCAGTCCCCATTTGGTTTGTTTTTGATTAGTTTAGTTTAGTTTAGTTTAGTTTAGTTTAGATATGCAGTGTGACAACAGGCCCTTCAGCCCAACGAGTCCATGCTGACCAGCGACAACCCAACACAGTTCTATCCTACACACTAGGAATGTGATCACTTGTCGGCGCGGACTCGGTGGGCTGAAGGGCCTGTGTCTGGAAACTGTATCTCTAAAACTAAAACTAAATAATGCTTTAAAACATATAGTGCTGTAGGATGTACAAAGTTGAATACATTTTGGAGTGATATATTTGATATATTTACAAAGCTCTTCAAGTCAAGAATAGAACCCAAAATGGAATGGATTATATTTGGAATAATAGGAGAAGATACCAATTTAAATAAAGACCAAAATGTTTTTTTTAATTATGGGTTAATAATTGGAAAGAAATTTTTATATACACACTTCACGTTTTTCTACTCTCTACCATTTATTTTTCCACTTTTTCCCCTTTCTATTGTTTTCTTTTTCTTGTCTTGCTTACTTCCTTCTCATAACATAAAACTAGAGGTTGTACATAGAATGGATTACGGTATGACATAGTTGGCACCTAAAATTAGGTGCCACTGTATTGTTTTGTACTGTATTAACTTCTAATAAATAAACAACAAAAAAACAAAAAAAAACAAAAAAAACAAAAAAAAACAAAACATATAGTGCTGGAGGAACTCAACGGGTCGAGCAGCATCTGGACAGTGAATGGGCGTGATGTTTCTGGTCGGACACTTCTTCTGACGGATTGGAATAGAAGTGTGGGGGAGGGAGAAAGCTGGAAAAGAGGTGGGCTCGGGATATAACTTGGCAAATGAGAGGTGGATATTGGTGAGGGAGGGATTGGGGTTGATTGTCAGATGGGTGGACATAATGATAAAAGCTGGAGGTGGGAAGGAAACAAAGTGGTGTTAGATAAGGACAGGAGGGGAAATGTGAAGGTTGGAGGGAGGGAGGGAGGGAGGGTGTTTGTACGCTCTCCCCATCACCACGTGGGTTTTCTCCGAGATCTTCGGGTTCCTCCAAAGACGTACAGATTTGTAGGTTAATTGATTTGGTATATAAATATAAAATTGTCCCTAATGTGTACGGGGTAACATTAATGTGCAGGGATCGCTGGTCGGCGTGGACTCAATGGGCCGAAGGGCGTATTTCCACGCTGTATAGAAACATAGAAACATAGCAAAATAGGTGCAGGAGTAGGCCGTTCAGCCCTTCGAGCCAGCACCACCATTCAATATGATCATGGCTGATCATCTAAAATCAATACCCCGTTCCTGCTTTTTCCCCATATCCCTTGATTCCTTTAGCCCTGAGAGCTAAATCTAACTCTCTCTTGACTATCTCTAAACTAGACTAAACTAAACGAAACATATGTAGGTCACAACCACTGTTCCATGGCAATAGAAATTGAAATGAACTGGAAAGCCTGCTTTGAAGCAGCACAACTTTGTAAAATTCAACATCACAGAAACGTAGGAAATCATTTGTGGAACTGAGAGGGGATACAAACTTAATGTGCAAGTTGTCACATGCATTGTCGTTCTCGGAGTTGGAAAGAGCTGTGAGCATTTCAAATGCAACCAGAGACACAGCGGGTGAACTGATAAAAGAGATGCAAATGTACACAAGGATAGATCACACAGTCCTTGAGCTGAAAGGATCCACGATAGATTTCTTGCGCTGTATTAATTAAGATGATCTGTCTTTCACCTATAGATTTAACGTCTCTGCATCGTTACCAAGATGGGAACGCAGACACAGCTCCGAGCCAACCCATGTCACGTCAGATGGGGATTTCAAGGTGGGATTTGACTTGACATTTTTCAGGCTAATGGTTTTATTGACTGCCAAGGTACCTCGCCGAACTTTCATCTGAAATGCGATACCAGGACTTCGAGGTCAAAAAACAATCAATGCAATGCTCTAATCAACAACTGGAATTAACATGCTGCAGAGCCTCAGATTTCAATGTCTTTGCATCCCCTTGATGCATGTTGAGGCGAGGTAGGGTCTCGACCCGAGACCTCACCCATTCCGTCTCTCCAGAGATGTTGTCTGTCCCGCTGAATTACTCCAGCTTTTTGTGTCTACCTCAAATGATAAACATGTCGGTCTTGATCCGTCACAGATCATTTTAAAAGTAAGCATGCAGGTACAGCAGGCAGTGAAGAAAGCGACTGGCATGTTGGCCTTCATAACAAGAGGAGTTGAGTATAGGAGCAAAGAGGTCCTTCTGCAGTTGTATAGGGCCCTTGTGAGACCACACCTGGAGTATTTAGTCCCCTAATTTGAGGAAGGACATTATTGCTATTGAAGGAGTGCAGCGTAGGTTTACAAAGTTAATTCCCAGGATGGCGGGACTGTCATATGCTGAGAGAATGGAGCAGCTGGGCTTGTATATTCTGGAATTTAGAAGGATGAGAGGAGATCTTATTGAAATATATAAGATTATTAAGGGTTTGGACATGCTAGAGGCAGGAAACATGTTCCCAATGTTGGGGGAGTCCAGAACCAGGGGCCACTGTTTAAGAATAAGGGGTAAACCATTTAGAATGGAGATGAGGAAACATTTTTTCACACAGAGAGTTGTGAGTCTGTGGAATTCTCTGAGAGGGCAGTGGAGGCCGGTTCTCTGGACACTTTCAAGGGAGAGCCAGATAGGGCTCTTAAAGAAAGCGGAGCCAGGGGATATGGGGAGAAGGCAGGAATGGGGTACTGATTGTGGATGATCAGCCATGATCACATTGAATGGCGGTGCTGGCTCAAAGGGCCAAATAGCCTACTCCTGCACCTAGTGTCTATTGTTTATTGTCGATAGCTTTCAATAATGTTGCCCTCACCACTTTCCTCCAATGCATCTGGAAATAACCATCCAGCAGATTTTCAGTGGCCTCAGGTGCTTAGTTGTACAGCATGGAAACAGGCCCTTCAGCCCACCGACTCCACGCCCATCCATCCACAACCATCCATCAGCCGTTCACACTAGTTCCATGCTATCCCACTTTCGCGTACACTTCCTACATACTCATGGCAATGCACAGAGGTTCCCCTTTCTGCGGAGTTTAATGTTATAATAGAGCGATTGTCGCTACTTTCTTTTTCTTTCTTTTCTAGGGTCTACTTTCTTACTTTACTTCCTTCTCTAACTTCTTTTCTAAGGGGCTTTCTTTTCCCAACACTCTCTTGCACTTCACGACTCTTGCGCACTTTCTTTACTTTCCTTACTTCTATCTTTTTCTTAATGCTCAAAAAAATGAAGCGGTACAAAAAATGTATTAAGATATATGTGTTGTGTATTATTGTAATTTACCGTACTTCTAATAAAAATAATAAAAAAATTAAAAAAAGACAATGCACAGAGGCTAATTAACCCTACAAACCCGATGATAGACACAAAGTGCTGGAGTAACTTAACGGGTCAGGCAGCATCTGTGGAGAAAAAGAATGGGTGACATATATCAACTCGGGACCCTTCTTTAGACCGCCCCGACCATAAACATCACCCGTCCTTTTTCTCCATAGATGCTGCCTGACCCGCTGAGTCACTTCAGCACATTCTGTCCAACCTCAGTGTAAACCAGCATCTGCAGTTTCTTTCGACATAGCCTGCAAACCCGCACATCTTTGGGACATGGGAGGAAACTGGAGCACCCGGAGGATTTCCCATGCAGAACGTGCAAACTTCACACGGACAGCACCTGACGTGATGCTCTCTGTAAACATCGGCTCATCTAAAACCTCTGCTATGATATAACCTGCAATCTCCCATTCACCCCACGCTTAGTGGAAGGCATGGTCAATCAATATTTCAATATTTTATTTGACAATGGATTTACTTACAATCTCTGTAATCTGCTCAGGCCCTTTAAGCCACCAAGATGTCTGTGCTCTGCCAATTCTGGGCTCTTGAGAATCCCTTGATTTAATCCTTGCACCCTTGGGAAGCTTTCCATCAGTTAACAAAACCCTAAGGGAACGTACGGTGGCACAGCGGTAGAGTTGCTGCCTCACAGCGCCAGAGACCCGGGTTCAATCCCTACCACGGGTGCTTTGATGTACGGAGTTTGTACTTTCTCCCCGTGATCTGCGTGGATTTTTACCGGGCGCTCCGGTTTCCACCCACACTCCAAAGACGTACAGATTGTAGGATAGTAGGATTGTAGGATTGGAAGGGTTTCGGCCCGAAACGTCGCCTATTTCCTTCGCTCCATAGATGCTGCTGCACCCGCTGAGTTTCCCCAGCAATTTTGTGTACCTTCGATATTCCAGCATCTGCAGTTCCCTTTTGAACACTTTGTCTACTCCACTGCGATATCTCCTCAAGGTATGCCTACTTTGAAGAAGTTCTCCTCCTCTCTCCAGAGACAGTTTCACAACCTCCTCTCTAAGGAAGGGTTTCGGCCCGAAACGTCGCCTATTTCCTTCGCTCCATAGATGCTGCTGCACCCGCTGAGTTTCCCCAGCAATTTTGTGTACCTCAGATTGTAGGATAATTGGCTTTCTATAAATGTAAATTGTCCCGAGAGTGTGTGTGTAGGATAGTGTTAGTGTGCGGGGATCGCTGGTCGGCACAGACTCGGTGGGCTGAGGGGCCTGTGTGAAAGTTTGTTTCTTAAAAAGCAGATGAAACGTTGAAGGTAGACCATGGCAATCTTTGATTGATTCGTCAGGCGGGAGTGGCGATCTACAATGAGCACAAACGTTGCTCAGTGCTTCTCGTGCTCCCACTCACTGAACAAAAGCGCGTTAGCACAATTATACATTTTTCTTATCAGTAAGACACTCCTACCAAGTCTGAATATGGCATGACTGAAAGATTCTGTAGCCTTTCAGGATATAAGAGAAGCTGGGTCCAAATCAAGCTCATCCAATGACAAGTTATTACTTATCTCTGGAGCGTCGGCTATTTTTTTCAATCTTGGCTCCTTTATGGCCTTGAAGAAGCACATGTTATTACTGCAGGCTGCCATCTTAATGTCTTTATAGAAAAGACAACCTGTCCTCCATATTGTGTTCCATATAATTTACAATGTCATTCAGACTTGGCACCGAGCCGTTCTTTTGTTCTGCTAGACCATGCTTTTGTAGAAGAACGACTCCATTTTAGATTTGACTATTAGCTCTTTCATTCCCTCCTTTTTATCAAACGTGTTAACATTTACAGTCCTCGGTGGGTACACACAATGGTCGCAAGTATTAGAGCAATGATTAGCTGAATAATCGAGCCATAATGTATCACAGTACCCCAAAGTCCATCAAACCAATGGTATGGAAACCAGTTCTCACTCTCTTCATTGACAACCATCCTGATGAAGCTTGTTTCGGGTCAATGGATCAGGTGCCACCTGTAGGTGGTGTAGTCCTTTCGTCCGATATTGGGGTTGTGCCATAAAGTTCGCTCCTGTCCATGCTGTATCTCTAAACTATTCAATTGAACCCATTTCTGTCTAGAACACATGCTAAGTCTCCTCAGTAAAAAAACAAAACTTTATAAATAAAAAATCTTCAAAATGCAGAAGAAGTGCCACCACAGGGAGGTGAAGTCTTAAATTATTAAACACAATATTAAATATAGATCACAGTCTGACAAAGATAGGCTACAATGAAGAAGGCATTTGCTGTGTTACAACGGGAGCTAAAGGCAAATTTGACCACTGTACTCCTTACAGACAAGAGGAACAATCTGAAACAAATGTGTCTTGCAAAAAAAACCTGGTCAGCTTTAGCGACAGTAAATCGAATGTAGGATGTGAGGAAAAAGGCAACAGACACTTATCTCACAATGCCGTCAATGGTAAAGTTTGAATCCTTTTTTCTCTTTGAACCCAGTACAAACCTTGGAGACAGAAATGGGATTCAGTTGGAGTAATATGCTGTCCTTGTAAAATGTTTGTTAGTTGATGCAACCTTTATCGAGATGCAGTGAAAAGCTTTTGTTGCGTCCAAAATGTAGAGAATCAGGAGGAGGTCAATTGTCCCTGGCAACTATAGAACATAGAACACTTCCATGCGGTCTGCCTAAACCTACCTGATCTCCCGGTTGCTGAACACTTTAACTTCCACTCCCATTCCCACACTGACCTTTTTGTCCTGGGCTTCCTCCATTGTCGGTGAGGCCCAGCGCAGATTGGAGGAACTACACCTCATATTTTGCTTGGGTAGCAGTATGAAGATTGACTTCTCTAATTTCAAGTAACCCTTGCTTTCCCTCTATCTCCCTCCCCCCCCCCCCCCCCCCCCCCGTTCTCCGACCAGTCTTACTGTCTCCAAAAAACGTATCTCTGTTTGCTTTGTTGTTAGCTTCTCCCAACTAACAATGTTCTATTCTACATTTTCCTTGATCTCCATTCCCTTTGTCCTTTTTTCACACCTTACCCTTCCTTATCTATACACTTCCTTATCTATGTACCTCCCTCTTCCCTGACATCAGTCTGAAGAAGGATCTCGACCCGAAACGTCACTCATTCCTTCTCTCCAGAGATGCTGCCTGTCCCGCTGAATTACTCCAGCATTTTGTGTCTATCTATAGAACATAGAACATAGGCAAGTACAGTAGAGGAACAGGCTATTCGGCCTGCACCATCTGTGCCGAACATAAGGTCGTGATAAACTAATCTCATCTGCCTGTACTTGATGCACACTCTCCTATTCGTTGCTTATCCATCTTAAAGCCTCGTATATATCTGCATCCACAATCGGCTCTGTCAGCGTGTTCAGGGCACCCACCATCCTCTGGGTAAAAGACAATGTCTGCAGGAGCTGTGTAAGGCCGCTGGTCTTCACAGACCACGTGGAGCAGTTGGAGCGGCATTTGGACTTACTGAGAGACAGGCAGAAAGTGTCACGAATAGGAGTGTCAGGGAGGAGGTCCCACAGCCAGGTCAGATAGATGCGTGACCACGAGGATGGGCAGGACGATGGTGGAAAAATAAAGTGACCTGTCACAATGACTACTGCCTTGTGGCTTCAACGTTGAAGTGGCTCCAATTGCAGGATGGGAATTGGTCGTGAAGTTGATTTTCCATCTTGCAACTTCACGACCAATTTCCAGCCTGCACTCAAATTCACTTGGACCATCCCCCACATCTCCCCACCGTTTCTAGATCTCACCGTCTCCATCACAGAAACAGACTATGGACCGACATCTACCACAGACCTACTGACTCTCATAGCTATCTTGATTACACTTCTTTCCAACCTGCTTCCTGTAAAGACTCTATCCACTACTCCCAATTCCTCCGTCTACGCTGCATCTGCGCCCAGGATGAGATTTTCCATACCATGGCATCGGGGATGTCCTCATTCTTTAGGAAACGGGGGTTCCCCTCTTCCATTATTGACGAGGCTCTCACCAGAGGCTATCCCACAGCTCCACTCTACCCATTCGTAACAAGGACAGAGTCCTCCTTGGCCTCACTTTCCACCCCATCAGCCGTCGCAAACAGCTTATAATCCTCCAACATTTTCGCCACTTGCAACGGGATCCCATTACTGGCCACATCTTCCCATCTCCACACCTTTCTGCTTTCCGCAGAGACCATTCCCTCTGCTACTCCCTGGTCAATTTGTCCATTCCCACCCAAACCAACCCCTCCCCAGGTACTTTCCCCTGCAACCGGGTCCCACTTAGTCTAGTAATAAATACAATTTCATAAATGAATGTGTAAAATCATGAGAGGAATAGATCAGGTGGATGCACAGAGTCTCTTGCCCAGAGTGGGGGAATTGAGAACCAGAGGGCATAGGTTTAAGGCGAAGGGCAAAAGATTTTATCGGAATCTGAGGGATAACTTTGTATTTATAACCATATAACAATTACAGCACGGAAACAGGCCATCTCGACCCCTCTAGTCCGTGCCGAACACATAGTCTCCCCTAGTCCCATATACCTGCGCTCAGACCATAACCCTCCATTCCTTTCCCATCCATATAACTATCCAATTTATTTTTAAATGATAAAAACGAACCTGCCTCCACCACCTTCACTGGAAGCTCATTCCACACAGCTACCACTCTCTGAGTAAAGAAGTTCCCCCTCATGTTACCCCTAAACTTCAGTCCCTTAATTCTCAAGTCATGTCCCCTTGTTTGAATCTTCCCTACTCTCAGTGGGAAAAGCTTTTCCACGTCAACTCTGTCTATCCCTCTCATCATTTTAAAAACCTCTATCAAGTCCCCCCTTAACCTTCTGCGCTCCAAAGAATAAAGCCCTAACTTGTTCAACCTTTCTCTGTAACTTAGTTGCTGAAACCCAGGCAACATTCTAGTAAATCTCCTCTGTACTCTCTCTATTTTGTTGACATCCTTCCTATAATTAGGCGACCAAAATTGTACACCATACTCCAGAATTGGCCTCACCAAGCCTTGTACAATTTTAACATTACATCCCAACTTCTATACTCAATGCTCTGATTTATAAAGGCCAGCACACCAAAAGCTTTCTTTACCACCCTATCTACATGAGATTCCACTTTCATGGAACTGTGCACAGTTATTCCCAGATCCCTCTGTTCACCTACATTCTTCAATTCCCTACCATTTACCATGTACGTCCTATTTTGATTTGTCCTGCCAAGATGTAGCACCTCACACTTATCAGCATTAAACTCCATCTGCCATCTTTCAGCCCACTCTTCCAACTGGCATAAATCTCTCTGTAGACTTTGAAACTCTTCTTCATTACCCGCAACCCCACCTATCTTAGTATCATCTGCATACTTACTAATCCAATTTACCACACCATCGTCCAGATCATTGATGTACATGACAAACAACAGTGGACCCAACACAGATCCCTGTGGCACCCCACTCGTCACTGGCCTCCAACCTGACAAACAACCATCCACCATTACTCTCTGGCATCTCCCATTCAGCCACTGTTGAATCCATCTTGCTACTCCACCATTAATACCCAACCATTGAACCTTCTTAACCAACCTTCCATGAGGAACCTTGTCAAAGGCCTTACTGAAGTCCATATACACAACATCCACTGCTTTACCCTCATCAATTTCCCGAGTAACATCTTCAAAAAATTCAAGAAGATTAGTTAAACATGACCTTCCAGGCACAAATCCATGTTGACTGTTCCTAATCAGACCCTGTTTATCCAGATGCTTATATATATTATCTCTAAGTATTCTTTCCATTAATTTGCCCACCACTGACGTCAAACTAATAGGTCTATAATTGCTAGGTTTACTCTTAGACCCCTTTTTAAACAATGGAACAACATGCGCAGTACGCCAATCCTCCGGCACTATTCCCGTTTCTAATGACATTTGAAATATTTCTGCCATAGCCCCTGCTATTTCTACACTAACTTCCCTCAATGTCCTAGGGAATATCCTGTCCGGACCTGGAGACTTATCCACTTTTATATTTCTCAAAAGTGTCAGTACTTCCTCTTCTTTGATCCTCATAGTTTCCATAGCTACTCTACTTGTTTCCCTTACCTCACATAATTCAATATCCTTCTCCTTGGTGAATACCGAAGAAAAGAAACTGTTCAATATCTCCCCCATCTCTTTTGGCTCTGCAGATAGTTGGCCACTCTGACTCTCTAATGGACCAATTTTATCCCTCGTTATCCTTTTGCTATTAATATAGCGGTAGAAACCCTTCGGATTTACTTTTACCTTACTTGCCAAAGCAACCTCATATCTTCTTTTAGCTTTTCTAATTTCTTTCTTAAGATTCTTTTTACATTCTTTATACTCCTCAAGCACCTCATTTACTCCATGCTGCCTATAACTATTGTAGATATCCCTCTTTTTCCGAACCAAGTGTCCAATTTCCCTTGAAAACCATGGCCAATTTGTACTTGACCAGCATATGATGGTCAGCATAGACATGGTGGGACAAAGGGCCGGTTTCTATGCTTATACATGACTCTATGTAGAAGGAATTCTATTAAACTCCTGTGGGAAGTAGTTTTGTTTTTCAGATTCACCAGCTTTGAGTAAAATACTGGAGGCAATTCCACAGTTATAAATCTTTTCCCTCAAACACGGAAAATCTTAACAAAACAAATTATGTTTTTTTTTCCCTTGCGGCCTTAAAAACAACTGATGTCCAGCAAATAATTATCAGCTTGCCAGTCCCTCAGCATAAAAAGTCTGCCTGAAAATGTACAAATATAGCAAGTCTTGTATTACTTTTGATATTAACAGAAGTCTGCGTTTGATTTAAATTTATTGCCTTGCTTTTGAAAGTTGTCTTCAGGGTTTGTGGAATTGCATGCAAGTCTGGCCTGCACTTAAAGGCTGCTCTCCACTCTGGTAATGTCAGGCCAGAGGGCTCCTTGCATCAACACACTGATTAGAAAGAACCGATGCAGACTCTTCCTCGCCTCCACCTCCTGCTGAGGCAAAAGACGAGTCGCACCCTGGCCACCCCCTCTTCTCCCCTCTCCAATTGGCCATAAGAAGTGCGAAAACGCACACCTCCACATTCAGGGACAGTTTCTTCCCAGCTGTTATCAGGCAACTGAACCATCCTACCACAACCAGAGGGCAGCGCTGAACTACCATCTACCTCATCGGCGACCTTTAAGGCTCACGTTTCTTTAATTCTAGGTGAGATGGTCAATAGCTTAGAAACATAGAAACATAGAAATTAGGTGCAGGAGTAGGCCATTCGGCCCTTCGAGCCTGCACCGCCATTCAATATGATCATGGCTGATCATCCAACTCAGTATCCCGTACCTGCCTTCTCTCCATACCCTCTGATCCCCTTAGCCACAAGGGCCACATCTAACTCCCTCTTAAATATAGCCAATGAACTGGCCTCGACTACCCTCTGTGGCAGAGAGTTCCAGAGATTCACCACTCTCTGTGTGAAAAAAGTTCTTCTCATCTCGGTTTTAAAGGATTTCCCCCTTATCCTTAAGCTGTGACCCCTTGTCCTGGACTTCCCCAACATCGGGAGCAATCTTCCTGCATCTAGCCTGTCCAACCCCTTAAGAATTTTATAAGTTTCTATAAGATCCCCTCTCAATCTCCTAAGTTCTAGAGAGTATAAACCAAGTCTATCCAGTCTTTCTTCATAAGACAGTCCTGACATCCCAGGAATCAGTCTGGTGAACCTTCTCTGCACTCCCTCTAGGGCAATAATGTCCTTCCTCAGATTTGGAGACCAAAACTGTACGCAATACTCCAGGTGTGGTCTCACCAAGACCCTGTACAAATGCAGTAGAACCTCCCTGCTCCTATACTCAAATCCTTTTGCTATGAAAGCTAACATACCATTCGCTTTCTTCACTGCCTGCTGCACCTGCATGCCTACTTTCAATGACTGGTGTACCATGACACCCAGGTCTCGCTTAATAGATCAATTGGTCTATGGCATGCAATGTGCCAAGCTCGGCAACAAGTAGGGTTTCAAGGAAGAGGCAGAATGGGAGAGAAGTGGATGGGTTTGACAGAGTCCACTTTGGGAGATGATTCATAAGGCATAGGAGCAGAATTAGGCCATTCGGCCCATCCAGTCTTCTCTACCTTTCCATCGTGGCTGGTCTATTTTTCCCTCTCAACCCCATTCCCCTGCCTTCTCCCCATGACTTTGCTCTCTCCCTGGAAATACTTTGATTTATTGGGAGAATCCCATCATGTATCCCGTTAAGTCAAATTGTGCTTGAATTTGCCTGAAAACCACGGGGCTCCCTGACTTACCATTAAAGTGCCCTTTGATTGGAACAAAATGACCAAAATGCACTTGATATCATGATGTCCCTGCCTCCATTATGTGATGGATCTTAAATGACCGCACTTCACATTGAAAATAATAAAGCCTGAACTCAGGGCTGGTGAAGAAGGGTCTCAAATCTAAACCTCACCCATTCCTTCTCTCCGGAGATGCTGCCTGTCCCGCTGAGTTACTCCAGCATTTTTTATCTATCGACTGGCGAATAACCTCCTTTGTTTATAACAGGGGTTTCCACAGGATGGGAAGAGTTAAAATCATTCTTTGTGATAATGACTTTATAATTGACCTATTCAGAACTGCGGCAGTTGAATCATTGCCTGTGAAACAGCTTACCAGTTCAGAGATCAGAGAAATTTGTGAATAAAGGGAAGCTGTTTGACCATTGAGGCTAATTGACCTGGAGAAATATCTACCGTGATTCCACGGCTCGTTATCGCCATGGGTACATTGCAAAGCTATAATTAAACCCCACACTTCTAATGATATTATTAGCCATGCAAAAAATTATAAATAGAATGGTTCAAATCTTCCTGTTAAATTTCCAGTAAAGCAAATTGCACTCAGTAATATCTGTGGGTGTATCACGCTGGAAGTTTCAGGCGCGAGTACTACCACGTACAATGTGCAAACTTGGAACTTGGCTTTCAGAATTTGTAGCTCAGTCAGAACCTACTCATGTGCAGCGTTTAATTGTCGGTTTCACAGTTAAAATGCAGTGACTGGCATAATTCCTGGACCTGCACTGTGTCGTCGAACTCAACCTGCCAAAGTGGGCAAGAGCGTTTTCACTAGGATAGACACAAAATGCTGGAGTAACTCAGCGGGACAGACAGCAGCTCTGGAGAGAAAGAATGGGCGACGATTCTGGGCCGAGAACCCTTCCTCTGAGTGTGTAGCAGGGTCTCGACCCAAAATGTCACCCATCCCTTCTCTTCATTCATAGACACACACACACACACACAATCACACACACACATACGCACACATACGCACACATGTACACACACACACGTATACACACGCGCGCACACGCACGCACACAGATAATCACATACACACACTCACACATGCACACGCCCACATAATCACATACACATATACATGTACACATAATCACACACGCACGTCCATACACACATGCACACATACACATGCACACACATAACCACATGCACACACAAGCATAATCACACACACATAATCACACACACACACATACGCTCATACACACAAACACATAATCACACACATAATCACACATGCACGTACATACACACACGTCCATGCACACATACACGTACATATACACGCACACATACACATGCACACACACACAATCACATAAACACACACACATAATCAATCACACACATATACGTGCACACACACACGTACATGCACATACACACACAAAATTACATACGCGTGCATATACACACAAACACACACACAAAACACACTCATGCACACATACACACGCACACCATGAACTGATAGACACCATACAATTACTATGTTGCCGGCCCTGATTTTTTCTGGCCTTTTCCAACCTTCAGATCCCTCCCCACTACTTTCAGCCTGAAGAAGGGTTCTGACATGAAGCGTCACCCCTTGAGAGTTGCTTCCTGACTCCCTGAGTTACTCCAGAACTTTGTGTCTATCTTCACCATAAACCACCCTCTGCAGTTCCTTTCTACATAGTTACTGCCCTCTAACAATCACTCAGACAACATTGCAACGTGCCTCTAGGACAACGAAACTGGTGCACAAGTTGTCAATGCAACGAAACTTACAGACAAAGGTTTATGTTTATGATGAGAGAGGAAAGAATTAAAGGGGACTGAGAAGCACTATTTGACACTGTGGGTATATGGAATGAGTTATAGAGAAAATAGTAGCGGTAGGTACAATTAAAATGTTTAAAAGATATTCGGACAGCTCATGGATATGAAAGGTTCAGAACAATGTGGGCTAAATGCAGGCAAATGGGACCAGCTCAGGAAGGCACCATGGTTGGCATGGACAAATTGGGCTGAAAGGCCTGTTTCAGAGCCATGTCTAAAGAAGGGTCTCGACCAAAAATGTCGCCTGTCCATTCCCTCCACAGATGCTGCCTGACACGCTGAGTTCCTCCAGCTCTTTGTGTTTTGCTTAAGGTGCCAGCACCTGGAATTCCTGAGTCTCTTCTAAATCTATGACTCGAATGTTAATGTGGCATGCACTTTTAAGACACTGTGGGTATATGGAATTCGAGAAATTGTACCAGCTCAGCCAAGTAATGTTGATGTAATGCTGAGGCTCTATAAGGTGCTGGTCAGGCCGCATTTGGATTGTTGCTCGCTATTTTGGGCCCCATATCTGAGGAAGGATGTGCTGGCTCTGGTGAGGGTCCAGAGGAGGTATGTGAGAATGATCCCAGGGATGAGTGGGCTAGCTTATGGTGAGCGTTTGATGGCGCTGGACCTTTACCCGCTGGAGTTTAGAAGAATGAGGGGGACTTCATTGAAACTTACCAAATAGTGAAAGGCCTGGATGTGGAGATGACGTTTCCACTAGTAGGAGAGTCTCGGACCAGAGGTCATAGCCACAGAATCAAAGGACGTTCCTTTAGGAAGTAGATGAGGAGGAATTTCTTTAGTGAGAGGATGGTTAATCTGTGGAATTCATGACCGGCAGAAGGCTGTGGAGGCCAGGTCAGTGGATATTTTTAAAGCAGGGATAGGCAGATTAGTACAGATGTCAGGGGTTATGGGGAGAAGGCAGGAGAAGGGGGTTATCAGGGAGAGATAGATCAGCCATGATTGAATGGCAGAGTAGACTTCATGGGCCAAACGGCCTAATTTCTGCTTATGAACTTATGAACTAAGTAACCACAGCTATGAGAACCATCTCACTGTGTGCTTAAGCCAGTGATATCAGTATCGGGGAGATGTAGCAATGGGAAACCTCATATTTAAAGAACTCGAGCTATAGTCAGCTTTCATACACTGCATTAAATGACTCAAAAGGTTGTTTTAACACCTTTAAAAGTAACAATGCAGATGGATGCAAAAACATGGAGTAACTCAGTAGGCCAGGCAGCATCTCTGGAGAAAAGGTTAGGTGATGTTTCGGGTCGAGACCCTTCTTCAGACTGATAGTCAAGGGAAAGGGGAAAAGAGATAAGGACGGTACTTGGGACAAATGGATGGAAGAGATGCAGAAAGCAACGACAATCAAGGAAATTTGGAGCCCACAAAGGTCCATTGTTGGCTGCGGGGAGAGGTGATAACGAGCTACACAGACAGTGGAACTCAACGGGACGGCAGTAAAACGAGTGCGCCAACTGGGATGGGGGAGGGACGGAAATATAGAGGGGATGCAAGGGGTTACTTGAAGTTAGAGAAATCAAGATTCAAGAATCAAGAACATACCACTGGGTTGTAAGCTGCCCAAGCGAAATATGCAACTTGAAGCCTTTTGTTTTCTAGTTAGTGTTAGCCTCAGCAGTCCAGAGTAGAATAAAAAGCTCTTTGGCTTTTTTTTTATTGCAAAGTAATTACAATGAAATAACCTTCTAAACACACACTCTGCTAACTCTTTATAATAATGATTCACCACAACCATGCTTATGGCAAAATTAACATTGTTACTATTATTTGCTGCTGCTGCCGGTGAGGCTTATATAATATATAGTGAAATAATTGAGCTCTCTTTATGGTTCATTCACCTATCATTGTACCGCACAGTTGATGTTTAGAGATTCAGTTGCAGTAATATTGTCATTTGATTTTCAGAGCTTTTACTGACAGGTGTGATGCTATATTAACATTTAAATGAACGGAGTATGTAATATTATTCATGAGAATCCTTTAAAAACCTGCGGCTTATACTTTGAGTCTTACTGCAAATTAGAAACCTTTTTTTTAATGACAATTATTTTTTCTTCATCAATGCGTGCTATGCTGTATGATTTTTCTGCAATAATTTTAAATATATATATTAATAGCTGTTGTATGCTGTGTGATAATATTAATGGCAACCATTTGTTTCATTGATCCATATATCACTTGGGAAACCTTTCACATAACAGATGACATAGTGAGCATTACCCCCTCAAACCAAGTTAATTTCCCCTGAAACCATGTCAGCTGTGGGAAATTGGTGCCAAACTTGTTCAGGAAGTAAAACGTAATAGTTTAGTTTGGTTTAGTTTAGAGATACAGCGTGGCCACAGGCCCTTCGGCCCACCGGGTCCGCACCGACCAGCGGTCCCCGCACACTAACGTTACCCTACACACATTAAGGACAATTTATTTTACACTTATGCCAAGCCAATTAACCTACAAACCTATACGTCTTTGGAGTGCGGGAGGGAGCCGAAGATCTCGGAGAAAACCCACGCGGGTCACGGGGAGAACGTACAATCTCCCCGCACAGACAAGCACTCGTAATCAGAATCGAACCCGGCGGGTCTCTGGCGCTGTAAGGTAGACCGCTACACCACTGTGCTGCCCAATAGTTGAAAGCTTTTATTTTGTGATTGCAAGGCTGTTACCAGTGAGAGTTTTACAGAGCTTGGAAATTTCTCCTTTGAATTTTGTCGTAGATGTTAAGGATTTAAATCTAAATGTAGGGAATATGATGAAGAAGTCTGGAGATGATTCGGTGTGTGGGTTGAATGCGAGGAAGACAGCTGGCAGGTCAATGGGAAGAAAAGAAGTGGAGTGGAATTTATTCCAGAGTTTTCAATACATTTACGTTGTTCAGCTTAGTTTAGTTTAGTCTATTGTTACGTGGACTGAGCTGCAGTGAAAAGCTTTTTGTTGCCTACAAACCAGTCAGCGGAAAGATTATACACGATTCCAATCAAGCCGTCCACAGTGTATGGATACAGGATAAAGGGAACAATGTTTAATGCAAGCTAAAGTCCAGTGAAGCCCGATTAAAGATAGGCTGAGGGTCACCAATGAGGTAGATGATAGGTCAGGACCGCTCTCTAGTTGGTGATATGATGGTTCAGTTGCCTGATAACAGCTGGGCAGAAGCTGTCCATGAATCTGGCGGTGTGCGTTTTCACACTTCTGTACCTCTTGCCTGATGGGAGAGGGGTGAAGAGGGAGTGTCCAGGGTGATAATGGACACTCCCTGCCTGGCCGATGCACTGTGAAGTGTTGAGCTCTTGTGAAGAGCTTTTTGTTCGAGTCCAGTCATCAGTCCGGGTATTTGGCACAGCGGTAGATTTGCTGCTTTACAGCGCTTACAGCGCCGGAGACCAGGGTTCGATCCCGACTACAGGTGCTTGTCTGTACGGAGTTTGTACGGAGTTACAAAAAGTCTAAATATTTAGATCATAAGATAGGAGCAGAATAAGGCCATTTGGCCCATTAAGTATACTCTGCCATTCAATCATGGCTGACCTTTCCCTCCCCGTGACCTGCGTGGGTTTTCTCCGGGAACTTTGGTTTCCCGGAGAAGCTGTCCATGAATCTGGCGGTATGCGTTTTCACACTTCTGTACCTCTTGCCTGATGGGAGAGGGGTGAAGAGGGAGTGTCCAGGGTGATAATGGACACTCCCTGCCTGGCCGATGCACTGTGAAGTGTTGTAAAGGTTTGCAGGTTAATTGGCTTGGTATAAATGTAATTGTCCCTAGTGTGTGTAGGATAGTGTTAGTGTGCGGGGATCGCTGGTTGGTGCGGACTCAGTAGGGCCGAAGGGCCTGTATCTGTTCTGTATCTCTAAACTAAACTAAGCTAAATCCCCTTGCTGGGAGAACTGTTTTGACTCTGCTCCAAATGGGCAGACGGAGCAATTACATTGCGCAGCGGGAAGAAATTACATGATCTCAGTTTAGGCAGAGCTTAGATTGTAAAGCAGCAAAACTGAGCTCAGTCCCATCTGCCTTTGACGGGTGCTGATGTTGCTTGGATTTCTCGCACAATTTGTGCATATGTGCATATTTCTTGCACATGTGTAGTTTGGCACAGAATGCTGGAGTAACTCAGCGGGACGGGCAGCATCTCTGGTTAGAAGGAACGAGTGACGTTTCGGGACGAGATCCTTCTCTGGACAGATTTTTTGGCTTGATTTTTTTCAGTCACATTGGTCAGGATTTGAAGCGTGTGCGTCAATCTAAGTGCACAAAATGGACAGACTGTGATGTCCATTCCTCCAGTCCATCGGCGTTCATTGACCTAGTGAACACGGAGAACCTCAGTGTTTAGCAGCAGGCCACGCTGGTCACGGGGAGAACTTATACAAGGTCCGTACACACAAGCACCTGTAGTCAGGATCGGACCCGGGTCTCTAGCGCTGTAAGGCAGTAGCTCTACTGCTGCGCCACTGTACCGCCAGCACTTTGTATCTTTTTTTGTAAACTAGCATCTGCAGCTCCTTGTTTCTTCATGAGTTTGGTTGATGCTGCCTTACTTCACTAGTCACTTCAAAATTAGATGGTGTGGATTTATTAAAGCTGGGAACAGCACGGTTACATCCTCATGTAACATGAGGATACTGCAGGAAATTTTAGTTTGGTTTAGTTTAGTTTAAAGATACAGTGCGGAAACAGTCCCTTCAGCCACACCGACCAGCGATCCTCACACATTAACACAAGCCTACACACACTAGGGAGAATTTACACTTAAGGGGCTGTCCCACTGCAGGGACCCAATTGGCGAGTTTAGAAGAGTTTGCCCTCGACCCACACGAGGTCCTAGGAGGTCTTTGTAACTCTCCTTCATGCTCGTGGGTAGTCCCTGCGTACACGAGGCCTCACCTAGGTCGCGGCGTATTTTTCAACATGCTGAAAAATGCCCGCGAGTAAAAAAAGGTCGCCATGGAAAAATCGATTTTTTAAACTCGTAGGGTTAGTCAAGGTAGGTCGTGGTAGATCGTAATGCTAGCGTAGGTAATCGAAAGGCAATCAAAGGTAATCAAAGGTAGTCGAAGGTAATAACACGTTGAGAAAAAAAAGGTAAGTAAACCGACCGGTAATGTTAAATGCCCGCTAAACTTTATTAAAAGTTGTCTGGCTTCTTAAAGGTGTCTCCACTCCTTCTCCCCCCTACACCTGCCTCTCCCCCCTTCTCTCCCCTTCTCTCCCCTTCTCCCCCCTCTCCCCTTCTCTCCCCTTCTCTCCCCTTCTCTCCCCTTCTCTCCCCCCTCTCCCCTTCTCTCCCCTTCTCTCCCCTTCTCCCCCCTCTCCCCTTCTCCCCCCTTTCCCCTTCTTTCCCCTTCTCTCCCCTTCTCTCCCCCCTCTCCCCTTCTCCCCCCTTTCCCCTTCTCCCCCCTTCTCTCCCCTTCTCTCCCCTTCTCTCCCCTTCTCCCCCCTTTCCCCTTCTCCCCCCCCCCCTCCCCTTCTCTCCCCTTGCTCGCCCCTTGCTCCCCCCCTTTCCCCTTCTCCCCCCCCTCCCTTCTCTCCCCTTCTCGCCCTTCTCCCCCCTTTCCCCTTCTCTCCCCTTCTCTCCCCTTCTCTCCCCTTCTCTCCCCTTCTCCCCCCTTCTCCCCCCTTTCCCCTTCTCTCCCCTCTCCCCTTCTCTCCCCTTCTCTCCCCTTCTCTCCCCTTCTCCCCCTTCTCCCCTTCTCCCCGTCCTCCCCTTCTCCCTTCTCTCCCCCTTCTCTCCCCTCTCTCCCTTTCTCTCCCCTTCTCCCCCTTCTGCCCCTTCGCGTCCCCTTCTCCCCCCTCTCCGCCTTCTCTCCCCTTCTCTCCCCTTCTCCCCCCTCTCCCCTTCTCTCCCCTTCCTCCCCTCTCCCTGCTCTCCCCTTCTCTCCCCCTCTCCCCGGCTCCTCCCCTATCGCTCCCCCGTCGCCCCTTGGCCCCCCCCCTCCCTTCCGCCCTCTCTCCCGTCTCTCCCTTCCTAGCCCCCCCTCGCCCCCTTCGCCCCTTCTCCTCCCCTTCTCTCCCTTCGCAGCCCCTTCTCTCCCGGATCTCCCCCCTCGCCCCGTCTCGATCCCCTGCTCCCCCTCTCCCCCTTCTCTCCCTTCCTCCCTTCTCTCCCCTTCTCTCCCCTTCTCCCCCTCTCCCCTTCTCTCCCCTTCTCCCCCCCTCTCCCTCTCTCCCCTTCTCCCCCCCTCATCCCCTTCTCCCCCCTTCTCTCCCCTTCTCTCCCCTTCTCTCCCCTTCTCCTCCCCTTCTCTCCCCTTCTCTCCCCTTCTCCCCTTCTCTCTCCCCCCCCCCCCTCCGCACTCTCTAAAGGACTTACCATAACTGTGCCAGCCGTCTTTTATCTTCCTGTTCATCGCGGGTATGAATTTCCGACAGCGGTCCCCCGCTTTCCCTGGCCCCTGCCTTTGCGATGTGTCTGTGTGTTTGTGCGTGTGTGTGTGTGCAGCCGGTCGATCCGGCTCGCGGTTTCGTCGTGATGGTCGATCCAGCTCGAGGTTTTTCGGGCGAGTGCCCTCGAGCTTGAAGGTCGAAGACAGTCGCTGAAAAGTCGAGTTAGTGGGACAGGCCCTTTACACCAAGCCGATTAAGCCTGGACGTCTTTAGAGTGTGGGAGGAAACTGAAGATCTCAGCGAAAACCCACGCAGGTCACGGGGAAAACGTACAAACTCCGTACAGGCAGCACCCGCAGTCAGGATCGAACCCGGGTCTCTGGCGTTGTCAGCCAGGAACATCTAAATATTTAGATCATAAGATAGGAGCAGAATAAGGCCATTTGGCCCATTAAGTATACTCTGCCATTCAATCATGGCTGACCTTTCTCTCCCTCCTAACCCCATAGAAACATAGAAAATAGGTGCAGGAGTAGGCCATTCGGCCCTTCGAGCCTGCACCGCCATTCAATATGATCATGGCTGATCATCCAACTCAGTATCCTGTACCTGCCTTATCTCCATACCCCCTGATCCCTTTAGCCACAAGGGCCACATCTTAAATATAGCCATTCTCCTGCCTTCTCTGAATGACCTCTGACACTCGTACTAATCAAGAATCTAACCATCTCTGCCTTAAATATATCCACTAACTTTGCCTTCTCAGCCTCCTGTGGCAAAGAATTCCACCGATTCACCACCCTCTGACTAAAGCAATTTTGTCCTCATCTCCTTCCTAAAAGAATGTCCTTTAATTCTGAGGCTATGACCTTTCCCACTAGTGGAAACACCCTCCCCACATCCATTCTATCCAAGCCTTTCACTAATCTGTACGTTTCAATGAGGCTCCCCTCTCATCCTACTAAACTCTAGTGAGTACAGGCCCAGTGCCGTCAAACACTCATCATATGTTAACTTACTCAGTCACTAAATAGTATTTAAAAAGAAGGGCCTGTCCCACTTACGCGACTTTTTCGGCGACTGCCGGCACCCGTCATAGGTCGTTGCAGGTCGCCGAAAATGTTCAGCATGTTGAAAATCCAGCGGCGACCAGAACAATGTACGACTCTTTGGGCGACTACTCACGACCATACAGTCATCACCCCACGACGTGTCGCCAGGGTGTCGTCTGTATAGTCAGTGAGTCGTCTCCTCAGTCGCCCAAAGAGTCGTAGCGTCTTTCTGGTCGCTGCTGGATTTTCAACATGTTGAAAATTTTCGGCGACCTATGACGGGTGCCGGCAGTCACCGAAACAGTCGCGCAAGTGGGACAGGCCCAAGAAGCTAGTGCCCACAAGACACAGGCGCAATGACTTAGGCGACAACGCGCATATTTCTACTCCCGACGTCCCAAATTCTGGCAAGAAAATTTGCATGATTTAATCATCAACTCATTAATGGTTAGCAATTCACATCAAATCCTTGCCCGGAGACATGAACACATGCTGTATTGGAATTTAATCTTCTGAGATTGATGCACATTTGTTGCCTTTTTATTAACTTTTATTGTTTATCGCTGAATAAAATGACTAAATGAGATAGGAGTTGTAAGTTGGATTATAATAGCCACGAAAGAAAATTTACTCCAGGTGTAATATTTACATGATAAATCGGGTTGCATTCGCTTTCCCAGAGTCAACGCGATGAATTGGACGTTCTGCGGAGTTGGACAAGATGCTTGGAAATGAACGTTTGAAATGATTTGATTAAATCACCAATGGGGCTCCTTGACATACAGTAGTTATTACTGTTAAAGTAATTATTTAGGAGATTCTTTATATAGAACCAGCCTGAAGAATTTTTGTTTGAAATGTCAAGTTGAGCTGCTCGGCTGCTGGAGTGCTATGGAGGACGTGTTCGGTAACCATAGCAACCGAAGCTTTGTAAAGAACAGGGCAGAAATGTAATAGACACACTGCCCCTGATTACAAATAGATGTGCAATCGGAGTAAAGTGATCATCAGATTTTAAAATGCATTACAGGTTGTTGTAGTAATGTATGAATCTGTGCATATCTAATGCATGTAGTTTCTACTGTACATGCTGCCACACTCCAGACACCATAGCTGACAGCTGGATGTAAACAGGAAGTAAATGGCAGGTGGTTGACAAAGAGTGTATGTGTGACTGCAGATATTATTGGTCTTGCCATAACAGTGATATAAAAAAACCCACAGATATAAGCAATTTAAGATATCATCAAATTAAAGGCTGAAAATCCTTCAATGTGCATATGTGAATTTGAATTGTAGAATAAGTCACAGAGTGACACACACGGAAACAGGGCCTTCATCTCAACTTGTCCAAGCCGACCAAGATGCCCCATCGCAGCTTGTCCCATTTGTCCGCGTTTGGCCCATATCCCTCTCAACCTTTCCTATCCGTGTACCTGTACAAAAATGTTTGTTTACTGCTGTTATATTATCTTCACAACTGCTTCCTCTGGTAGTCGGAGGGTGGTGAATCTGTGGAATTATTTGCCACACACAGAAGGTTGTGGAGGCCAAGTCAGCAGATATTTGTAAGGCAGTGATTGATAGATTCCTGAGTAGTACGTGTGTCAGAGGTTATGGGGAGGAGACAGGAGAATGGGGTTAGGAGATAGATCAGCCATGATTGCATGGTGGAGTCGACTTGATGGGCCCAAATAGCCTAATTCTGCTCCTATTCCTTATGACTTTATGAAAACGTTGCCCCTCTGGTTCCTATTAAACCCCCCCCCCCCCCCCCACCATAAACCTATGCCCTCTAGTAGGACTCTTGAAGATAACGGAGTCAGGGGATATGGGGAGAAGGTAGGAATGGGGTACTGATTGTGGATGATCAGCCATGATCAAATTGAATGGCGGTGCTGGCTTGAAGGGCCGGATGGCCTACTCCTGCACCTATTGTCTATTGTCCTCTTCAGTATGATAAATCTAAACATAAATCTAAACCCAAGATGCTTCCCCTCTCTCTCTGTCCCTCCCTACCCTAGTTCTCCGACGAGTTTCACTGTCCTTCTGATTAAATCTACTGATTTGTCTGCCTCCTTGGCACCTTCTCCTCAGCTAACAATGAACCATTCTACATTTCCCTATGAATGTCTGCATTGGTATCTCTCGTTTCCCTTGTCCCTAACCAGTCTGAAGAAGGGTCTCGACCCGAAACGTCACCCATTCCTTCTCTCCAGAGATGCTACCATTCCCGCTTTCTCCAGCTTTTTGTGTCTACCATCTGCTTTGGTCTGTCGTTTTCACACCTTACCCCTCCGTATCTCTAGACTCCCTCTCCCCTGACTGAAGAAGGGTCTCGACCCAAAACGTCACCCATTCCTTCTCTGTCCCGCTGAGTTACTCCAGCACATCGTGTCTACCTTGATTCTCCTACGCTGGGGTCAAGACTTATAGCCCAGTCCCATGGTGCGAGTTCATTCCAAGAGCTCTCCCGAGTTAAAAAAAAATCAAACCTGTGGTAAGCACGGAGAATGAATGTAGCGGGTACGTCGGAGCTCGGGGACGTCTCTTAGCGGCTCGTAACGCTAACGGCAGGTAAGCACGGGAAGACTCGTGAAGATTTTTCAACAGGATGAAAAATGTCCACGAGAGCCCCGAGTACCGACGAGTGGCCATTACCGTAGATCTCCGAGTTCAAATCAGGGCAAACTCGGGAGAATTCTTGGAATGAACTCGTACCGTGGGACAGGGCTTTAAATGTGTGGCCTTTGTACATAAACTATGAGTAGATCTCAGGATGCTTGAAAATGTGCCACAATGCTGAGAACTATATTTTACACTCTATATCATTCCCTTTGCTTTGTCTCTTGTACTTGAGTTTGAACTGATTGTATCTATGCATGGTATATCTGATGTGTTTGGATAGGATGCAAAACAAATCTTTTCACCGTACTTCGGTATAATAAACCTAAACCTAAATCTAAACCTATTTTGGGAGCCAACAAAGTTAAAAAACCTGCTGCAGATTCAGATACAACAAATAGAACCGTTGTTTTAAGGGTGGCACGGTGGCACAGATGGTAGTGCTACAGTGCCAGAGACCCAGGTTCCATCCTATCCTCGTGTGATGTCTGTGTGGAATTTGCATGTTCCCCCTGTGACTGTGGGGATTTCCTCCGGGCACTCCCAGTTTCCACCCACATCCCAAAGACGTGCGGGTTTGTAGGTTAATTGGCCGCTGTGAAATTGCCTCTAGTGTGTAGAGAGTGGATGAGAAAGTGGGGCAACATGGAACTAGCACGAGCAGGTGATCGACGGTCTGTATGGCGCCGGTGGGCCGAATGGCCTGTTTCCAAACTCTATTTATAAAATAGGGGTGGCATGGTGGCGCAGCAGTGGAGTTGCTGTCCTACAGTGCTTGCAGCGACAGAGACCCGGGTTCGATCCCAACTACAGGTGCTGTCTGTACGGAGTTTGTACGTTCTCCCTGTGACCGCGTGGGTTTTATCCGAGATCTTTGGTTTCCTCCCGCATTCCAAAGATGTACAGGTTTGTAGGTTAATAGATAATTGTAAATTGTCCCCTATTGTGTGTAGGATAGTGTTAGTGCGTGGGAATCACCAGACGGTGCGGATTGAGGGGGGCCGAAGAACCTGTTTCCGCGCTGTATCTCTAAACTAAACGGTTGAGGGTTCTCTTCAGTAAGATTGCCGTAAATATTGGGTAATTGTGGAGATGGGCCCTATTGCGGAACAACCCAGCACATTCACGAACCACATATACTAGAACGGGTCAGAGCGTATCTCTAGAGAAAAGAAATAGGCGACGTTTCGGGTCGAGACCCTTCGTCAGGCTGGGCAAAGGGAAACGAGAGATATAGATGGTGATGTAGAGAGGTGTACAATAGACAATAGATAATAGGTGCAGGAGCAGGCCATTCTGCCCTTCAAGCTAGCACCACCATTCAATGTATTTGTTTTGAAATCGTTGAATGGGCTCGCCCCGCCTTACCTCTCTGAGCTGCTCCACCTATATGCTCCTGCCCGGTGCCTCAGGTCAGCTGATCAGCTGCTCCTTGAGGTACCAAGGTCTAAGAGGAAGCTCAGAAGGGATAGAGCCTTTTCTGTTGCTGCTCCGGCACTCTGGAACACCTTGCCGCTGCACATCAGACAGGCCCCCTCACTGTCCATCTTCAAATCCTCCCTAAAAACACATTTTTATTCTTTGGCTTTCGACACTGGCTGAGGCATTGCTCCTGTTTTTAGTGCTTTTAATGTCTTTTAATTTTTAGTGTGTTTTTTATAGTCCTTCGTTTTACGGTTTTTAATGGTTTTTAATTGTTTGTAATAGCTTTTTGTTCATGAGTTCTCATGTACAGCACTTTGTGGCAACTGCAGTTGTTTAAAGTGCTTTATAAATAAAGTTATTAAATTATTATTATTATTATTATTATTATTATGGTTAATCATCCCCAATTATTATTATTATTATTATTATTATTATTATTATCATGGTTAATCATCCCCAATCAGTACCCCGTTCCTGCCTTCTCCCCATATCCCCTGACTCCGCTATCTTATATGTTTCAATAACATCCCCTCTGTTCTGTAAGATGCAGAACAAATGAATGAAAGATATGCAAAAAAGTCCCAACCCGAAATGTCACCAATTCCTTTTCTCCAGAGATGCTGTCTGACCCGATGAGTTACTCCAGCTTTGTGTGTTTCTCTTCAAGGTTTGTTGTATTCACGACCTTTGCTGTAAAACCCTTCTGTGAATGTGCCTTATTTGGGGAATGGGTGTGATCTTCAGATTAATAAAAATATTATACATCTCACTAACAGGGGGGGAAAAAATCCTCTCTGCTGAAGGCGAAGCAAATGCTATTGATCTGAAGTGGATTTACTTCAGGGGAGGAGGAAGCAGATTCAATAATAATTTTCAAAAAGAAAGTGTGAAGAATTCAATAAATTCCTGAAAAGGAATAATTTCCTGGACCATGGGGAAGGGATGAGAGAGAATGACTAATGAGGTAACTCTTTCTCAACGTGTCTTCAGAGCTGATTTTACGATGTGAGGCACTACAACAAATGTATGTCGTGGAGTCATGGAGTTATACAGCATGGAAAAAGGCCCTTCGACCCAACTCGTCCATGCCGATCAAGAAGCTCCATCTATGCTTGGCCCGCTTGCCTGCATTTGGTCCATATCCCTCTCCACTTATCCTATCCATGTACCTGCCCAAGTGTCTTTTAAATGTTGTCATTGTACCTGTCACAGGTGCCTCCTCTGGCAATAGACACAAAATGCTGGAGTAAGTCAGGGGGACAGGCAGCATCTCTGGAGATTACCCCTTAAGAATAAGGGGTAATGTTTACATATTCTGTTGTGCTGCTGCAAGTAAGCATTTCATTGTTCTATCTGGGACACATGACAATAAAACACTCTTGACTCGTTGATTGGACTTTACTGGCTTTACATTGCATTAAACGTTATTCCTTTAGCCTGCATCTGGTCACTGTAACTGGCTCGATTGTAATCATGTATTGTCTTTCCGCTGACCGGTTAGCAGGCAACAAAAGCTTTCACTGCACCTTGGTGCTCACAAGAATGAACAATGAAACAACTGAAATACCTACAGCGAGAGGTTGGTCACACTTGGATTGCCGTGTCTGTAACACCAGACGCTGAGGAGAGCCCTGATGAAAGAGTATAAAATTATGAGCGGCATAGATATGGCAGACAGTCAGAACCTTTTTCCCAGGATGGAAAACTCAAATACTAGAGGGCACAGCTTTCAAATGAGTGGGTCAAAGGTTAAAAGTGATGCATGAGGCAGTATTTTTTACGCAGAGGGCTGTGAGTGCCTTGAACCTGCTGTCGTGGGTGGTGGTTGAGGCAGATATGATAGTGACATTTAAGAGACTTTCGGATAGGCACATGGATAGGCAGGGAATGGAGGGAAATGGGTTATGTGCGGGTAGATGTGATGGTCTTGGCATTGTGTTTGTTCGGCATTGGAGGCTTAAAGGTGTGTTCTTGTGCTATACAGGATTGCATATAAAGCAAAGCATTTCACAGTATCCAGGTACATGTGAGAATAGATATATATATATTATATACCACAGTGTCATGGTACAATTACTGGTAGGGTGCAGACATTCAAGAAGGTGTCTCGCCAACACCTTCTCATGTGGAATGAGGAATGAGGAAAGGACAATAAATGCCAGCACGCCAAGTATAGCCACATCCTGTAGTTTAATTTTTAAAAGGTCTCGCACTAGTCACATTCTCTGTCCCCGCAGATTTCCCAACAGCACAAATTAAATGATGACACCTCTGACTCTTGACCTATGTGGTCCCCAAAGTGCAATTGTGTGGCTGAGGTCAGATTATCACTGGTTCAATGCTCGTTGATAACACTTTTCCCCCTCAGAGGGCAGCACGGTGGCGCAGTGGTTGAGTAGCTGCCTCAGAGCGCCAGAGACCTGGGTTCGATCCGCAGTTTGTACGGTCTCCCCGTGACCTGTACGCAGTTTGTACGGTCTCTCCGTGGGTTTTCTCCGGCATTTCTAGTTTCCTCCCACATTCCAAGGACATACAGATTTGCAGGTTAATTGGCTTAGTAAAATGGTAAATTGTCCCTAGTGCATTTAGGATAGTGTAAGTGTGCGAGGATCGCTGGTCAGCGCGGACTCGGTGGGCCGAGCGGCCTGTTTCCGCGCTGTATATCTAAACTAAACTAAAAAAAACCTGACAGTTGGCATTCAGTGAATAACAAAAGCCTGACAATATTTATCTACACATTCTCATCTCCAGCCAGTGTAACCTCCACCAACTTGAATTTGACATGTGTTAACTGCAAAGACACTTGGACTATTGAAAAGGTGGCTCTTTGGTGGATGTTTGCTAATTGGATCTGATTTTGTTCCAAGTGCACAATCTAGACCCTTGCATTTCTGTCTCTCTGACTCTGTTCAGAATTTGGCACTTGCCAATACAATAGACATGCCACCTGTAGATCAAGTTGTCTTTGCAATATGGTGGTGTTTGAGCTCACCGCACAATATAATATCAGTTCAAGCTGACATGGAATAATTCAGAAGCTAATGAAATCCGTGCCCATGCTGCCTCTTTGAAAGAACTGTCTAATTAGTTCTCCTTCACCTTTCTTATCCAAAGCCCCACAAATCTTGGCCCACCTAAGGATTTATCCGTCTATTTTAAGAAGCTACAATTGAATTTGCTTTCAACAATTCACTGAGTGAGGAGAAGCCACCTACGTAAGATGTTAAACACAGTGATATCCACATGAAAATTGCAGAGCAGAAAAAAACAATGATATATTCTTCAGAGGATGAAGATGGTGCTGATATGCCATTAATTCAGCAGTTTCCAATATCATAAGAGTGGAAGCATGAACATATGAAATGTTCGTTTGAAAGAAGAGTTGCCTTTGAAAGAATGTAATGCATTTCATCACATCAGCATGTTCAAAGAAATGTATAGCCAGTTAAAGGGGCAGTCACAGTTTTGAAGCAGTGAGACTTAACGAGCTGAAATGAGCTAAAGGACTGGTTAGGTAGACACAAAATGCTGGAGTAACTCAGCGGGTCAGACAGCATCTCTGGAGAAAAGGAATAGGTGATGTTTTGGGTCAAGAGAGAGAGAGAGAAAGAGAGAGTGTTTTATTGTCATATGTCCCAATGAAATTCTTACTTGCTGCAGCACAACAGAATATGCAAACATAGCATGATATGACAAACGAGAGAGAAAAAAGAAAGGCTCAGTGTGTATATATGCACATACTCACAACATACATATATACACATACGCACAGACTCAAAAAACAAACAAAACAGTGCTTCTTCAGACTGAGGGTCTGGGGAGAGGGGAACGAGAGATATCGACGGTGATGTAGAGAGATATAGAACAAATGAGTGAAAGATTTGCATAAAAGTAACGATGATAGCGAGTCTAGGTTAGAACGTGGTGGTAGAGTTTCGCTTTCCTCCCACACTCCAAAGCATATAGGTTTGTAGGTTGCTTAAGAAGGAACTGCAGATGCTGGAAAATCGAAGGGAGACAAAAGTGCTGGAGAAACTCAGCGGGTGAGGCAGCATCTATGGAGCGAAGGAAATAGGCAAACGTCGCCTATTTCCTTCGCTCCATAGATGCTGCCTCACCCGCTGAGTTTCTCCAGCACTTTTGTCTACCTTAGGTTTGTAGGTTAATTGGCTTTGTCTAGGTGGAAATTGTCCCTAGTGTGTGTAGGATAGTGTTATTGTGCGGGGAGAGCTGGTCGGCGCGGGCTCGGTTGGCCAAATGGCCTGTTGGCGCGCTGTATCTCGAGAACTAACCTAAAATATACAATTCAAAAGATGAACAGCACAACCCAAGCAGTAATAAAGTCATATTCTTGTTCAAAACACACAGTTTGCTTTAAGGAGGTGTTCGGCACTGGAGAAAAGTCATTACTGAGCTCAGGGGTCACCTCATGATACCAAAGTCCACATCTGTGAAGATTGCTGAGAGTGAAGAGTATATTCCCTCGCCTTGGGGTGAACCATTGCTTACCCAAGTCTCGAGAATGTAAAGATAGATCATTGAGACGGGGACACCCAAATGTGTACATGATTTCTCAAGGTAAACCAGTTTAAACAGCGCATCTACCAGTCTAAACATTTAGACTGGTAGATGCCCTTTTTCCGTGTTGTATCTCTAAACTAAATTAAGGTCAACTTCGACCATTGATCACACGTTCACACTAGTCCTATGTGATGTTTTTGGGACGTGGGAGGACATCGGGGCACCTGGAGGAAGTCCAGGTGGCTACTGGGAGACTATGTGCAAACTCCACATAGACAGCACCCGTGGTCAGGATTGAACCGGCGGGTCAGGTTGCATCTCAGGAGAACACGGATAGGTGATGTTTGTGAGTAGCCCATGAAGTGCAACCACATAGATTACAGATTTATTGTAACACTCTTGCTCCTTAGGGCTGAACATCCACAGGCATACTCCAGACAATTCTTCATGTTCTTTGACTGGATAGCAGTTCTTTGACTAGGTAGCTTATCACTGTACCTCCGTACATTGGTGACATTAATAATAAACTAAACTCATTGCCACAGACGGCTGTGGAGGCCAAGTCAATGGATGTTTTTAAGGTGGAGATTGACATGCTAAGGAATAGATCTAACTATTCCTTTAGTTTATGTTTCATCTGCACGAAGAAGAAGAAGAAGAGACATACTTTTGATTAGTCAGGGTGTCAGGGGTTATGGGGCGAACGCAGGAGAATAGGGTTGAGAGGGAAAGATAGATCAGTCATGATCGAATGTTGGAGTAGACTCGATGTGCCGAATGGCCTAATTCTGCTCCTGGAACTTATGAATTTATGGCACTAAACTCACACCTCTGAATGACAGGAAACTTTTAGCAGCTTTCAACAGTGAGTTTGTTAGATGAGAAGTATCTGTTAAATTAAGATTCAGACTGAGTGTGATTTCCAACCTGTTCAATGATCCAGGAAATTATCGGACGGCTCCAAATAATTGGATGCATCCAGAAATAATTTTCCTCCTGCATTTAGTTACTGACATTGTAATCATGACTTTAATTTCCTGTCTTATTCCATTGTGATACTGCCTGTTACTTTCGATCTCAAAACTGTCATTACCAGCTTTCACTACTTTAAAGCCAGGTCACAAACTATCAGCATATCGTTAATTATGTGTTAAAATTAAAAACTCATTGTGCAGCGGGTAGTGCTGGTGCCTCACAGTGGTGAAATTTCATTGCTTTCTGTGCGTGCTTTACACTTCCTCCCCTGACATGGATCAAATCAGCTAATAGTGATTGATAGTAAGATTAAACGAGAACTTACCAGTTTGAAGTTTGATCTGTATTTTATGAGGAGTTACGATGAGGGATTACGTGAAGAAGCCCGCCAGGACGCATGCGTGTCATTCTTCAAAGCAGCGGTGTGAAATCACAGATAACTGTAATGACTAAACATAGTAAGATTAGAGAAGAGATACCAGTTGAGTATATGATCAAGGGTGGGAGCGAGGGCATGTAATCCCTCATCGTAACTCCTCATAAAATACAGATCAAACTTCAAACTGGTAAGTTCTCGTTTAATCTTACTATTTTACTTCGGAGTCACGTGAGTGATTACGTGAAGATTTTAATGCTCTGTGATTTCATGCCGTGGAAACGAGTCCATGCATCACGTCTGCCTTGATGACTGTAGGAGGAATTGTGTCAACATAATTTGGACATGAATTCGACATTGAAATCATAAAATTTATTAACACAAAATTATAACCCCTTTTTATGGGTCTAAATTAATTTACAGAACTTAAAATTGTTTCTGCAAACGTTCCAGGTTTCATTACTGGTTTGTTGTAAAATAGTTGGAATGTTTTTTCCCCTGACCATCCTGCTGCCTTGAGGATTTGGTCCATTGGTACATCCAACTGTATCGCTGCCGATGTAGCTGCAGCCCTGGTGGAATGAGATTTTAAAATATTAGTATCCACCCCAGCCTGTGTTAGCACCTGTTTCAGCTATCTTGAGATGGTCTGGACCGTCACTCTTTTGTGTGGTTGCTTGTGGCTGACCAGAAGTGCCTTCTCATTGCCTCTTATGATTTCCGTTTTCTCCATGTATAACGACAAATGTCTTACTATACAGAGACGGTCATCTGTTGGGTATGACCTAAATTGTATTTTGAGGCCTGCTGATCCCTGTCTGTTCTGCTTTACTAATTCATAGATATGAAACGTAATATTTTCAGTTGAGGAAGTCATGTTGTCCAGTCTTAGTTTATGCAGTGACTGTACCCTCTGTGCCGTGACCAATGCCATTAGCATGACTGTTTTTAATGTCAGTCTGTGTAGGGACAGAGCTGTTGCTGGAGACCAATTCCTGAGCATCTTCAGGACAATACTTACATCCCATATTTGGGAGTACCTGGTTCTTGGGGGATTAGTATTAAAAATTCCCCTCATAAGTTTTGTTACCAGTGGGTGAGTCCCAACAGAGTAACGCTCTGTCCCCTGCCAATAGGTAAGTCGATAGGGCACTTCTGGCGCAGTTGATGGCACTGTAACTGAGCCCCTCATCATAGTGGAGGCCTGCCAGATATTCCAGAACAGACGGGATGTTCATGTCTCTGTGGGTGATGTTGTTTTTGTGACAATGCATCTCCCACTTCCTGATATAGACCAGATACTGTTTTTTGGTTGACTGTCTTTGGGCCGCCGAGATCATGTTCACTATTCGGTCCGTCAGTCCCAGTTGTAGTAGAGGTGTTTTTAAACTCTACAAATTAATAAGTTCAAATGGTTATGGCAAGGGTGGCTATCCCTTGTTACGGGATGTAGCAATAAATCTGGTCTATGTAGGATGGTGATACATGGTTCTAATACCATGTTTAGTACCACTGGGAACCATGGTTGAGTAGGCCAATCGGGTACTACCAAAATACCAGACGCAGAGTCTTGTTGTATTTTCCTTAATACCCGACTGATGAGGCAGAAAGGAGGGAATGCGTAAATAAACAATTTCCCCCAATGCAGCGAAAATGCATCTGTCGCCGCTGCCCCAGGGTCTGGTTCCCATGAAACATAATTTGCTAACTGGTGGTTAAGTCTGGATGCAAATAGATCGATATCTGGTGTTCCATATCTTGCTGTAATATCAGCAAATACTTTTTTATACAACATCCATTCGGTGTTTTCATTAAATTTGTGTGACCTGGTGTCTACCACTAAATTTAGTCTTCCTGGTAGGTAAGTGGCTGATATCCAAATATCTCTCTGGATACACCATTGCCAAATTGTATTAGCCAGATTGTCACATGATGTCGATTTGTTTCCACCCATGTGGTTAATGTATGCTACCACGGTGGTATTGTCTATCTGTAGTTTAACATGCTGGTGATATGACCCAGTACAATATGACTTTAGGCCATGGAATGCACCCAACATTTCCAGGTAGTTTATGCCCAGTGTGAGTAATAATGATGCCTCCTGAGCAGTCCATCTACCTCCACAGCTGGTGATGGTATTGGTGGCTCCCCACCCAAGTGCACTGGCATCAGTTTGTAGTACCATGGAAGGGTTACTGACAATGATTTGATTGGAACAAAGCCAGATGTTATCTATCCACCATTTTAGTTCCATTTTAGCTTTGATTGGTAGTTTCATAGGTCTGTCAAAGTGACCTGCATTGATTTTGAGTGCTTGTATTTTTGCTCTCTGTAAGTTTTGGTAATATAGAGGTCCAAATTGTGTGGCTGGAAAGGCAGCCACCATTTTGCCAATTACTTTTGCTACCAATCTGATGGATGGTTTGCTGATGTCAATGAGGTTATTGCAAGCCTCTATTAAATCTCTAGCCTTTCCCTTAGGCAGAGTCACCGACATGTGAACTGAGTCAATGGTGAACCCCAAATAGTCCATAGTAGTGGAAGGCGTTAGTTTAGATTTAACTGGATGGATAATAAATTCCAGTTTTTCAAATAACTGTTTTGTGGCTGTTACGGTTTGTTTGGCCAATTCCAAAGTTTTGCCCACAATGAGTATGTCATCTAAATATGCCATGACCATGTGTTTTCGTTTCCGTAGAAACGCTAGGGCTGGTTTCAAAATTATGGGGGCTGATAATGATAAAAATGGGGGCTGATGATAACCCATTTGGCAGTGCTTTATACTGCCACTGTTGTCCCATGCAGTTGAATTTTAAGTAACATCTGTGGTCACCTCGTATAGGCACTGAATAGTAAGCATCTTTTAAATCGATGCTGGCCATAAAGTAACCTTTGGAAATTAATTGTTTAGCAGTAACAAAGGTTTCCATTTTGAAGTGAATATATTGTACAAATGTATTCAATTTTGTCAGATCTATGATGATGCGACAACCACCATCTTTTTTGTTTTTGGTAAATATATTGGACACGAATTCTAATGGTTCGTGTTGAGTTTGCTCAATTACACCTTTTACGTAAAGCCGCTCCAGTTCAGCTTGCGCTTCTGATTTTTCTTTATCAGAAAGCACAAACATTCGGTTCGGTATATGTTGAACTGGAGGCCTGTACTTGTGTATAAACTCTATTGTATATCCCTGGATACTGCTTAAGATGTAAGTATCGGTTGTTAACATGCTCCATGCATTCAGAAAAGAGTGTAATCTCCCACCAACCTCCATGCTCCCTGTATTTTGTAGGGAACCAGACCCACCTACCTCCATAGTTACCAGTGGCAGGTTTACTTATTTTTGTAGGTTCTTCGCTGCTGTTGTTGCGCTGGTGTCTGGATTTGTGGTTTGGTTGGCGTTGGAGGTCCGCGCATCTTCCAAGAAGGCCGGCCTGGGCCATGGCCTAAAAAAGATTCATGTTTTGAGTACCGTGCCTTCGAGCTTTCACCAGTCATTCTTGTTCTGCTGGTGGGTGCGTAGGGGTGCTGTCTTTGGCTGTAGTGCGTTTTTGATGGAGTCCCTTTTATTAGTCCCAGGGTTTTTGCTTCCTCATCGAGCTCCTTGACTTGCTTCGATAGGTTGCCTCCAAATAATAGTATTGGTGGTTTTGTGGTCCCAGGTTTGCACAGTCCCGCGAATTTTGGGTTTAGTGTGGGTTGAATGGCACTCTTCCTGATGTTGTTTATCTCATGTTGGGTGTTGCAGAGTAGTGCCAGTGCATCTTGTTGGTCCTGGGACATGTCCTTGTCATCCACTGTGTGGGGAAATGCTGTTATCCCTGCTGTTAGGAGTTTCAATACTTTTTGTAATTTGACGTCCATACTTCTGACTCCTATTCCAATGTGTTTCCATATACAGGTGTTTACTATTGGAACATTCAGGGATATGCAGTTGCCCGGTGCCAGGTGTCTTGATGTGGTGTCCAGTACAGCCTGTTCTTGTAACTGGTTTAGAGACATATAGTCTATACTGGCAGCTAGCTTTGGCTCCAGATTTTGACCAGTCTGGTCTGGCTGTATGAAATTGGACACCATGTCCAGTAGATTCTTTCGTTCCTGCACCCCTTGCACACTTGTCTTTCCTTCTGCGGACCCCTCTTCCAGGTCAGCCCAGAACTGACCCGCAGTGCTCCCCTCTGATGAGGTAGAAGCACTGTGCAGCCCTTCAAGAGGTACTGCTGTGGGTTTATCATAGAGCCCACTGTGACCCGACTCCATCTCCCGGAGTCTGTCACGTTGGAGCAAATGCTCCACACACCGCTCCATCCGGCTCCAGCGCTCACGGTCGCTGGCCGCCCGCGGTTGTTCAAAGTCGGACTCCTCTGAGTCCACGACCTTGTTTGTTTTTTGTCTAGCCTTACCGCCCGGCCGCGTGGATCTGGCCGGTGCGGAGGCGACATCGGGCACAGCTGATCCCACTATCGGTGATCCAAGTGCCGCTGGCTGCTGCTGGCTGCCCGCTGCCCCGCGGTCCTCCCTCACCAGCTTTGTCGCAGACCTTGTCTTCTTTGTTTTGTCCATGTTCCCACCTGTAGTTGGAAATGGAAACAAAAAAGACCGCAGAGTAAACTCTTACCTGCAAGTTGCGGCTTTTAAACTGCCGTAATGCGTGTAGCGATATGACACGCATGCGTCCTGGCGGGCTTCTTCACGTAGTCACTCACGTGACTCCGAAGTAAAATCTACAGGTTTCTCCCGAGTGCCCGGGTGTCGTTCCACATCCCAAAGACATGGGGTGGCATGGCGGTGCAGCGGTGGAATTGCTGCCTTACAGCGCCAAGGACCCGGGTTCAATCCTGACTACAGGTGCTCTCTGTACGTGGTTTGTACATTCTCCCCGTGGCCCTGCCGGGGTCGCTGGTTGACTCAGTGGGCTGAAGGGCCTGTTTCCGTGCTGTATCTCTAAACTAAACTAAAATACTGGATTAAATGTCTATGATCATGTATTTACCAGCTCATTCTGTGCAAAGTAAACAACCTGGAATATTTAGCAACACACTATCAGGAAAATTAAGAAATGATCCACAAAGTAACCACATTCTCAATATATGATCACAGGAATGTTGGAAAGATGACAGAATAATATTTGCAGAAAAAATAATTTTGAGAGGACATGCTCTCCTCCAAAGGTAAGTAGTTCCTCCTTAAGAAGTTCTGATAACTCTTTCGAGTTAACTCTTAGCTCATCGAGTCAGACAGCATGGTGGCGCAGCGGTAGGATTGCTGCCTTACAGCGCCAAGGACCCGGGTTCAATCCTGACTACAGGTGCTGTCTGTACGGAGTTTGTACTTTCTCCGCGTGACCGTGTGGGTTTTCTCTGAGATCTTTGGTTTCCTCCCACACTCCACAGGCATGTAGGTAAAATGTAAAAATTGTCCCTAGTGTGTGTAGGATAGTGTTAATATGCGGGGATTGCTGGTCGACGCGGACCCGGTGGGCCGAAGGGCCTGTTTCCGCGCTGTATCTCTAAAATAAACTCCAATATCCTACAGTAGGAGCAGAAATGGAAGCTACGTGAATAGTAACGTTATTCGATGAGGATCTGATGCTAGAAAATTATCAAGTTTCTTGATGGGTAATGTAATTTAGTTTAGGTCCAATTGAATTTTACAAGATTAGCTCATTAGGACTGGATGTTACAATCACTAAGGTTTTTCCCTACAATTGACATTTGGTATTCTTGGGGATGACCACTAGGTGATTTCGCTAACAATCAGACACATCTTCAGTTGTGTACCTCAACGTCACTGGGTGTTTCGGCCTTTTATCACAAGACACTCTCAGTCGAGGCAGGCTCACCGCAGGGAGATCAGACCTGGGTGTGTGTCTTATTGTGAGATATAAATGTGTGCTCACAATCACGACACTTTTAGAGACAAAGTCAGACAAAGAAGCTCTTTATTTTCCAAGTTTCAATTCTGCAGAATTGGGTGTCCCTCTCTATCGCCCCCTAGAGACACGACGAGGATGGAGATGCTCTTCACTTTTATTCATTTCAGTTTACAATTGTCACACCCTTATTCCTCCCCTTCGGGCTCCTTCCAATCAGAGCACTAAGGTTTACATTCCCACGAGAAGGTCTCGGTACGCCTCTCAACGTCAAAGTTGCCTCCTACATCATGCATCGCATGTGCATTTAAATGAGGCATCTTGTCATAGTGGGTGTTGTCTTCATATTCATGTTCCTCATTACGTCTGCGTATTAGAGAGTTACCTGGTGTCCTTTTCCCCTTTGCCCTAGTTCCCTTAAAGGCTTCTGCTGAGTTTTTTTATCTGTTAATTTCTCAACCTTGAAAGTCTCTGCCTGTTCTTCTGTTGTTACTATCTAGCCTAGCGCATTTCTGATGTCTGTGCTGAAAGCGCACTATTATTCTACCTCAGCTATATTTTTTGTCCTAGTCTAAATCAACTATCCCTATTAACCCTTTCCTCACACTTATGGTTAGCCTCTAGATGGTCACATGGCAGCCCAGACAGCATCTTTTCTCTTCAGCCACAGCCAGTGAATGCTCCATTCGGCTTTTTTCCTTCCATCTTCCTCTCTACCGCTGACTGTGGCTGGTTGGGCTCTGGACTTGTGTCCATTGGTGGGACAGTACTTGGTTGAGTTTCGCCTGGGGTGCTGATACCCTGTGGACTGTGGTGGTTTCCCTGCCACTGGGCTTCACTCGACTGATTTGGCCTACCTCTTAGAAAGTAATGGTCAATGCGAGGCCCCACACCAAGCTCTCTCAGGCACTTTTTCCTGCCCTGGTGAGATCTTGAGACCCTTCTCTGAAGTTATCTTTTCCCAGCCAGATGCAGCTTCGTAGCTTATGTCCTGCTGGTGCTGCTGCTCTGTCAATTGCTGTGCTAGTTGTAATATTCATAGTCGATTCCTTCCGTAGCAATACAAGGGTAGATCCAAAACACTGATTAGCGATGGATCCACTTTCATTTCACTGCACATCTCGTATGTGTATGTGACAAATAAACTTGACTTGACTTGACTTGACTTGACTTGACTTGACTTGACTTGATCCTGCTGGCATGAGGAGCTAGCCCATGCCAGCCCCGGTGGGGTCTATTCCCTCCGGTCAACAGTCTCTCCACTTGATCTTTCCCTGGTTGTCAGCTGATCTTTCGCAGCGGTCACTGGCTTGATCCAGACGTTCAGATTGATTAGTAGGACTGGATGTTACAATCCCAATCTACCTGAATACTGGGCTAATCCGGAGTCCCGTCCAGTTTGCAAAAGCCATTCATATTTTGCAGCCATCAGGAATATGCTGATACTTGTTGGATCCAAAGACTGAAGCCAATCTTCTGTTACATTTTTTAATCGTTATTTCAATCTGCAGTTATTTGCAATTTCCTACATTCACAGATCAATCCAAACTTTTGGAACAAATCAATAAGTCGAGACCTTCCATTAAATTGTAACCACAGACTCAGGATGGATACAAAGTCTTTCTTAGTATGTAGTTTGTTTTGTTGTGCTATTCTTATAACAAATGTAAAGCACTTTTGGCCAACGAGAGTTGTTTTTTAAATGTGCTATATAAATAAATGTGACCTGGCTTGACTTGACTTATTGGTAGTTATATCTATGTGCAGGTGCACCCTTTTTATCCTCTAAACTATCTAAATCTGCTGGGACCTGAACTTTTAATGTAATATGTTCTGGTTTTCCATCAGAGAAAATTTTGGATTGATTTCAATTGAATTTCAGGATTTCCTGCATTCTCAGGGGACTCTGTGATAGCGACCGGCAATGTAAAAAGTTTACCTTATTCATTCGTGGGATATTCGCTTCACTGGACTGCATTCACTGGACTGCCTTTCCTTAATTACTGCTGGACCTGATGGGTTCCCAGGCCATTTCGGAATCTGCTTGCATTACTGTGGGTCACGAGGAGAGCAGTTCAGGTAAGGATAGCAGATTTCCTTCACGCAAGGGTATGGACATTTATGTTTCATGATCACTGCTGCCAACACTTGTATTTTATTCCAGGCATATAAAATCATGAGCAGAATAGATCGAGTAGATGCACTTGCCCAGAGTAGGTGAATCGAGTACCAGAGGGTGAAAGGGTTTAAGGTTTAAGGTGAAGGGGAAACAATTTAACGTGAATCTGAGGGGTAACTTTTTCACACAAAGGGTGCTGGGTGTATGGAAAGAGCTGCCAGAGGAGGTAGTTGAGGCAGGGACTATCCCATCATTTAAGAAGCAGTTAGACAGGTACATGGATAGGACAGGTTGGAGGGATGTGGGCTGAATGTGGGCAGGTGGGACTAGTGTAGCTGGGATATTTTGACCGGTCTGGGCAAGTTGGGCCGAAAAGCCTGTTTCCACTCTATGACTATGTATATTTAATTATAAATATCAATGATTTAGAAGAGAAATATCAATAATTTGAATGAGAACACACAAGATAGCAAGTTTGCAGGTGACACAAAAGTGAGTGGTATTATAGCTATTGTGCAATGTCGATGGTGAAGATGGCTGTCAAAAATGGCCACAGGGTCTTGATCATTTGGGCAGGTGGGCTGAGGAGTGGTTGATGGAATTTAATACAGAGAAATGTGAGGTGTTGCTAATTGGGAGCACTAACATGGGGAGGACATGCACTGTGAATGTTAGAGTATTTAATGTTGTAGAGCAGAGGGATCTAGGAGTACAGGTACATAGTTCCTTGAAAGTGCCATCACAGGTGGATAAGGTGGTCAAAAAGGCTTTCGACACATTGGCCGCCATCAGTCAGAGTATTTTTTATTTTTAATTTTTATTTAACCTTTATTTAACCAGGAGAAGTCTCATTGAGATTAAAAATCTCTTTTACAAGAGAGTCCTGGCCAAGACAGGCAGCAGCACAGTTCCACAGTTACAGACAATAATTTAAAAACAACAGAGAACATATAAATAGAGTCACGGTCAGAACATCATCAAACAAAGCATGTACAGACAGAAGAGCCCGCTTCAACATCATTAAGAAGGGATTTAAATCTGTTTATAGAAACCAGCTCCTTAAGTCTTAGTTCATTTTGCAGCTGGTTCCATGCGAAGGGAGCAGCATAACTAAATGCCCTTTGAGTGTAGAGTATTGAGTACGAGTCTCCTTGAAGCGCTATCAGTGTACCGTTTGCACGGAGGGCTATTTATTTATCTGCTGAACGTTAAATAAATTTGTCTGATGGTTTATAAGCTGTTGACGTGTCATTCCTCCACTTGCAGATGTAGAGGAGATCTCAAAAGGCAGCAATGATCGTGCATGCATCTTTCATAAGCTGGAACTGATCCAAAGCTCTGCCCGTCTCCGAACTGGCGACACTAATATTCCAATCAATCCCGTGCTCTCTGACCTACATTGGCTCTCGTCTCCGAAGGTCGCCACCTTGTCCTGGTGGGTAAAGCTAGTGTGTGTGTGGAAGATCCTGAGAGCTAAACTGTGTGGAGCTGTGCTCCTGGCGAGGCCTCTCATGGCGGGCATGTCGAAGGTGAGGTCCCCGACAAAGCGCGGGCCAAGAAGAGCGGGCGGCACGGTGGCGCGGCAATAGCGTTGCTGCCTTACAACACTTACAGCTAATGCTTACAGGGTTAATGTCTGTGGCTCCATAATCGGCTTCTTCAACCATCTCAACACACACAGAAAGTACCCACGAAGAGGACAATCACACTTGACTCTGAGTGATCGCCAATGATGATGATGACATCTGCATGTCCCGCCGAGTTACTCCAGTGTTTTGTGTCTATCTTGCTCCGGTGTCTGCTATCTTCCCCTGCAATAGAGAGGAAAGTAACTCCGTATATGTGCCATGGTTATGTTGTCATTGCATGTGATTAATGGGGTTGTAATGTGTGGGGCAGAGTGTGAGGTGATGCTGCCATTGTGCAAAGATGGGATTCAATGGGGCATAAACTGCCCTTGGCTGTTCACATGGCCCATTAAACCACTTGTCATATTGCAACGCTTGAATCCTGGCACTGTAGACAATTGCTTCCTCTTCCAAGTGCCGTCTTGCCCGTGGGCTTCTTCTAAGAAAAGAACCCATGACTCTCTCTCTGTATCTGTAAGGCCTTTGGAGCTGTGCCTGAAGCCTTGGAAACATGTTTAGTTTAGTTTAGTTTAGTTTAGTTTAGTTTAGAGATACAGTGCAGAAACAGGCCCTTTCAATAGACAATAGACAATAGATAAGAGGTGCAGTAGTAGGCCATTCGGCCCTTCGAGCCAGCACCGCCATTCAATGTGATCATGGCTGATCATCCCCAATCAGTACCCCGTTCCTGCCTTCTCCCCATATCCCCTGACTCCGCTATTTTTAAGAGCCCTATCTAGCTCTCTCATGAAAGTATCCAGAAAACCTGCCTCCACCGCCCTCTTTCAGCCCACTGATTCTGCGTCGACTAGTGATCCCCGCACATTAACGCTACCCTCCACACTAGGGACAATTTTACATTGATACCAAGTCAATTAAACCTACAAACATGTACGCCTTTGGATGTGGGATGAAACTGAAGATCTTGGAGAAAACCCCACGCAGGTCACTGGGAGAACGTACAAACTCCGTACAGACAAGCACCCATAGTCAGGATTGAACACGGGTCTCTGGTGCTGTAAGGCAGCGACTCTCCCGTTGCACCACCGTGCATTCCTGTTCATCTCTGTGAACAGCCATAGCATTCAGCAGGCACCCAAAGTCTCAGGGATGCCTTCCACCTTCTTGCTCAGGCATAAACACCTTCCCTTTAACGGCCAGGGCAAGGTTTCAATCAGTGCCATGTCGCTTCATGCGGTGCTGGTCAGTCACAGGAGTGGCTTCATGTATGAGTCCTGAGGGCAGCAACAGCTTGGGAGTGTTGGCTGTTCCTCACGTCATGCAGAGATGCTTGCAGCAACCAGTTCCATCAATAGCTTATTTGACTGGATACCCTATCCATCTTCTCTATGTCCTGTTAAAATTGCTCAATAGTGTTCTCGACTGATGGATTGATTTATGAATGGATTGATTTATGGATGCAGGGAAGAAAGAAAGGGAGAGAGAGAGGAAGAGAGAAAAATAGAGAAAGAGGAAAAAAGAGAGAGAGAGAAGGGAAGAAAGAGAGGAAAGACGCCCGAAAAGAGAGAAGGGAAGGATGATTGCGGTCCTGGTCTTTCGGATTCTGGATTGATGGAGGGCTTTTTCTTTCTTCCTTCCTTCAGGAGTCCTCCTTCCTTCCTTCTTCCTTCCTTCCTTCCTTCCTTCCTTCCTTCCTTCCTTCCTTCCTTCCTTCCTTCCTTCCTTCCTTCCTTCCTTCCTTCCTTCCTTCCTTCCTTCCTTCCTTCCTTCCTTTCTTCCTTTCTTTCTTTCTTTCTTTCTTTCTTTCTTTCTTTCTTTCTCCCTCCCTCCCTCCCTCCCTTTCTCTCCTCCCCCTTTCTCTCTCTCTCTCCCTCCCTTTCTCTCTCTCCCCTCCCTCCCTTTCTCTCTCTCCCTCCCTTGCCCTCCCTCCCTTTCTTTCTCCCCCTCCCTTTCTTTCTCCCCCTCCCTTTCTCTCTCCCTCTCTTCCTCTCTCTTTCTCTCTTTTCTCTCTCCCTCCCTTTCTCTTTCTCTCTCCCTCCCGTTCGCTTTCTCTCTCCCTCCCTTCTCTCTCTCCCTCCCTTTCTCTCCCCTCCTTGTCTCCTCTCCCTCCCTTCTCCCCCCCCCCTTTTCTCTCTGTCTCTCTCTCTCCCTCCCTCTCTCTCTCTCTCTCTCCCCCTCCCTCCCTCCCCCCCCCCCCCTCCCCCCCCCTTCCCCCCTCCCTCCCTCCCGCCCTCCCTCCCTCCCTCCCGCCCTCCCCCTCCCTCCCTCCCTCCTCCCCCCTCGCCCCTCCCTCTTCTCTCGGTCTCTCGCGTCTCGCGTCCCCCTCTCGTCCCTCGCCCCTCGCTTCGTTCCTTGTCAGTTTAGATCCATCTGCTGAAAAGGGATATCACAACATGTTTCTTTGAACATTGAACATCGACTTATCTAACTTCAAGTAGCCCTTGCTTTCCCTCTCTCTCCATCTGTCCCCATTCCCAGTTCTCTGACCAGTCTTAGTCTCCGACTACATTTTATCTTTGTTTGCTTTGTTGTTCCCTTCTCTATTGATCTATTGTACATTTTCCTTGATCTCCATTCCCTTTGTCCTGTTTTCACACCGTACACCTCCACATCTATCTACCTCCCTCTCCCCTGACATCATTCTGAAGAAGAGTCTCAACCCGAAACATCGCCCATTCCTTCTCTCCCGCTGAGTTGCTCCAGCATTTTGTGTCTATCTTCGGTTTAAACCAGCATCTGCAGTTCCTTCCTACACAACATATTTCCTGCCGTACAGTTCAATGAATTAATGCAGTTGACCAGCTACCTCTCCGGTCAACTCCTCTCTGGGTTTGCTAGTCTAGAAGGAATTGCAAGTCTACTAATGATAGGAAAAAAACCCAGAACTCTTAACTCCAAAAGCTATCCGTAAATGTGTCTTCTTTCTGCTGTTTTACATTTTGGCATTTACTGATGGGTCTTTGGGATGCCTTCAGCCCACAGGGAACCAAGATGATTTCTCATTAGTCATACCATCACTGTCATGTAATACTTCCCTTTCCAGTTGCTGACTGTATTTGATTATGAACAGTAAAACCTTAATGTAAACGACTATGTTATATAAATCATTAATTATTATTATTCTTTGAAAGAGAACCAGTCATACTTATCAGGAAGAGCCAATACATCATTAGATTCCATTTTGGCGCAAAAAAAATATTTTATTCAGTTACCAGGTTGTATTCTATTCTTAATGGCATAAATTCTTCGTGATTCACAGCCCAGACTAATACGCTGCTTTGTGTGGAATTTGGTGAATGTATATATTTGTTACAATGCTAATGGATCGACTGGGCTTGTATTCACCGGAATTTAGAAGGATCTTATAGAAACATAAAATTCTTAAGGTGTTTAAGAAGGAACTGCAGATGCTGGAAAATCGAAGGTACACAAAAGCTGCACCCGCTGAGTTTCTCCAGCATTTTTGTGTACCTAAAATTCTTAAGGGATTGCACGCGCTAGATGTTCCCCACTTTCGGAGAGTCCTGAATCAGGGGTCATAGTTTAACAATAAGGGGTATGTCATTTAGGACTGAGATGAGCAAAAGCATTTTCACCCAGAGAGTTGAGAATCTGTGGAATTCTCTGCCACAAAAGGCAGTGGAGGCCAATTCACTGGATGTTTTCAAGAGAGCTAGATTTAGCTCTTAGGGCTAACGGAATCAAGGGATATTATCTGAATGGTGGCCGATTAGGAAAAGGGGAGATGCAACGAGACCTGGGTGTCATGGTACACCAGTCATTGAAAGTAGGCATGCAGATGCCACAGGCAGTGAAGAAAGCGAATGGTATGTTAGCATTCATAGCAAAGGGATTTGAGTATAGGAGCAGGGAGGTTCTACAGCAGTTGTACAGGGTCTTGGTGAGACCACACCTGGTGTATTGCGTACAGTTTTGGTCTCCTAATCTGAGGAAGGACATTCTTGCCATAGAGGGAGTACAGAGAAGGTTCACCAGACTGATTCCTGGGATGGCAGGACTTTCATATGAAGAAAGACTGGATAGACTCGGCTTGTACTCGCTAGAATTTAGAAGATTGAAGGGGGATCTTATAGAAACTTACAAAATTCTTAAGGGATTGGACAGGCTAGATGCAGGAAGATTGTTTCCGATGTTGGGGAAGTCCAGAACAAGGGGTCACAGTTTAAGGATAAGGGGGAAAACTTTTAGGACCGAGATGAGAAAAACATTTTTCACATAGAGAGTGGTGAATCTCTGGAATTCTCTGCCACAGAATGTAGTTGAGGCCAATTCATTGGCTATATTTAAGATGTGGTTAGATGTGGATCAGGGGGTATGGCGAGGGCAGGTACAGGATACTGAGTTGGATGATCAGCCATGATCATATTGAATGGAGGTGCAGGCTCGAAGGGCCCAATTGCCCAATCCTGCACCTATTTTCTATGTTTCTATGCTCCTTGAAGAGAGTTGACTTACAGAAACTAGGAGCTGGAGAGCCAAACAAGGAACCGAGTTTGCTATCCAAGTGCTGAAAATTAAGCAATTGTGGTGACCTTCACAACATCACAGATTTATTAAATTGTTGTCAATCCTCCTGAAGTACTGAGCAACAATGCTGATGCAATACAACGCTGATTTACTGGAGTTTTAAATATCCTGCGCAATTTTTTCATGTTTCCGAGTTTCGAACCAGTCATCAGATTTATTTTTTTTACACAATTAAATGGACTAGATTCAACTATTTGCTCTGCTGATCAATTTGAATGAGTTAGTTTAAATGTATGCACAAACACCACACTTCATCGCAATTTAGCCACTTTAGATTAAATGGAGCATTTCATACCTTGATATTCTATCTGGCTATTAATAACTTGAAGACCTATTGCTGGTTTTGATGTACTGTGGCACGAGCATTGTTTGAAAAAGGTACGCATAGTAAAACATGATTGCACTTGACAAATTACTTTTCCTAGTTTCTGAGAATATCATTATAAGATTCCATCTATGAGTGAACAACAATATTGGCCTTAAAAATCAGTTTTCTGCTCTTGATAGCAGGAATGCGCTGCATACAACTACAGACGAACTTGGTTCTGCTACTTGAATGTAAACCTCTTCCATTTCATGTTTGCAGTCCAATTTATCTTTTTGGAGGCTGTGCCAGACATTGTTTCTGGCCTGGCTTAATCTTGTAGAATCTTATAGAAACTTACTAAATTCTTAAGGGGTTGGACAGGCTAGTTGCAGGAAGATTATTCCGATGTTGGGGAAGTCCAGAATTAGGGGTCACAGTTTAAGGATAAGAGGGAAGTCTTTTAGGACCGAGATGAGAAAATCAATTTTTACACAGAGAGTGGTGAATCTGTGGAATTCTCTGCCACAGAAGGTAGTTGAGGCCAGTTCATTGGCTATATTTAAGAGGGAGTTAGATGTGGCCCTTGTGGCTAAAGGGATGAGGGGGTATGGAGAGAAGGCAGGGATGGGATACTGAGTTGGATGATCAGCCATGATCATATCGAATGGCTGTGCAGGCTTGAAGGGCTGAATGGCCTTCTCCTGCACCTATTTTCTATGTTTCTATGTTTGTGATGAATCTCAAGAAATATTTGAAAAAATGCTGGAATAAAAAAACTCAGCGAGTCAGGCAGCACCTGAGGGAGGAGAACCAATTAACATTTTAAGTCCAGGACTCTTTATCAGAACTGGGAAAGACAGGCTAGTTTTTAGTAGCAGGGAAAGTGTTTGTGGGGAGGAAGAGGGGAGGGAGGATGTGCAGAACATAAACAAAATCTCAATCCATAGGGTTAATGGAACCAGGAACAAATGAGATTACAAAAAGTGGTGGACATCGCCCAGTCTATCACTGACATCCCCACCATCGAACGGATCTATAGGAGTCACAGTCTTAATAACACAGTCAGCATTATCAAGCACCCACACCACCCTGACCACGCCATCTTTTCACTCCTACCTCCCGGAAGACGGTATAAGAATCTGAAAACCATGAACTCCATGTGCAAGAACAGCTTCTTTCCAACAACCATCAGGCTCGTGAACACAACAGAATATGGAGATGAGGAGAAATTCCTTTAGTCAGAGGGAGGTGAATCTGTGGAATTCATTGCCGCAGAAGGCTGTGGAGGCCAAGTCAGTGGATATGTTTAAGGCAGAGAAAGATAGATTCTTGATTAGTACGGGTGTCAGAGGTTATAGGGAGAAGGCAGGAGAACGGGGTTAGGAGGGAGAGATAGATCAGCCATGATTGAATGGCGGGAGGAAACTGAGCACCGGGAGAAAACCCACGCAGGTCACGGGAAGAACGCGCAAAATTAAGAATGAGGTGTAGGCCATTTAGAACGGAGATGAGGAAAAACATTTTCACCCAGAGAGTTGCAAATCTGTGGAATTCTCTGCCACAGAAGGCAGTGGAGGCCAAATCTCTGGATGCTTTCAAGAGAGAGTTAGATACTCTTAAAGATAGTGGAGTCAAGTGGTATGGGGAAAAGGCAGGAACGGGGTACTGATTGTGGATGATCAGCCATGATAGTGAATGGCGGTGCTGGCTCGAAGGACCAAATGGCCTACTCCTGCACCTATTGTCAATTGTCCATTATCAAACTCTGTACAGACAGCAACCATGGTCGGGATCAAACCCGGGTCTCTGGCACTGCAAGGCTGCAGCTCTAGCGCTGTTCCACCGTGCCGCCCCTGACACGCCCCTGAATCATTCTTTCTGCCTGTGAAAGCACTCTGCCGATCATGGTAATGCAGTCAATGGCACATCGGAGGATATAAAGCTGGTTGATTAATAAGGACGTCATAGGTTACAGAGATACTACAGAAGAATGGGGTTGAGAGGGAAAAATAGATCAGCCATGATTGAATGGCAGAGTGGACTCGATGGGCCAAATGGCCACATTTTATTCCTATGTCTTATGGTCTTGTTAAGAAACTCAGGCTGCCTCCATATAATCGTTAATAGTTATTCAGGGATAGACTTGTCCTGGTTTTACATAGGTTGTGTAAAGTCTGTGTTAGCTTAATGTTTAATAGATGTTTCTGATATTCAAGCCTCTGGCCTCTAACAATGATAAATCAGGGATCATCCTGGTTTCTCATAGATGACAAGCATTGACTTAGCTTTCATCAGAGACAGGCGTGCTTTTTTCTTGATTAATTGAAAGATACAGCGTGGAAAAATGTATTGGCCCACCAAGTCTATGCCAATGATTGACCTCCAATTCTTAGCATCGGTAGAGTTGCTGCCTTACAGCGCCAGAGACCCTGGTTCAATCCTGACTATGGGTGCTGTCTGTACAGAGTTTGTACGTTCTCCCTGTGAATGCGTGGATTTTCTCTGCATTTGCTCTGGTTTCCTCCCGCACTCCGAAGACGTACAGGTTTGTAGGGTAATTGGCCTGGTATAAATGTAAATTGCTCCTAATAATTCTTTATTGCACTACTTTGAATTGCATCGTAATCTTGCATCATCTGCTATTTTACATTAGTTGTATGTTTACAGTTTTATTTACTACATGAACACTGTTTAATCTGTGAGCTTCGTGTGAACTGAATTTCAATGCAACCTGGTGTACACCACAATGAATTAATCTGAATCTGAATCTGAATGAAAAGCATCTAATGTGGGAACAGAAGGGGCAGAGCCAATAACGTTCATAAAAGAATGACAAATTTTGATGGAATGGATGCAAGGAGAAATGCAGGGCGGTGCAGTGGTGCAGTGGTAGAGTTGCTGCCTTACAGTGCCAGAGACCCAGGGTCCATCCTGACTACGGGTGCTTGTCTGTACGGAGTTTGTACGGAATTTCTCCCCGTGGCCTGCATGGGTTTTGTCCGAGATCTTCGGTTTCCTCCCACACTCCAAAGACGTGCAGGTTTGTAGGTAGACTTGGCCTGGTATAAATGTGAAAACAAAATGGCCCTCGTGTATGTAGGGTAGTGTTAATGTACGGGGTGATTGCTGGTCGGTGCGTACTCGGAAGGCCGATGGACCTGTTTCCACACTGAATCTCTAAACTAAAGTCAACTAAATTAAATGTTCTACTTGTGGAAAAGAAGTGGGAGGCATTGTTATAAGGCATTGACCACTGATATCTAACAGGGTATTCAGAAGAAAGCTATTTCCCCATGGAGTATCGGAGGGTATGGGGAGAAGGCAGGAAAATGGAGTTAGGAAGGAGAGATAGATCAGCCATGATTGAATGGCAGAGTAGATTGGGCCGAATGGTCTAATTCGATTCCTATCACTTATGACCTTATGACCTTTCACTGGCAAAAAATTCTTACCGTCAGTCTAGACTTGGGGAAGAATCTTTAGGTATCTCTGCAATTCTAAAGCACTCTGCCTGTGGAATATTCAGGAGGTAATGTGAATAGATTCCACACTTACATCGCAAAACAAAGGTTGTTAAGCTTATCATGAGGTAAATATAGATTCAATCCACATTATCGCACCATTGCAGGAAGAGCAGGGTATTTTAGATTCCAACAAATTAATTCCTCTTTACTGATCACTCTTTGTATTCAGAATGGCTTCCTGATATCAGACCAAGTTTTATATTATTTGAGTAATATTAGGGACTGTCCCACTGCGGGGACTTAATTGGCGAGTTTAGAAGAGTTTGCCCTCGACTCATACTCGCAGCATGGTCGACACGAGGTCCTAGGAGGTCTTTGTAACTCTCCTTCATGCTCGAGAGTAGTCCCCACGTACTCGAGGCCTCAGTTAGGTCAAGGCTTTTTTTTCAACATGCTGAAAAATGCCCGCGAGTAAAAAAAGGTCGCCATGGAAAAAAAATCGATATTTTTTTTTACTCGTAGGTTTAGTCGAAGTAGGTCGTAGTAGGTCGGCATGTTAGTCGTAGGTAATCGAAGGCAATCAAAGGTGATCGGGGGTAGTCGAAGGTAGTTGTAGATAGTCTTCAACATAGTCGAAGGGAGGTCGAAGGAGATCGAAGAAGGTTGTCTTCACTCTCCACTATTCGGTGTCCAATTTTCCCGAAGCTAGTCGAAGCTAGTCTTCCATATAGTCGAAGGAGGTCTTCAACATATTCGTAGGAGGGTCTCCACATAGTCGAGGATAGTCGAAGGAGGTGTTCTACTTCGGCGATACAACACGACCATAACATACTCTCCTAAACTCTTCTACACTCGCAAATTAGGTCCGCAGTGGGACAGGCCCTTACAAATGCCATTTACCTCCTCTTTATTTGAGATTGAGATAATTTTCTTTTCAACCAACAGCCACGTTCATATATTTGCAAGCAAATTGAATCGTATAACTTTTTCTCAGTGGTGTGAAATTGAAAATGGATTTTTCTTTCTGGAGAAAAACACAACTATAAATATTATCAAGTTGTTTTATGTAACTTCCAAATTTAATTGGGCACCTCTGTGCATGAGTCAGCCCACTGCAGCATTGCAGGGGAATTTGGACCTTGTGGCCATATAGTGGAAACAGGCCCTTCGGCTCAACTTGCCCACACCACCCAACATGTCCCAGCTACACTAGTCCCACCTGCCTGCGTTTGGTCCGTATCCCTCCAAACCTGTCCTATCCATGTACCTGTCTAACTGTTTCTTAAACGTTGGGATAGTCCCTGCCTCAACTACCTCCTCTGGCAGCTTGTTCCATACACCCACCACCCTTTGTGTGAAAAAGTGACCCCTCAGATTCCTATTTAACCTTTTCCCTGTCAAGGGTGCAACCATCATCCGGCATTCCAGGGACAAGCTATTCTTTCCAGGGTACTATCCAGTTCAGATTTGTTTATTGTCATGTGTACTGAGGTACGGTGAAAAGCTTTTGAAAAGCTATCCAGTCAGCTGAAAGACAATACCTGATTACACTCGAGCCATTTACAATGCACAAATAAATGGGAAGGGCATAACGTTTCGAAACATAGAAACATAGAAAATAGGTGCAGGAGTAGGCTATTCAGCCCTTCGAGCCAGCCATTCAATATGATCCATTCAATATGATCATGGCTGATCATCCAAAATCAGTACCCCATTCCTGCTTTTACCCCATATCCCTTGATTCCGTTAGCCCTAAGAGCCACATCTAACTCTCTATTGAAAAGATCCAGTAAATTGCCCTCCACTGCCTTTTGTGACAGAGAATTCCACAGATTCACAACTCCCTGAGTGAAAAAGTTTCTCCTCAACTCCTAAATGGCCTACCCCTTATTCTTAAACTGTGACCCCTGGTTCTGGAGTCCCCCAACATGGGGAACATTTTTCCTGCATCTAAGCCTGTCCAATCCCTAAAGAATTGTATGTGTTTTTATAAGATTTCCTCTCATCCTTCTAAATTCCATTGAATACAAGCCCAGTCGATCCATTCTTTCATCATATCATCATATGTCATAATTTAGTGCAAGGTGAAGCCAGCAAAGTCCGGGACTTTCGGGAATTCTGGAGCATAAGGAAATATTCTTCTTGCAATTGTTGCAGCCAATATTTTTCAAGCGGTAGAAAGTAAACTATCATATCTTGTCGGTACACAAAATTGCTGGGGAAACTCAGCGGGTGCAGCAGCATCTATGGAGCGAAGGAAATAGGCGACGTTTCGGGCCGAAACCCTTCTTCAGACCTTGTCAACTGGCTGTCTCTCAGCCATGGGGGGCATGGTGGTGCAGCAGTAGAGCAGCTGCCTTACAGCGCCAGAGTCCGAGGTTTGATCCTCACTACGGGTACTTGTCTGAATGTAGCTTGCACATTCTCCCCATGACCTGCGATGAGATTTTTCCGAGATCTTCGGTTTCCTCCCACACTCCAAAGACGTAGAGGTTTATAGGTCAACTGGCTTGGGGTATATGTAAAAATTGTCCCTATTGTGTGTGTAGGGTAGTGATAATGTACGGGGATCACGAGCCGGTGCGGACTCGGCGGGCCAAAGGGTCTGTTTCTACGCTGTATGTCTGAACTAAACTCAACTAAACTAAAAAACTAGTCCAATAGTTCAACTTTCCCAACATTAATTGCTTCGACTTCCTCATGCTCATTACATCCTTGGTTCGCCTTGCTTCCAGTATGTTCTTTATGTCTCCAACTGTGAAGACGGATGCAAAATGCTTGCATTGCATCTTTGCCATTTCCTGACTCATTAGAATTCCTTCTGTCTCCTGTTCCCAGACTTATAGCGACTCACTAATCAGTTCACTTTTACAAACTTGCAAAAGCTCTTACTCTGTGTGTTTTTATATTTCTTGCTAGTTTACTGTAATTTTCAATTTCTCTCATTTTTGCTGATTTTGGGGAAAAAAACCCTCATATTTAAGCCTGCTAATCCTACTGGCAATATTATAAGGATTTTGTTTTTGATCCAATCCTATCGTTAGCTTATGGAGCAGCAGCAATCCCTGCTCTCTTGTTTACTTCCAAGCCATGGACAACCTACAGGGGGCCTCGAATAGCTGGAGAAACATGGTTACTGCTTCCCCACAAAATGTTCCAAATTGACCATTGAGTTAGTGGAACCATCGGGGAGGTGAGCCCGGTGATAGTTCAACATCTGACATCAAGTCTCTGATGGCAATCCAGAAACCTTGGTGCCATATTGCCAAGCTCCCAGAACATGTCTAACCCTCAAATGTTCAATGGTTCAATTATTGTCACATGCGCAGAGTGCTAACGCAGTGAAATACTTATCATAAGTGATAGGAACAGAATTAGGCCATTCGGCCCATCAAGTACTCCATCATCAAATCATAGAAACATAGAAACAATGAAAATTGGTGCAGGAGTAGGCCATTTGGCCCTTCGAGCCTGCACCGCCATTCAATATGATCATGGCTGATCATCCAACTCAGTATCCAATCATGGCTGATCTATTACACCCTCCTAACCCCATTCTCCTGCCTTCTCCCCATAACCCCTGACACCCGTACTAATCAAGAGTCTATCTGTCTCTGCCTTAAATATATCCCTTCTCCATGGATTGTCACCTTGTCGTGGTGGAGAAGCTTGTGTGGTTCTGAGATCCTGAGAGCGATGCCGGCTGCAGCTAAGCTCCTGGTAGGGCCACGCATGGCGGTAAGGTCGAGGGGGAGGTCCCTGCTGACAAAGAGCAATCCAACCAAGACCTCAACGGTGGAACAGGCGGAGGACGATGGCTGACCTTAGTGGAGCGTCACAACGGCTGGGAAGGCTGCAGCAGAAAAGGGTCTCCGATCATCTTGGACGCCATGCCACTGGATCCTGACCCAGATCTGTCACAGACTGTGTGGTGTCTGTGCACCAGTCTCTCCAGGTTAAACAAAATCACGCACAGGCGTCCTCCATATAGGGGGATAGTCATACTGGTTTCGAGTGACTGCGGATGATGATGATATGTCCACTGACGTGGCCTCCTCAGCTGTCAGTGGCAAAGAGTGCCACAGATTCACCACCCTCCGACTAAAGAAATTCTTCCTCATCTTCTTCCTAAAAGAACCTCCTTTAATTCTGAGGCTATGACCTCTGGTCCTAGACTCTCCCACTAGTGGAAACATCCTCTCCACATCCACTCAATTCAAGCCTTTCACTATTCTGTACATTTCAATGAGTGTGATGTAATGTACATAGTGTACATTACATCACACTATGTCCCAGCATTTTGTATCTATCTTTGAAGTAAGTCACCCTCGATTGTAATGCACAGCCTCAGCAGAAGAATTATCCATACCTTCTCTGGTTAACTGTGGCCGTATTGCTTAGTCAGCAGATGTTTTATTCTCCAAATGACGGTTTAGTCATTGAAAATTCTGGATTGTCCTTTTAAATGTTTGGCATTGCCAACTTGCATCACATCTTTTATTTTTCCAATCTGCTTAACCAACTTTCCCTTTTTATCTCTGTAATTGTTTTGTTTCAATGTAAAACCCTGAGATACAACTACATCACTGCAACACATAATGAGCTGTATCCTGCTGGCTCGATGTGCTAACATTACACTCTGCCCACATTTGCACTGATTTGGATTGGATGTTTAGTTTAGTTTAGAGATACAGCATGAAAACAGGCCATTCGGCCCGCCGTGCAACGCCAACCAACTAGGTCTATCCCACACCATGTGCGGACGTGGCGTCGAAGGACGAGAAGCCGAAGCGAAGAAGTGGAAGCCAAATAACCGAATGGAAACAACGGCGAAAAGCCAAATAGCCAAAAGGGCGCAATGCCGAAAAGCCAAATAACCGAAAGGGCGGGGCGCCTAAAAGCCAACTCACCGAATGGACACAACGGTGAAAAGCCAAATAACCGATAGGGCGCAACGCCTAAAAGCCAACTCACTGAACGGACACAGCGCTGAAAAGCCAAATAACGGACATGACGCATCCCCCGGGACAACCCTACTCTACCCACGGGGTCAGCGCTGTCCAGCCACGGCCGCCCTCCGCCTCGTCTCCCCCGTGCGGCCGAACTGTGACTGGCTGTGGGTCGGCAGCGCACACACACGTGGGGCCGCGGCTCCGGGCAACAGACACACAGGGAGGAAAACCCGGCAACATCCGCGTCAGCTGCAGCAGAGTTGGGACAGTCTGGTCCCTCCGCCCACCCAGATTCACTGACCGCGATGCACCGCCACCAGCACCCGACTCCCACACCAGTGTAGGGCTGTCCTGAGGGATGCGCTCCTTCGGCCGCTTACACCTTGGTGCTCGAGTTCAGAATGCCCAGTCACTATCCAGCCCCGGGCGGTCTTGTGTGGGAAAATGATCCCCACCCTCCCGTCACCCCCGGCCTGTGATGTGATGGGCCCGGGGATCTGGACCAATCGCTGACGTCCCGCCCCCCTGCATTGTCATGTCCGTTATTTGGCTTTTCGGCCTGCATCCGTTCAGTGAGTTGGCTTCTAGGCGTTGCACCATTTCAGTTATTTGGATTTTCGGCAACGTGCCCTTTCGGTTATTTGACTTTTAGACATCCCGCCCTTTCAGTTATTTTGCTTTTTGGCATTGCATCCGTTTGGATAGTTGGCTTTTCGGCGTTGCGCCCTTTCGGTTATTTGGCTTTTCGGCATCGTTTCCATTCGGTTATTCGGCTTCCACTCTTTGCTTCAGCTTCTCGTCCTTCGATGCCACGTCCGGGTGCCATCCCACACACTAGGGGCAATTCACAGAAGACAATTTACCTACAAACCTGCACGCCTTTGGAGTGTGGAAGGAAGCCGGAGCACCCGGAGAAAACCCACGGAGTCACAGGGAGAACATGCAAAGTCCGAGGTCAGGATCGAACCGGGGTCTCTGACGCTGTAAGGCAGCAACTCTACCACTGTTCCACCGGGCAGCCAGGGGAGAGCTGAGTCTTTAGCCCGTCACTACCCACTGTCCAGTCTGTCCAGTGATGTGGCCTCAATGGCAGAGCAGTCTCAGGCAGCAGAGTGAACATTTTGTCCCCATCCTCCCACCCACTCCTCAGGAAAACAGGACTTCCTTTAATCAGGGGGAGGTCAATCTGTGGACTTCATTGCCACAGATGCCTGTGGAGGCCAAGTCAATGGATATTTTTAAGGCGGAGATCGATAGATTCTTGATTAGTACGGATGTCATAGAGTCATAGTCTCATAGAGTGATACAGTGTGGAAACAGGCCCTTCGGCCCAACTTGCCCACACTGGCCACAGGTCCCAGCTACACTAGTCCCATATCTCCCCAAACGTATCCTATCCATGTACCTGTCCAACTGTTTCTTAAATGTTGTGATAGTCCCAGCCTCAACTACTTCCTCTCGCAGTTTGTTCCATACACCCACCAACCTTTGTGTGAAAAAGTTACCTCTCAGATTCCTATTAAATCTTTTCCCCTTCACCTTGAACCTATGTCCTCTGGTCCTCAATTCCCCATACTCTGGACAAGAAACTCTTCGCATCTACCCGATTTATTACTCACATGATCTTATACAACTCTACAGGATAAATCAGCCATGATTGAATGGCGGAGTAGACTTGATGGGCCAAATGGTCTAATTCTGCTCCTATCACATGACATTATGACCTTATGACCTGAGAGCATTTGACAGCTAGCAAAACTCGGACCAGATCATTGCTGACTGTGAATGCAATAATTGACTTTAATAATTTTTTAATTCAGAAACATTTTTGTAACATTAAAACTGAAGCAGCTTGTTCTAAAAAATGAAAATTATCAAAAGCTTTTGAAATAAGAAGCATAACTGAAACATGTGCATATCAAAAACATCGAGCTAAAGCGAAATATTTCCAAAGAAGCAAATTGCTCTGATCTTTGTCTCCTAAATCTTTCCCTTAGAGTTTTGTAGTGATGTGGTTGAATTTGAAGGGGTTGCAAATCCAGGCCCAATCCCGCTAAGTAACCTTAAGTGAATCCAAATGAGACAGGGTTAGACTCCACCACTAGACTTCACGTTTAGCCCAGTAGCAGAAGGAACTGACTGATTCAGTCTTGTAATTTTTTCATTATGTATTCTGAGGCAATTATTAGCTTTACAAGAATGATCCACACCCAGCTTTGCCAGCTGTCAGATGCCGTCCGGAATTTTTTAATGTAAATGTTTCCTGAGGAGCACGGGACGGGGATGGGGGGGATGGGGGGATGGGGGATGGGGGGATGGGGGGGATGGGGGGGATGGGGGGATGGTGGGGACAGAATTTTCACTCTGCTGCCTGAGACTGATCTGGCATTGCGGCCACAACACCGGGCAGTGGGTAGTGAAGTGCGACTCGGGCAGCACGGTGAAGCAGCAGTAGAGTTGTTGCCTTACAGCGCTACAGACACTGGTTCGATCCCGACCTCCAGTGCTGTCTGTACAGAGTGTGTATGTTCTCCCTGTGACCGTGTGTGTTTTCACCAGGTGATCCGGTAAATATTCAGTAAGTATTAGGCACACGTGGAAGTGCAGGGCTCACTTCAGTTTCCACAACTGGACGTCTGAACTGACGGCATTGCCAAAGGTTAATGTGATCCAGTAACTCTACTGTGTTACGATCAAACTTGTGCAGAGGATCCTTTTATCAACCTTATGTGTTACAATAGACAATAGACAATTGGTGCAGGAGTAGGCCATTCGGCCCTTCGAGCCAGCACCGCCATTCAATGTGATCATGGCTGATCATCCCCAATCAGTACCCGTTCCTGCCTTCTCCCCACATCCCCTGACTTTGCTATGTTTAAGAGCCCTATCTAGCTCTTTCTTGAAGGCATCCAGAGAACTGGCCTCCACCGCCCTCTGAGGCAGAGAATTCCACAGACTCGCAACTCTCTGTGTGATAAAATGTTTCCTCGTCTCAGTTCTAAATGGCTTACCCCTTATTCTTAAATTGTGGCCCCTGGTTCTGAACTCCCCCAACATCGGGATCATGCTTCCTGCCTCTAGCTTGTCCAAACCCTTAATAATCTTATATGTTTCAATAAGATTCCCTCTCATCCTAAACTCCAGAGTGTACAAGCCCAGCCGCTCTATTCTCTTCGATCAACCTCACGCAGAGGGTCCTTTTATCAACCTTATGCAGAGGATCTAGATTATTAATTTACTTCCTTTAGACTTTAGAGATACAGCGTTGACAGGCCCTTCGGCCCAACAAGCCCGTGCCGACCAGCGATCACCCTTTACATACGTTCTATCTGTACATACGTTCTACACACTAGGGCCAATTTACAATTACAAAGGTAGATCCCATTCTAAGGGTGATTCTGACCATAAGTGTTCTCCCAGCACTGAACAGGGAGGTTCAGATTAGGTCACGTGTCTTGAAGGCCTATCCCACTTTCATGACCTAATTCACGACCTTTTTTACTCGTGGACATTTGACATCATGCTAGAAAAAACACCCCGACCTGCTTGATGCCACGAGTACCTATGACTAGCATCACGGCCTCCTACGACCACGTGATGGCCATGCGGCTAGTATGTCAAGGGAAAACTCAGCAGAGGTCGTGAATTAGGTCGTGAAAGTGGGACAGGCCCTTAATTCTGGAACACACAGCCTGTCAAGAGAAGTGCACAACCATTAAACAAAATGAATTCATGGACTAGAATATTCGATGATTGTACTTTTTTTTTCTGTTCTGCAGTGCGAGAATGCACAGTAAATTCTTTGATTAAACCCGAGCCTATTGGCCAGGTTTGGCAACTCTTGGCCGCGGAATCATTTACCTTGTGTGAAATATTTCTGCTACAACAAAGGGCGGCACAGTGGTGCAACTGTAGAGTTGCTGCCTTACAACAGCGGAGACCCGGGTCCGAACCCGACTGCGGGTGCTGTCTGTATAGAGTTTGTACGTTCCCCCCCGTGTTAGTGTGGGTTTTCTCCGGGTGCTCCGATTTCCTCCCACACTCCAAAGACATCCAGGTTTGTAGGTTAATTGGCTTCGGTACGTTGTAAAAGATTTGTCCCTAGTGTGTAGGACAGCATTGGTGTGCGGGGTGATTGCTGGACGTCATGGACACGGTGGGCCGAAGGGCCTGGTTGCGCGCTGTATCTCTAAAGTCTAAAGTAAACAACGGTCTAATATTGTGGTGGGAGGCTAAGGGATGACACCTGCTTTTGGGTTTGAAAATGTCTTTTAATGTCGAGGCTAATTTATATTGCAAGTTGCTCAAAGTGCGGGATGGAAATTGCAGGCTTCTGTTTATGCATCATCTGGGACCAAGGTGGAAAGGATATCTCTTGAAGCAATCAAAGTAAAGGGTCATGAAATGCACAATGGAAGGATGGAGAAGAATGTTTAAGTTAGTGTGACTTGATTTAACGTCTGATCACGCGCTGAAAAAAAAACTCAACAGGAAGGTGGAGCAATTGGATTGGAAGAAAGGAAAATAAAGAAAGCAAAGTTTAATAAATTAGTTTAGCTTAGCTTAATTTAGTTTAGTTTAGTTTAAAGATACAGCTCGAAAACAGGTCCTTCGTTCCACCCTGCCCGTGCCGACCAGCGATCCCCGTACACTAGCACTTCCCTACCCACGAGGGACAATTTATAATCTTAACCAAAGCCAATTAACCCACAAACCTGTACGTCTTTGGATTGTGGGAGAAAACCGGAGCAGCCGGGAAAACCTGGGAAAACCCATGCAGTCACAGGAACAACGTACAAATTTCATATGGGCAGCACCCATAGTGAGGATTGTCCCTGGCTCTACTGCTGCGCCACTGTGCCACCCATAGGTTTGATAATTTATGAGAAAATACACCAGCAATATCAGACCTGATATGCAAACATTTAATGTCAGAGCAGTTGACTAGGAGTAATTAATATTTATCATAGTTAAAATAAATACTTAGAATCAGAATAACTGCACGCAATCTCCAACGGAAACTTCTTGATTTTCACTTTTAATTTTGCACGTGCTCTCAGTTGAATTTTCCGTGATGTCTTGCACATATTTGCACAGTTGAGAGGCAGCACAGTGGCGCAGTGGTAGAGTTGCTGCCATACAGCACCAGAGACCCAGGTTCGATCCTGACTACAGGTGCTGGCTGTACGGAGTTTGTATGTTCTCTCCGTGACCTCGTGGGTTTTCTCTGAGTGCTCCAGATTCCTCTGACATTCCAAAGATGTATGGGTTTGTAGATTAATTTGGCTTTGGTATAAATTGTCCCCAGTTTGTAGTGTGTAGGATAGTGCTAGTGTAGGGGGATTCACTGGTCGGCTTGGACATGGTGGGCTGAAAGGCCTGATTCCGCACTGTATCTCTAAACTAAACTAAACTAAACTAAAAGTGTAGATAGACACAAAAAGCTGTAGTAACTCAGCGGGACAGGAGAGAACCTCTGGAGAGAAGGAATGGGTGACGTTTCAGGTCGAGACCCTTCTTCAGACCCGCGGGAAAGGGAAACAAGAGATATAAACGATGATGATGTGGAGAGATGTAGAACAATGAATGAAAGATATCCAAAAAAGTAACGATGACGAAGGAAACGGGCCACTGTCAGCTGTTTGTTGGGTGAGAACGAGAAGCTGGTGCGACTTGGGTGGAGGAGGGATGGAGAGAGAGAGAGAACGCAGAGGTCTAACTAAAAGTATCATGGATCAAGTATCATATTGTTTGCATCCACCGGAAGGCAGCGGTAGAGTTGCTGCCTTACGATGTCAAAGACCCCGGTTTGATCCTGACTACGGGTGCTTGTCTGCAGGGAGTTTGTACGTTCTCCCCGTGACCTGCGTGGGTTTACACCGGGATCTCCGGTTTCCTCCCACACTCCAAAGACGTCCAGGTTTGTAGGTTAATTGGCTTCTGTAAAATTTTTAATTGTTCCTATTGTGTGTTTAGTTTAGGTCTGTTTATTGTCATTTGCACCGAGATACAGTGAAAAGCTCTTGTGTTAGGATGGTGTTAATGTGCGGGGATCGCTGGTCGGCGTGGACTCGGTGGGCTGCAGGGCCTGTTTCTACGCTGTATCTCTAAACTAAACTAAACCAAACTAAAATCATAATTTTTTAGTTTAGATTAGTTTAGCAACACTGCGTGGAAACAGACCCTTCGGCCCACTGAGTCGGCGCCGACCAGCAACCCCCGCACATTAACACTACCCTACACACACTGGGGCCAATTTTACATTTAAGCCAATTACCCAACCAATCTGTACATCATTGGAGTGTGGGAGAACACTATGTAGCGGTAGAGCTACTGCTTTACAGCGCCAGAGACCCGGGATCGATACGGACTACGTGTGCTGTCTGTACGGAGGTTCAGCCTGGGTCATGCGTTTCAATCTGGAACTCACAGTCTGTCAGGAGAAGTGAACAATCAATAACCAACAATGAACCGACATGAACTCATGGACTAGAATATTCGATGATTGGACTTTTTTTTCTGTTCCGCAGTGCGAGGACGTTTAATCAACCACAATAAATTCTTTGATTATACCCGAACCTATTGGCCAGGCTTGGGAACTCTTTCCCTCGGAATCTTGTGTGAAATATTTCACTATTATTTTGACAGAATGGTTTGGCCGTAATGTTTGCTTCAGCCCACAGTTGAAAATGCTGTGGAGTTTTTTTTTTATAGCATAAATAACAGTGAGATGCTCAGCTTCACTGTTATTTTGACAGCAAATTTTGGGCCATAATGTTTGTTGGGGAAATATTGTGCGATGTACAAATAGCCCTGAAGGCCCTATCTAATTAGGCATAGTTAAACTGTTGCAGTTGGAAATGTATTATAATGAAATATACATTAGTGTACTGCTTTCAAAAGACGTGTGTGCTGCGCTGATTGCGAATGTTATTTTCACAGGTTTAACATATAATTACAGTGGTTCGCTGAGAGAAAATCAGAGCAAATTATAGAAAGCATAGAATGTTAAATCGGTGAAATACATTGCCCTGCCCAGCTGAGGTTCCTATTTCTTGTTTGACTGTAATCTCACACCGGCAACCAAATAAATATACCAAATCGAAATAATGGCTGGAATTCTCGGTGTGATTAAATGTTATATTGTTTGATGTTGCTCTATTTGCTTTAGGTGAGGATTAATCTTTTCCAAGAATGAGTCACAATTGCATATTAATTATTTCTGGAACATTAGAGGTTTCGAGAATATGAAGAAATAATTAACTGTGGGAATTGAACTGCAGCTAGCAAACCTCACCGGCCTCTCAAATGTAATAATGTCCAAATTGGTACTATGTTTCAGGTTATCTTGTTTAGGCATTTTCTCTCACATAAGTAACTGCTTTGTATAATGAAGAAAGGCTTGCCCAGTCAAAAATATCTTTCTCATTTAGATTTTGTTTAGTTTAGAGATACAGCACGGAAACAGGCCCTTTGGCCCTCTGAGTCCGCACTGACCAGCGATCCCCGCACATTAACACTATCCTACACACACTGGGGACAGTTTATACTTCCACCAAACCAATTTGCCTACATACCTGTACGTCATTGGAGTGTGGGAGGAAACCGAAAATCTCTGAGAAAACCCACGCGGTCGCGGGGTGAACATCCAAACTCCGTACAGACAGCACCCATAGTCGGGATCGAACCCGGGTCTCCGGCGCTGCAAGCGCTAAGGCAGCAACTCTACCTCTGCACCACCGTGCTTAAAGCTGACAACACATTAATGTGCCCTCAAGGCCTTAAACATCCACGTGGCCCATCTTGACATACACATCCTTGTACTGAGTACAACACGCCAGTCATTCTCACAGCAAATAACTACAACTGCACCGTGTCGTAAATATTCCTTGCAGTTCTGTTGTGAGGCAAATGAAACTTTTACACTACTCTGCGCTGTATCTCTAAACTAAACGAAACTAAACTAAACTAAAATATTTAAGCTTTAAGCAACTAATTTCTGTAATACATAACTTCAAAACGTCTGGAAAAACATGGCTGATTCCGCAGGCCTTTCCCGCCTGAAAACCCCGCACATGCGCCCACTCTGGAAAAGCCCTGCCCATGCGCCCACTTCAAGTTCTCTCCTGGGGTGACCCTGGAGTGGCAATGTGTGTCGTTAATGTCATTGAGAAAATTAAAATTGTGGGCATGCTACACTCCAGAATCTAATTTGCTCCCGCCCATATCAAGTGTCTCAACATCCTTTTTGGTGTGATCACTCGGTGAGTCTGACGTGTCGAATTATTTTATCCCACCTCCCCACCTGCCCCCTGGCCAAACAAAACGTGACCTGCAAGACCTCTATTCACAAGACCTCGGGAGATCCGTGCAATATGACTTGTCCGCAATCTTTGCATAAATTGTTCTGCGCTTAAGCTGGGGGAGGGTACAGAGAAGATTCACGAGGATGATGCCAGGGCTCCAGGGTCTGGGCTATAGGGAGCGGTGGAGCGGGCTGGGACTCTTATTTCTTGGAGCGCAGGAGGACGAGGGGTGATCTTATAGAGGTGTATAAAATCATGAGAGGAACAGATCGGGTAGACGCACAGAGTTTCTTGCCGAGAGTAGGGGAATCGAGGAGCAGTGGACATAGGTTTAAGGTGCAGAGGAAAAGATTTAATAGGAATCTGCGGGGTAACTTTTTCATATAAAGGGTAGCGGGCATATGTAAGGAGCTACCAGGGGAGGTAGCTGAGGCAGGGATGCTCAATGCTATGCTCTCAATCCTGTGCTTTCCATAATTTACTCTGAGTTTCTCGCAGCAAACCACTGTAATTATATGTTAACCTTTAAGAAGCAGTTAGACAGGTACATGGATAGGACAGGTTTGGAGGGATATGGGCCAAACGCAGGCAGATGCGACTAGTGTAGGTGGAACGTGACCTCGGCTGCTGTCTGTGTGGAGTTTTCCCTGTGACCGTGTAGGTTTCCTCCTGGTGCTCGAGTTTCCCCCTACTTCCCAAAGATTAGCGGGTTTTTGGGCTAATTGGCTTGACCCCGGGAGTGTGTAAGTTGATGAGAAAGTGGGACTGGTATGAGCGGGTGATCGATGGTCGGCGTGGACTCGATTTGGCCGAAGGGCCTGTTTTCTACTCTATCTCTCAACTAAAGTAATCTAAACCAAAAATGGTGGCGGTGAGGAGAGACAGGATGACGTGAGCGCAGATCGATTACTTAACCCCAAACCCAAATCCAGCCACCAAACCCCAGCTTTGATCTGGACAGGAGTATTGTGCCAACAAGTTTAATTTCCCCAATGCCATTTAATGTCACACAGTAACTTCCAGGGTCATTGCTGGGCACTGTTCAGAATGTACATTACAAAGGGCAGTTGCAGAGTTACTTGCTGTAAATTGATAAGAGGGGGAAGTGACACCTTCTTAATTACATAGAACAACACAGCACAGGAACAGGCCCTCTGGTCCACAATGTCCTTGGGCTTTAAACTTGTTTGCAATGGTATCGAATCCCCCCAAAAAATTGCAATGCTTTTGTCTGATACAGCAAATAAAGTGGAAGTAACATTTACCTGTAGCACCATCTAGACAAATATAACTGTATGACAGTAGGTGATTAAAATGTAATTAGACATGTTAATATGGGTTAAAAGCACTGTGCCAATGCCATTCCTATGAAGGCAGCCAGTGTGGCAACCTTAGAATGTAGGACAGACAACATCTCTGGGGAGAATGAATGGGTGACGTTTCGGGTCGTGTGTCTGAAGAAGGGTCTTGACCCGAAACGTCACCCATTGCTTCTCTCCAGAGATGCTGCCTGTCCCGCTGAGTTGCTCCAGCATTTTGTGTCTACCTTCGATTTAAACCAGCATCTGCAGTTCTTTCCTACACATTAGAATGTAGGAATTCAGTCTGACAAAGAAGAAATGGTATAAGGCTTGGGTCTATCGCTTAAGATACACAACGCTGGCACAACTTCGCATAGAGCTCCACAACTTTAACAAATCACCGAGATTGATTTTTCCACCCATCCCCTCGGTTAAAGATCTGTCAGTGGGCCATTTGACAGGTTTCCACATAGTAGACTGCTCTGGAAGGTTAGATCCCATGGGATTCAAGGGGAGATAGCCGAATGGATAGAAAATTGGCCTCATGGAAGGGAGCAGATGGTGATGGTGGAAGGTTGCTTCTTCAACTGGAGGCCTGCGACTAGTGGTGTGCCTCAGGGTTTTGTACTGGGCCCTTTGCTGTTGGTCATCTATATCAATAATTTGGACGAGAACACACATGGCGTGGTTTACAGATGACACAAAAGTGGGTGGTATTGCGGATAGTGAAGATGGTTGCCAAAAATTGCAGCTGGTCCTGGATCATTCGGGCAGGTGGGCTGAGGAATGGTTGATGGAATTTAACGCAGAGAAATGTGAGGTGCTGCATTTTGGGAGCACGAACATGGGCAGAACCTACACAGTAAATGGTAGGGCTCCAGGGAGTGTTGTCGGGCAGAGGGATCCAGGAGGATAAAGAGGTGGAAAATTCATTTTTCAAACCATTGGGTTGTAAGCTACCCAAGTGGAATGTTCCTCCTGTTTACAAAATCAGCCTATTGATATAACCTGCAGGAATGAGAATTTGCTGACCAGGCAATGATGGACCAAAATGATTTTTTTCACCATAAACTACAGTATAGGCAACCCCTGTGTCAAGTTTTCCTACAAGACTATGCTGTGATTTTCCATAATGCAAAATTCGATTTCCCAATGAATTCCGTGCTATGAGATGAGTTTCCAAGGTATGCTTTCCTCTCTACAGCGATGATAAGTACTGAAGCTGCTGGTTCATGACGGATCCTGCTTAAGTGATTGCCTTATCAGTTTCCAAAGAAAACTCTTTAAATGGCCAGCAACTGCATTTGAAACCACAAGCAACTGCAGATGCTGCAATCTAGTTTAGTTTTTTTAAATTTTGGGTTGAAGGGCATGTTTCCACACTGTATCACTCGATGACTCTATGACTCTAAAGGACAGATGGAGTCAAGTGGAGGGAAGGGAGGTCGAATATTAGTGTTGCCTCCAGTATCTCCACTTATCACCTTCCTGCCTTCAGCTTGCATGGGGACATAAACATTTGAATGTACATCAAATACAGGTAAGATAGTTTAACGATACAACTCCCAATAACCAATCACCGATAACATTGTAAACTCTTGAAACAAAATCTTCTGGACATGAACATGAACCTACAGGCTGGAAAAATAACCCAATGAATAAACGTGAATTGACAAACTAAATACAGGCATCAACAGAAGGTTCTGACCTCAAACGTCGCCTGTTCCTTTTCTCCAGAGATGCTGCCTGACCCGCTGAGTAACTCCAGCTTTTTGTGTCTATCTTCGGGCAACATTTGTGGTTTCTTCTGTATTTTGTGCTTAATTGTTTACATTTTGTTCTGACAAAATTCTGGAAGAGCAAATTTTTTTCTGGATATCAGCTTTCTGGGGTGGTGATTTATGAATCATTTTAGCATGAATTTTCATAAGTGAGGTTGTCGGTACATGTAGGTTATACTTTTCTTTCAAAGGTTCCTTCGGGAACCTTTTAATCACCTACCTTTGAAGTTGATATACCTTTTTCATTTGGGGATTATTTCAATTACAATTTATAAGGTATTACCTTATAAAGTAGCCAAGGAGTAATGTTATGCGGAACAAGCAGTCCTTAACATGGAATGGTGTCCCTTTGAGACACTGTGAACTACCCTGTCTACCTCGAGGTCATCACTCTGAACCGAACCCTCTCCTTCAGGCAACACATCAATAGGGTGAAGGGCAAAGTGAGGACGAGGAACAGCCTCCTCCGGAAGCTGGCAAACTCGTCGTGGGGTTACTTATACTCCGCTGAACTATAAAATTCATCTTAATTATTGTTTAGTTTAGTTTAGTTTATTGTCTCGTGTACCGAGGTACAGTGAAAAGCTTTTGTTGTGTGCTGACCAGTTAGCAGAAAGACAATACATGATTATAATTGAGCCATCCACATGGTACCGATACATGATAAAGGGAATAATGTTTAGTGCAAGATAAAGTGCTGTAAAGTCCAATTAAAGGTAGCCTGAGAGTCTGCAATGAGGTAGATAGTAGCCCAAGACCGCTCTTTAGTTTGTTGATAGGATGGTTCAGTTGCCTGATGGTTCAGTTGCTGGGAAGAAACTGCCCCTGAATCTGGAGGTGTGCGTTTTCACAATTCTGTACCTCTTGCCTGATGGGAGAGGGGAGAAGAAGGAGTAACCGGGGTGAGACTCGTCCTTGAATATGCTGGTGGCCTTGCCGAGGCAGCGTGGGGTGTAAATTGATGTGCAAACTGATGTGTAATGTATAGTAAATCACATTATTTTAGGAAAATATTTTAAATGATACCAGAGCTCTCCAAAGTTAGATTGAATAATTGAAATCATGAATAATTTTGCTCATGGCAAGAGTGGACGTGAAGAAGATGTTTCCACTAGTGTGGGAGTCTAGGACCAGATGGCGTAGTCTCAGAATAAAAGGATGCACCTTGAGAATGGAGATGAGGAGGAATTTCTTTAGTCAGAGGGTGGTGAATCTGTGGAATTCATTGCCACAGGCTTTTACAGAGGCAAAGTCTTTGTGCATTTTTAAAGCGGAGATTGATAGGGTCTTGGTTAGTATGGGCGTTAAAGGTTATGGGGAGAAGACCTGTAGAAAGGGGTTGAGAGGGAAAAATAGATCAGCCATGATTGAATGGCGGAGCAGACTCGGTGGGCTGAATGGCCTAATTATGCTCTTATGTCTTATGGTCTTATGGAAACATGCCCCGATTAGTGGTCTGTATATAATAAAAGTCACCCCCAAACATTTGATTTGAATCTGCCAGAGGTTGAGATACCAACTTACTCAATGCAATACTCAGGAATCTAATCATTTCTTGTTAGTTGGATGATTTGTATCGCATTCATTAAAGGGCAGATATTAGCATCTCGATGTTTGTGGATGGGAGATCTTTGAGCACAGCGATGCCCTGCGACGTTGCAGCCTTTGGATTTGAAGCTATCCAGTATTACTCCAAACTCCGTCTGATGAATAAAGTGCCATTTGCCTAACATTTCATAATGTGCAAAAGTCTTGCCAATTAATCAGAGAATAAATGTTGACTTAGCTTCTAAACTTCAAACATTTGTCAATTAGTGGAACATAAATGTAAAGCAGCTTCACAAATTTTGGATCACTTTCTACTTATTTCTATTCATAAAGTGGATATTAATTACCTTTGCTAACAGATCATTCACTTCAGTTAGCTGTTCTACGAGAATTCATCAAACGTTTTGAATACAAAGTGCTGCAAATAGTCACTTGTAATTCTCATTGCGCTCTGTGAAATAAGACATTGTAGAACAGCCATTAAATATTTAAAGAATGGCAAATTAAGGGGTTTGATTTGAAAAAAGATGAGAGTTTATAATAGGCAGAAGTGAATCCTCAAACACGAATCCAGATAAATCTCATTAAGTGTACTTAAAAAATTAAAATGGTAATTAATTTTCCATTGTTAAATTGAAAATAAACAGGAATTAAGGGCAACTCCTCACTTCACAGGGAACTGTGCACTGTACAACTAATGAGTCAATTAAATCAGAATACAGTAAATCTGAAGGAGACTGTTTGCATGAAGAAAACCATAGCCTGGTTTAGTTCTATTTAGAGATGCTGCGCGGAAACAGGCCCTTCGGCCCACTGAGTCCGCACTGCCCAGCGATCCCCGCACACAAAGGCTATCCGATACACTATAGGGACAATTTACAAATTTAATATGCCATTTAGCCTGTACGTCTTTGGAGTGTGGGAGGGAACCGAAGATCTTGGAGAAAACCCACGCAACGTACAAACTCCATACATGCGGCACCCGTAGTCAGGATCGAACCCGGGTCTCTGGCGCCAAGAGGCGCCGCTGCGCCTCTGTGCCACCGTGCCGCTACCTCCACGCCAGGTCCTCCTTTGTTCTCTGGTTGTGGTAGGATGATTCAGTCGCCTGATAACAGCTGGGAAGAAACTGCCCCTGAATCTGGTGGTGTGCGTTTTCTCACTTCTATACCTTTGGCCCGATGGGAGATGGGAGAAGAGGGAGTAGCCAGCATGCGACTCGTCCTTGATTCACAAGGTGGATGCTGGTGGTCTGAAGACTGCAACATCCAGGTTCAGGATTAGCTACTTCCCCACAGCCATCAGCCTATTAAAGCTGGCTCGGACAAAACTCTGATTATTAATAACCCATTATCTGTTATTTGCACTTTATCAGTTTATTTATTCATGTGTGTATATAGTTATATTATGGTATATGAACACACTGATCTGTTTTGTAGTAAATGCCTACTATGTTCTGTGTGCCGAAGCAAAGCAAGAATTTCATAGTCCTATCAGGGACACATGACAATAAACTCACTTGACTTGATAATAGGCAACTCAATTCAGCAAGTTCCTGCCTAAAATCTCCACTATCAATAAATAGTGAACCGATGCATCAACTTCAAATGCATTCTATCTATCTACCTCATTGGTGACCCTTGGTCTATCCTTGATCGGACTTTGCTGACTTCATCTTGCACTAAACATTATTCCCTTATCATGTGAATATACACTGTAAATGCATTGATTGTAATCATGTATTGTCATTCTGCTGACTGGTTAGCACGCAACAAAAAGCTTTTCACTGTACCTCGGTACACCTGGCAATAAACTAAACTGATCTGTGATGTGCACTGCGGTCTTTAGCATAGCGAGACACTTACAACCGTGTTTCCCTTGATATTCTTTGAACGGAGAATAAATCTTGTGATTTGTCTGATCATTGATCATGCAAGACTGACACTAATCTCCTCCATCAGGCATGGAGCAGAGTAGGCTTATGGGCTCAGATCGTTGGCAAGGTTGCAGTTGAACCCTTTCTGGCGATCCTGTTGGGCTAATTTAGTTTGGTTTAGAGATACAGTGCGGAAACAGGCCCTTCGGCCCACCGAGTCTGCGTGACCAGCGATCACCACACATTAACACTACCCTACACACACTAGGGGCAATTTTACATTCTACACTGAACCAATTAACCTACAAACCTGTACGTCTTTGGAGTGTAGGAGGAAATCTAAGATCTCGGAGAAAACCCACCTGGGGAGAACGTACAAACCCCGTACTGACAGGCACCCGTGGTCAGGATTGAACCCGGGTCTTTGGAGCTGCAAGGCAGTAGCTCTACCGCAGCACCACTGCGCTGGTTATTACATGTCAGGTGAACAGTTAGTACATGACGGGCACCCGAAAAAGGGACCACATCACCCCGATTCAGGCCTCTCTCCACTGGCTCCCTGTGCCCCCACCTAAATCAAAAGTCTGCTTACCCATCACACCACCTCCAGGTCCCTCAGATCGGCCGACTTGAGGTTACTGAACATCTAGGCATAAGCTCAGGGGCGACCGTGCCTTTGCGGTTGCAGCTCCTAGACTGTGGAACAGCATCCCTCTTCCCATCAGAACTGCCCCCTCCATCGACTCTTTTTAGTCGAGACTTAAAACTCATCTTTACTCTCAAGCCTTTCTTGACGTCCTCTGAGGGAGGGCTATATGTATGTATACTTAATCGATGAACCACTGTTGAATTAGGTTAGTACCTCCACCAATGTATAGCACTTTGGTCAACAAGAGCTGTTTCTTAAATGTGTTATAGAAATAAAAGTGACTTGACTTGACTTGACTGACCCCATAAAAACTCTTGTGAGCTCAGCGCAGTCACAAATCCAGCCTTTGTGGATTTCAAAATCCCCCTCCATGTAAATCAGTGGAATCGAATGACTCCTGAAGATGCTTGCAAGTGGATAATGGATTACCTGTTTGGTTTTCAATCCAATTCTTCATGTCGAGACTGAGACAATTATTTGAACTTGACCATGGAATACCTCGAGAGTCTTTGGATAATAATTTCTGAGCTTTATAAAAGCGAACATGAACATTACAGCTCTTTCCCCAAAGTGACCTCTTATCGTTGGTGCATTACCTGTTCTTGGTTTAAAACAAAAATCTGATGTTTGACAGCTTCATTAACTTGAGTTCATATTCTGGAGTTTAGAGCGTTCGCAAGAAAGAACTTTTGTAGGATTTTGGTGTTTTCCAAATTCCTCCAAGATTTTCATCACTCATAATTCATTGGATCATTTATTCATTCCAATCACCGTACACTCTCCTCCACATTTTGATTGATGACTGCAAATCATGACTGCAAGGAGGCACAATCCTTAAAAATGAACTTAGGAAAATTAGGTCAGCTACAAAACCATTTAAAATTTAAATGAAAATCAGGAGATTTGCGTTCAAAGATTACATATTTTTAGTTTAGTTGAAATTTCAGGGGTTTAGTGCGGATAGGTCTGAGGCATTACTCAACTTATCATAAGAATGAATGAAATTATCAAGCGGCAGGCTGAAAATAATATTAGTTGGCAATCAATTGCTATCAGAAGTTAAATAACAATTCTGTTAAAACTGGCCCAGCAAATTTGGAAAGATAAATCAGTTCAAGCAACAGTTTGCAAGGCCGATTTTTTCCAATAGTCATTTGCTTTTGAAGTATCGCAGATTAAACACAGAGAAATTGGATTTTGATTGAAGTCCTGTTATTGTGAGCTTTTGTGGCGCTATGCTTGTACTTTTATAGTTTTAACCTTGCACCCACTTTGTGCTAGTTGATGGAACAAATAGTGAAGTGGTTACACAGCTGAAACTCTGGAATCAACATGGCAAGGCAATTACAACATCATTGCAAGGTTTCTGGAACAGAACAGCAGATAACCAACTTGCATTTGAAGGAGACTTGAAAAGAATAACACTTCTGTGCTTCTTGCCACACTAGTGTTACTGTAATTAGTTTAGTTTAGTTAATTGTCACGTGTACCAAGGTACAGTGAAAAGCTTTTGTTGCATGCTCTCCAGTCAGCAGAAAGACAATACTGTACATGATTACAATTGAGCCATTTACTGTGTACAGATACATGATATGGGAATAACGTTTCATGCAAGGTCCAGCCAGCAAAGTCCGATCAGAGATAGTGCGAGGGTCTCCAATGAGGTAGATACTAGTTCAGCACTGCTCTCTGGTTGTGGTAGGATAATTCAGTTGCCTGATTACAGCTGGAAAGGAACTGTCCCTGAATCTGGAGGTGTGCGTTTTCACACTTCTTTACCTGATGGGAGCCTGTAAGGAAAGTTGTTGGGAGTAAATTCCTGCAAATACCCTGTAGTTGTAGAGATTAAAGTACAATCATTCCTCAATTAACAAAGGTTCAAGTTATAAATTTCTTGCCGAGATGCCATTAACTCTTTGGGGCGTGCATGTTTGATTTGCAAAGCTATTTTTCACTGCAATGAACAGCACATCACCTTCCATGCATAAGAATGCACTGTAGCAAAACATGTGCGGATGTGGCGCCGATGGACGAGAAGCTGAAGCAAAGAAGTGGAAGTCAAATAACCGAATGGAAACAAAGCCAAAAGGTCAAATAACCGAATGGAAACAAAGCCGAAACGCCAACTAAACGAAAGGGTGGGATGCCTAAATGCAAACTAACTGAAAGGGCAGCACGCCTGAAAGCCAACTAACCGAAAGGCTGCGTCGCTTAAAAACAAACTCACCGAATGGCCGAATCTGCTGAAATGCCACCTACCCGAAAGGCGGCGTCGCCTACAAGCCAACGAACCGAATGCCGCTCAACAGAACAGTCAAATAACGGACATGACATTGCCGGGGGGCGGGACTTGGCAGCGATTGGTCCAGACCCTCGTGTCCATCACGACACTGTGTAGGGATGAACATTGGCCCACACCTCCGCTCCACCCGACCCACAGCCCGCGGGGGGTTTGGCCGTGGGAGAGAGGGGGCTGGCCTGAGGGATGCGCACCTTCGGCCGCTTACAACTTGGTGCTTGGGTTCAGATTACCCAGTCACCTATGGCTTGTATGGGAAAATGACCCCCATTCTCCCGTCTCCACTGGCAATGTCATGTCCGTTATTTGACTTTTCTGTTGAGCGACATTCGGTTCATTTGCTTGTGAGAACGGGGAGAACGTACAAACTCTGACAGCACCCGTCGTCAGGATAAAGTAAAGTAAAGTAAAGTAAAGTAGCCTTTATTGTCATTCAGACCTTTCGGTCTGAACGAAATTTCGTTGCCTGCAGTCATACATATAATAATAATGACAAAAACACCCAATAAACACAAATTTAACATCCACCACAGTGAGTTCACCAAACACCTCCTCACTGTGATGGAAGGCAAAAATCTTAAAGTTCTTGTCTCTTCCCTCCTTGTTCTCCCTCTGCTCCGACCTGTGAGCTCTCGACGTTGTCGTCCACCGGGCCCGTGGCCGATCCTCCGAGGTCAGGTCGTCGCTGCCGCCAGAATGCCACAGCTCCGCTGCCGGCTCGCCGCTGCCGCTGGAACGCCACGTCTCCGATGTTGCCGTCGGAACGCCACAGCTCCGCTGCCGGGTCGCCGCTGCCGCCGGAACGCCACAGCTCCGCTGCCGGGTCTCCGTTGCCGGGTCGCCGCTGCCGGGTCGACGCTGCTGCCGGAACGCCACAGCTCCGCTGCCGGCTCGCCGCTGCCGCTGGTACGCCACGTCTCCGATGTTGCCGTCGGAACGCCACAGCTCCGCTGCCGGGTCTCCGCTGCCGGGTCGCCGCCGCTGCTGGAACGCCACAGCTCCAATGTTGCCGCTGGAACACTGCCCCAGCTCCGCCATTAGGCCTTGGCGCAGACGGAGACGGACACGGGGGATACGACAAGAGAAGTCGCATCCCCCCGAAGGAAGAGACCAAAAACACGTTCCCCCCACACCCATACACAACATAATAAAATAAAACCAAAAATTAACTAAAACAGGACAAAAGAACAAACAAAAAAAAGAAAAAACAAACGGACTGCAGGCGAGCCGCAGCTGCTAAGGCAGCGCCGCCATCACTATCGGGGTCTCTGGCGCTGTATGGCTCCGTCCTGACCACTGCACCATCTTTTGTCTTTTCTAATTAGAAACAGGAAAAATAAGCTATTCAGTGTTTGATTGCTTATTCAAATAAGCACAAGGCCTCACCTAAGATCATGGTTGACCTCTATTGAAAGTCATCCATGCACCTCAACCCATTACATGGACTACTCTGCACATTTTAGTAAAGTCGGGCGAATTCTGTGGGTGGGAGTGGAGAAGGATGGGGAGATTTCTCTCGGTGGGCCTCGGGCTATCCTTAATCTGACTTTATTTTGCACTTATCATTATTCCCTGGATCATGTATAGTATTTGTACACAGTGGATGGCACACTTGTGACCATGTATTGTCTTTCTGCTGACTGGTTAGCGCGCAGCAAAATCTTTTCGCTGTACCTCGGTACAGGTGACAATAAACTAAAACTGAACTGAACTGGAATCTAGTTATATTTTTGAACGATCCACTAAGTCTTTATTAAAAACCACACCAGAAAGGTGGCGTGGTGGTGGGGTGACACTAAACTAAACTAAACTAAAAGCTAAAGTAACCCAAGACCTACCAGGACTCAAAGGTTTGGACGTGACTTGATTGGACTCCGGATTTAAAATGGACAATCACACACTTCAGGACATGCCGAATCTCTGATGGCTCAATACTCAAACCTCAGTCAACTGTGGAAAACTTCTAATCGTTGCCAAGCGCAAGAAACACGACAACAACTACCTTGCAAATGGCTCGTTATTCCTTCGAATACTCCATGTCGTTAGAATGAGGAGGTCCTGGTGGCAGTGGTTGGAGGATTCTGTGTGATGGTATCTTCATCTTCTGTTCAGCCGACTCAAGGTGAGATTGGGATTTTGGCTGGAGTGGAATGTTCCTAAGCATGGATTGCATGGAGATTAAACCTGTACAGTTTTGTTAAAATAAATAAATATATATATATATAGCACCTTCAGGATTTTACCCTCTGAGTCAAAAAGGTCCCCCACTCATCTCAAACCTATGTCTTTTGGACATTGATTCCACTAATCATTGCATCAATTCCCCTCATAATTTTATGCACCTCTATAAGATCACTCCTGTGCACCAGTGAATAAAGCCCAACCTCTCCCTAAAGCCCAGCCATTTCATGCCGTCATTTTACCCTGCTTATTGTCTTCTTAAGTGTATTCCTACACTTCTTATATTTACTTCACTCTGTGTCTCTTTCCTTAACGATTTTAAATAACAACTTAGTGGATCGTTAACAAAAATGTAATTAGATTCCATGAATTTTCCAGTTATTTTACAGTCACACAACGTTGTAAATACCCCAAAATCATGTCAGCTCAAATGATTTCCATTGATTCTAGGCCAGCAGCAGAGACTGTCAAAGCTGACTGGATCCGTGACAGCAAATTTAGGATTACAACATGTCTGGAAAAATTACCAAGTTGCTGTCAATTTCACTGAGATGTAAACCCTGCGTCATACAACTCAAACTCTATGTCAATAACTTATCTATTAGTTTAGTTTAGTTTAGTTTAGTTTAGTTTAGTTTAGTTTAGTTTAGTTTAGTTTAGTTTAGTTTAGTTTAGTTTAGTTTAGTTTAGTTTAGCTTTGTTTAGTTTAGTTTCATTTAGTTTTGTGATACAGCGTGGAAATAGTCTCTTCGGCCCCACCGAGTCTGCGCCGACCAGCGATCCCCACACATTAACACTATCCTACACACACTAGGGCCAATTTATACATACACCAAGCCAATTAACCTATATACCTGTACGTCTTTGGAGTGCGGGAGGAAACCGAAGATCTTGGAGAAAGCCCACGCAGGTCACGGGGAGAACGTACAAACTCCGTACAGACAGCATCCGTAGTCAGGATCGAACCCGGGTCTCCGGCGCTGCAAGTGTTGTAAGGCAACAACGCTCCATTATTATCTGCTCCACTATTATCCAGCTCTTGCGAGGCTTGTTATTAATTGGGGCGGCACAGTGGCGCAGCGGTAGAGTTGCCACCTTGCAGCACCAAAGGATTCATTTCATCTCTCCTTTCATTAGTGGGAGATGAAATGGACATCTTACATTCATATCCTCAAATGAACGTGTGTGGGGATCACTGGTTAGTGTGGATTCAGTGGGCCGAAGGGCCTGTTTCCACGCTGTATCTCTCTTCTTTCGAGTCCATCTTCCATGTTTCAATCGTTGACATCGCCGTCATCGTCCGCCCTGAAAAGGACGCAAGCTTCCGGCGACAATCAGTGGGAGCCATCACTTGTTGCAATAGATGATGTCTTTCGAGTGTGGGAGGAAATTGAAGACCTCGGAGAAAACCCACGCAGGCCACGGGAAGAATGTACAGGCAGCACCCGTAGTCAGGATTGAACCCGGTCTCTGGCGCTGTAAGGCAGCAACTCTACCGCTGCGCCACCGTGCCGCCCAATCGCAACAACATCCTGGTGAATCATTCCCGCACCCTCTCCAGTTTAATGAATGAATTAATAAGTTTATTGGCCAAGTATTCACATACAAGGAATTTGCCTTGGTGCTCCACCCGCAAGTGACAACGACATACAGTGAGTTTGGAATGATACACAAAACATTAAACAATAATAATAAAACATTATTGATTAAACATGTGAATTAAGTAAAATACCAGAGCAAAAGGAGGCTACAGATGTTTGATTATTGAGCTACTACTCATGAAACAAAAGCTGTTTTTATGTCTAGTTGTGGCATCATTGACAGTCAGGAGTCGCCTTCCAGAAGGAAGTGATTCAAAGAGTTTGTGGCCACGGTGAGAGGGGTCAGAGATGATCTTGCCCGCCCGCTTCCTGGCCCTTGCAGTGGACAGTTCGTCAATGGAGGGAAGGTTGCAGCCAATAACCTTCTCAGCTGATCGGCCGATTCGCTGCAGCCTCCGGATGTCGTGCTTGGTGGCTGAGCCAAACCAGACCATGATGGAGAATGACTTCATTCCCGTAGCTGGGCAACAGAAACAGTGTACAATGTTCCAAGTGTCTCAATTCTTGTTCAGGAAGGAACTGCAGATGATGGTTTTCACCAAATAAGTCAATTCTTGTATTGCTGGCCCAACCGATGAAGGCAAGCATATTGGATGTCTATTTCACCCTGACCATCTGTGTCAATCCACTTCTGTGGACTAGCTGTATCAGTATTAAAGGTGTGGAAAACCGAATGAAATTTTGTGAAGTTGTAGCGAGTCCAAACTTTGCGATCAAACAGTTACTTTATTTGGTGAGATAAGTTTGACATACATGTGCGTTTGTGACTCTCTAACATATTGAGTCATTGCTGCTGCTGCTGCTGCTGCTGCTGCTGAGCGAGGGTGTTGACTCGAGCTCAGCTACCTGTTGACTGGTGATCTCAAGGTAGGATCCACTGATGTAGCAGGACGCTCCCCTTAACCCATGACGTCACGTGACATCCTCGTAACCACTGATGAGGGTTCGACAGTAAGTGGTCTGACCATCAAGTGAGGCCACAAAGTCTTAATTTCCAAGTGGTTCGGGAGGGGCATGCAGCGTAGCTGATATACAGGAGGAGCAGTGTAGGGGATGGAGGCAGAAGATCATATAATTAGACCCAAGGAACTCTCATGCTGGTTTACAAAGGAAAAGTAATAGTGATGGAGTAGCTCAGCGTGAAGAAGGGTCCCGACACGAAACATCGCCCCATCCATTTTCTCCTGAGATGTTACTCCAGCACTCTGTGGCTGCTCAGGTCAAATAATGAAACCTCCATGAATATGCTGGTGACCCCCTTAAAAGCCAGAGGGGGATTTAACCCAAAGTTCTTTGACCTGTGTTTCAATGTGACAAAGTCTTCAAGGACCAACCTTCCAGAGGGTTGAGTGTAACTTCTTAGAGGCAGATATATTGGGTTAATTGTCTATCCCCCTCTGGCTTTTGAGAGGGTCACCAACTTATTCCTGGAGTTTCCATTATTTGACCTGGGAAGACATCATTGCACAGGTTTCCAATTGCTGATCAGACCAAAGTCATTAAAAAAGAAAATCAATTTGATTTACTGTGTTGGCTCCACTTGACTGAATGCAGCAGCTGGTTTAAACCTGAGCTCTACTTAAAAATGTTTGAGCATTGCGAGTTCAGCATTCTCAAAAGGAAAGCACAGATCCCAGGTACCACTGGACTATCTAACTTTCCCATCGGGGCCAAGGAAAGAGCACAAGACAGACACCATTGTATGCAGATGCCGAGAAGTGTGTTCAGCTCTGGCTGAACCTCTTCTAATCTTGTGTGTGGACTCAATAAGAAGAACTCTCCCGTCTGTGACAGTACAAACAGCACATCTTGCTGTAACATCATTTCGAACGTTTGCCTCACTCGGCACGGTGCGTGGCGCAGCGGTAGAGCTACTCCTGTACGGTGTCTCAACCGCTCCTTCCTGGGTGTGGTACAGTGTTACTCGCGCTTCCTCCCCGTCTTAGCAACAAAGCCCAGCTCCTCCTCACGAGTTGTTGAACAAGGAATGGTCCAAAGAGCAACAGAATGTTTATGATGCATGTAAGAAAAGCTTGAAGTATTACTTGTTCGCTACGATACTAATGGCAGGTTGAAGTTAGCTTGTGATGCATCTAGTTGTGGGGTAGGAGCTGTGATGTCACATCGTCATGGAACATGGACAAGAAAAGCTTATAGCATTTGCATCATGCACACTTACCAAGAGTGAGCGTAATTAAGTGCAAATCGAGAAAGAAGCCCTTGGTATCATCTTTAGGATCAATACATTTCATCAGTATCTATACATCAGTATAAAGGGGGGGGAACGGTGGCGTAGCAGTAGAGACTTGGGTTTGATCCTGACTACAGGGCCTGTCTGCACGGAGTTTGTACGTGATCTCCGTGACCTGCATGGGTTTTCTCCGAGATCTCCGGTCCCCCTTACACTCCAAAGACATGCAGATTTGTAGGTTAATTGGCTTGATATCAATGTAAAATTGTCCCTAGTGTGTGTAGTATAGTGTTACGTGCTGTAAGGTATAGAAGTGTGATACGCACACCTCCAGATTCAGGGACAATTTCTTCTCAGCTGTTATCAGGCAACTGAATCATCCACCCACAACCAGAGAGCAATGCTGAACTACCATCTACCTCTTTGGTGACCCTCGGACTATCCTTAATAGGAATCTACTGGCTTTACCTTGCACTAAACATAATTCCCTTATCATGTATCTATACACTGTAAATGCCTCGATTGCAATCATGGATTATCTTTCTGCTGACTGGATAGCACGCAACAAAGAAGCTTTTTACTGTACCTCGGTACACGTGACTAAACTAACCCGAAATTTTAAAAAAAACTAAACAAGCATTGCTAACAACAGTGAGATTCGCACACATCATTCTGCAGGCTGGCAAAGCAATGGGAACTCTGAACCCAGCACTGCAATGCATACCTCTCATCCGCATGGATAATAAAGTGTGCGGACTGATTTATTTTCTCTGCCATCTGAATATTTCCTGAATCTGCAAAATTCTGCCGGGTTATTGGTCGGCAATGTGTTGGTCAAATCACATCGGATAAAGCATAAATGACAGCAGCAGGGGAGGAAAAAAGAATCATGAACTATGCCAAACGCCTGGACTGAAACTAGAATGGATTACTCTGGGGGACAGTCAGAAGTTGGTGAATAAAGTCCTAATTACTCACATTGATGATTCATATCTTAGGCACTGACGAAATATGCCAATTTAGAAACCAGAAATGACAAAAGTGTTATTCTATTGTTCATCTGTGAGGACGGGGACACTTAGTTGTGTGAATCATCATGTTATGTGGAGAAATAACCAGCTGATATTTCTGTTCGGTATGTGTCACCTTCATGGATATTAAACAGATGAGTATGTTTCAAATCGTGAATTATTCATTGTGCCGTACATATTTATCTTCAGCTGACTGAGAGATAAAACAAGAACATTATGTTTTCCCTTCCTTGGGCTCCATTCAAGTCGGGCTCCTTGGGAATTCAAACATCTTCACTTCTAATGTTTCGTCTCTAATCCTGGGAGTGCACCCGCCGATCTTACAGAGACCATCTCCTGCCCAATATAACTGGAATACATTTTCACGGACTTCATTAAGGAGGCTCAAACGTTAGAGAGCACAGGAAGGGGAAAGCTACTGATGTCAGGATTGAGAGCCGTGCGGGTTATATTGAAATGCGATTATCAGAGGTAATGGGCCAGATCATTACAGCAGGTCTACAATGCTCACTGTTATTTATTGCGCGCACAGGCCAGCAGATTAAATAATGGTACATCGTACATGGATAGGCCAAGCTTGGAGAGATATGGACCAAACGCAGGCAGGTGGGACTACTGTAGCTGGGATATTGTGGACGGTGTGGGCAAGTTGGGCCGAAGGGCCTGTTTCCATACTGTATCATTCTATGACTCTATTAAGGAGATTGAGAGACACATATTTGTTCACAAGTTCACGTTATAGGAGTAGAATTAGGCCATTCGGCCCATCGAGTCCATCATGGCTGATCTGTCTCCTAATCCCTTTTCCTGCCTTCTCTCCATATCCCTTGACACCTGTTCTCGTTAAGAATTTGTCTATCTCTGCCGTAAAAATATCCACTGACTTGGCCTCCACAGCCCTCTGTGGCAATGAGTTTCACAGATTAGCTACCCTCTGACTAAAGAAGTTCCACCTCACCTCCTTTCTAAAAGAGCGCCCTTTAATTCTGAGGATATGACCTCTGGTCCTAGACTCTCCCACCAATGGAAACATCCTTTCCACATCCACCCTATCTGTTTGCTCCATGATTATAGAATCATGAGAGGAATGGATCGGGTCTCGCCCAAAGTAGGGCGGCACGATGGCATAGCGGTCGAGCTACTGCCTTAAAGTACCAAAGATCCAGGTTCGAACCTGACCACGTATAAATGTAAATTGTCCCTAGTGTGTGTAGGATAGTGTTCATGTGCGGGGATCACTGGTCGGTGCGGACTTGGCGGGTCGAAGGGTCTGTTTCTGCGCTGTATCTCTAAACTAAAGTAGGTGAATCGAGGACTAGAAGGCATAAGTTTAAGGTGGAGGGGGAAATACTTCATAGGAATCTGCGGGGTAATTTAACACCCAAAAGGGTGGTGGGCGTATGGAACGAGCTGCCAAAGGAGGTAGTTGAGGCATGGACTCTCCCAACATTTAAGAAGCAGTTAGACAGGTACATGGATAGGACAGGTTTGGAGAGACACGGGCCAAACGCAAGCAGGTGGGAAGGGTGTAGATGGGACCTGTTGGCCGATGTGGGCAAGTTGGCCCGAAGGTCCTCCACCCCACCCAAGTTTACATCATTTAAATCAACAATTGTCTCTGTTTATAGAAATGCATGAATGTGCTTCTTAATTACCCAGTGAACTTGCTTTTGCAATCCAATTCCCATAATTACGTGTAAGTGTCTTCCTAACACTGTGATAATAACTAAAGCAATGCCACTCGAGCGTGCAGGCCCAGAGTTGAAACAATTGTAAACGTTCAATGTCATATCTCCAACATATTTGTTGTTACTGCTTTCAATAAGTGATTTCATACTTTTTCTTTCTGCCTCTTTCTTACTTCTACCATTCATTTTTAGTATAGTTTAGAGATACAGCACAGAAACGAGGCCCTTCGGCCCACCAGGTCCGCGCCGACCACACTAACACAACCCTACACGCACTATGGACAATTTACAATAATACCAAGTCAACTGACCTACAAAGCTGTACGTCTTGGGAGTGTGGGTGGAAACCACAGATCCCGGTGAAAACCCATGCAGGTGACGGGGAGAACGTACAAACTCCATACAGACGGCACCCATAGTTAGGAACGAATAGTTAGGGTATCTGATTAGATTAGATTAGATTAGATTAGATTAGATTAGATTAGATTAGATAGCCTTTATTGTCATTCAGACCGAAGTCTGAACGAAATTGAAGCAGTCATACATACAATACAATACAATAAAAAACAACAATAAACACATATTAACATCCACCACAGTGAGTCCACCCAACATCTCCTCACTGTGATGGAGGCAAAAGTCTTAGGGCTCCAGTCTCTTCCCTCCTCTTCTCCCTCTGCGCTGAGGCGATACCCCCCGGGCGATGTTATAAATCAGTCCCGCGGCTCAAACACCGCGGCCCGGGGTGGTCGAAGCTGCCGCTCACCAGTCCTGCTGACGCAGCCGCTGCCCGCGGCCGAACCCCGGACTCAGGCCACCGCCGCCAGAACACCGTGCAAGCCACCGGAGCATCGTTCCAGCCCCGAGCCGGATCGCCCTCACGTGAGTGCCGTTACCGTCTCAGCCTCGGGCTGGGCCGCCCCGACCGGGCGCCGCTCCTCCCTCGTCCTGGGCCGGCCCCGACCGGCGCCGCCGCTCCTCTCCTCGGCTGGGTCCGCCCCGACCTGGCCACGCACGCTCCTCCCGTCGTGCTGGCCCGCCCCGACCGGCGCCGCTCCTTCCCTCGGCCTGGCCGCCCCGCCGGGTCACCGCTCCTCCCTCGGGCTGGGCGCGCCCCTACCTGGCACCTGCTGCCTCCCCTCTTGCTGGGCCGCCCCTACGGCGCGCCGCTCCTCCTTGGGGCTGGGCCGCCCCGACCGTGCGCCGCTCCTTCCTCTGGCTGGAACGCCGTACCTCCCCGAGCTCGCCACCCCGACGGGAGCACCGTTCCTTCCTCGGGCCGGCCGTCCTCACGGTAGCGTCACAGCCCCTCACGGAAGCCCTGTTCCAGCCCCGAGCCGGGCCGTCCTCACGGGAGCGAGCTCAGTGCGAGTCCTGGCGGGCTCTGCCTCCTGAGCCTCGAGGTCGCCAGCTCCGCCATTAGGCCTCAGCGCAGACGGAGGCAGAGAAGGGGAATACGACATAAAGGTCGCATTCCCCCGCAGGGAGAGACAGCAAGCCCCGTTTCAACCCCCCCCCCCCCAAACAGAAACTAAAAACCAAAACTAGACTAACCAAAACGAAAATAAACAACCCAAAAAACACAAAACAAACAGGACTGCCGGAGAGCCGCTGCAGCCAGAGCCGCGCCGCCACTAGGACGGCACTATCTGGCACTATAAGGCAGCAACTCTGCCGCTAGGCCATCGTGCCACCCATTATTTATTCTTTATTTATTTTTCTATACCCAAATTGACTCTAATTTTGCTTTATTCCTCCCCCATTTCATTGAAAAATAATTCTCGATACTTTGCAAGTTACAAACGGCAGCCTCATAATTGCCCTTTAACTACATTTGGTCTTAGAGAGGGTAGATACTAAGAACCTTTTTCCCAGGGAGGGATTGTCAAAGAATAAGGATCCTGACCTCAGGTGCTGTCTATGTGGAGTTTGTGGAGCATCTCTGTAGCATCTCTGTTACAGGTCAGAGGTTATGGGGAGAAGGCAGGAGAATGGGGTTAGGGGGGAGAGATAGATCATCCATGATTGAATGGTGGAGTAGACTTGCTGGGCCGAATGACCTAATTCTATTACAGCGTGGAAACAGGCTCTTTGGCTCATCGAGTATGGTCATCAATTACGCGGCATCGTGGCGCAGCGGTAGAGCTACTGCCTTACAGCGCTAGAGACACGGGTTCGATCCTGACTACAAGTGCTTGTCAGTACGGAGTTTGTACATTCTCCCTGTGACCTGCGTGGGTTTTCTCCAAGATCTTCGGTTTCTTCCCACACTCCAAACACGTACAGGTTTGTAGGTTAATTGACTTGGTATGAATGTAAAATTATCCCTAGCGTGTGTAGGATAGTGCTAATGTACGTGGATCGCTGGTCAGTGTGGACTCGGTGGGCCGAAGGGCCTGTTTCACCACTGTATCTCTAAAAAAAACGAATCCTACTCTATTCTGACTTTATTCTCTGGATTATTATCAATACCCCCTAGATTCTACCACTCATGTACACACAAGAGACAAGTGACAGTGGCCAATTAGCTTACCAACCTTCATGTCTTTGGGATGTGGGCTGAAATGAAGCATCTGGAGGAAACCCATGGTACAGGGACAACTGGAGTTGTGCAAACTCCACATAGACAGCACCTGAGGTCAGGATTGAATCTTGGTCTCTGGTGCTGTGAGGCAGTGGCTCTACCCGCTGTGCCACTGTGTTACCACGGTAGCTTCTTTCTGCATAGTTGTAAACATCAAATAAGAAAGTATGTACTGCAATGACTCAGTCTGCATCTAATCTTGCAGAGAACAAATTACTGTTTTGTTGCAAAAGCCCTTTTAATCGATATATTCAGTAATGTATTTTCAAAAACAATCTCTACTTTTATTCATGGCTGCAGCCATAAAAGGTACTGGTTTAAACTTGAGTTGCTCAATTTACTCCCTCTGCAGTAAACAAATTTTCTCCAGTGTAAACCCGATAGAAACTTCTTTCCTTAAACTCTTCACATAATAAACTTTGAAATTTAGACGGTACAAATCCCACATGGAAATTCAACCCGATTTCTCTTTCTGAACTGTCTTGAATAAAACTATCAGAACAATCTAGCGACATAATTTATACTGCCTCGTTCTTTCCTAGACTTGCATGCCTGATAGATTTAAATGCACTAACAATGTCAAACCAAATTAATAAGTCACGTACAAAATATGGATCAACTGAAAAAATTAATAGGTCTATAAAATGTTTATTATAACATTTGAACAGGACTTTCCAGAAATTGTGATGAAATATTTCAAGAAACAATTTTCTTTCAGATGTATATCAATGCAAGCAATTATCCTTTAAAAAGCAGATTTACATCAGTATTGATATTCTAAATAACAAAAATATACTAAATATAAAACATGACTGATATGGCTTAATTAATCCTTTATATGAATTACCAAGACACATTGTTGACTCTTGGGATAAAAAAGAAACTGAATACACCTGTGTCGGAAGGAACTGCAGATGCTTTGCACCGAAGAGAGACACGGAATGCTGGAGTAACTCAGCGAGACAGGCAGCATCTCTGGAGAGAAGGAAAGGGTGACGTCTTCAGTCCAAGGAAGGGTCTCGACCCAAAACATCACCCATTCCTTCTCTCCAGAGATGCTGCCTGTCCCGCTGAGTTACTCCAGCATTTTTTGTCTATCTTCATTGAATACAATTGTTAGAAATCCAAGATAATAATGCAAAATTCAAAGTCGGCAAGGATTCCAGGAATTAGTGGGTTAACATATGATGAGCGTTTGACAGCACTGGGCCTCTACCCACTGAGGTTTAGCTCTTAGGGCTAACGGAATCAAGGGATATGGGAAGAAAGCAGGAATGGGGGACTGATTTTGGATGAGCAGCCATGATCATATTAAAAGGCGGTGCTGGCTCGATGGTCCGAATGGCCTACTCCTGCACATATTTTCTATGTTTCTATGTTTCCAATGTTAATACTTGATAGCATATTCATTGCTTTGAAAGGACCCGTACTCGCTGGAGTTTAGAAGGTTGAGGAGGGACCTCATTGAAATTTACAGAATAATTAAAGGCATAGATAGAGTGGATGTGGAAAGGATGTTTCCAATCCATTAAAGGGCACTTTTTAAGAAAGGAGGTAAGGAGGAACTTCATTAGTCCGAAGGTAGTTAATCTGTGGAGCTTGTTGCCACAGAGGGCTGTAGAGGCCAAGTCAGTGGATATTTTTTAGGCAGCGATAGACAATTTCTTGATTAGGACGGGTGTCAAGGGTTATGGGGAGAAGGCAGGAAAATGGGATTAGGAGGCAGAGATCAGCCATGGAGTGGACTCGATGGGCTGAGTGGCCTAACTCTACTCTTATAACGTGAGGAGAGGACATTGGTTGCTGATAGACCGAGGAAGGCGATGGCTGGAGGCCCACTGCAGCCTGGGGCTTGCCTGAATCTGGCACCACTGCTAACAACTGGAGCATGGACTGGACTGGGCAAATGGTGCTAAAACATAGCGCCTCTGGCATGCGGGCTCGGTTGACTATTTCTGTACAATTGCTAATCGGGAGTGGTATGGTGATACTCTGCTGGGATGTTTGTAAGAAAATAATTTCACTGTGCATTTGCACTTCGCACATGTGACAATAAGTCACCATTGAACCATTGAACAGATTCAGGGATGTTCTGAAAGTTTGCGGAATGCACCCCTACCCCATGAATGCTCAAAATGGAGAAAGAGTATTCAAGATGATATTGAAAACTTTGAGGCCATGCATTGGAAGCATAAGGTGACCCGCAAATGTGGCAAGTGAATCACGCCATTTTGAAGGTAGACAAAAATGCTGGAGAAACTCAGCGGGTGAGGCAGCATCTATGGAGGGAAGGAATAGGTGACGTTTCGGGTCGAGACCCTTCTTCAATTTTGAACGTTATTCCCTTATCATGTGTCTATACACTGTGAAATGCTCCATTGTAATCATGTATTGTCTTTCCACCCGCTGGTAAGCACGCAACAAAAGCTTTTCACTGCACCTCCGTACACATGACAATAAACTAAACTGAACTGAACTGAATTTTTAAGATAAAAATGTGTACAATATGTGGTTTATTGTGTGCCACGTTTATGAAAAATCAATGAGAAAGACCTGTGACATATCTGTATTAGAGGCTGTATCTTTTTCAGTGTTATTATCTTCTGTTCAGACGGATTACAGAAATACTGCAGAACCTACACATTGATGTGATTAAGGACCATAGCCAAGGTCACCTGGCTGATTACAGATGTAGCAAAGATTATCTTTTGTTTGATTATTGAATTATGTGATGCAGATAGAGTGTGGAAACCACAGAACGGACTTGATGACCAATTCATCATCATAGGGGGTGTTCCAGCCCCTGAGCGTTCAATCATTCATCCAGGAGGGACATGGTAAATAGAAGCTGATTCTTCATCTATTCCAAGAGCTTTATTTTCTAAGTAGGCACAAGAAGAATTAACAGGGAGACAAAACAAATCACGCAAGACGCAGTTATACAGTGACATTTAGATTCATTTAAGATAGATACAAAATGCTGGAGTAACTTAGTTAGTAACAGACAGCTTCTTTGCAGAGTAAAAATTTGTGATGTTGTCTATTCCTTTTCTCCAGAGATGCTGCCTGTCCCGCCGAGTCTCACCTGCATTTTGTGTCTATCTTCGGTGTAATCCAGCATCTGCAGCTCCTCTGCCTTTCCTACACATTTTATGTTCATTTTCAGACTCTGTGCAATGGCAGCAAGGCCAGTCCATCCCCAATTCAAGTTCAAATTCAAATTTTATTTGGTCACATACACCTTTAGGTGCAGTGAAATTCTTTTTGCCATGCAGCACATAAAAAAAAGAATACAACATGACAGTAATAGATAGTTTCAACATCAAAACATCCCCCCACAATGGTTCCCATTGTGGGGAAAGGCACAAAGTCCAGTCCCATCCCCATGTCCACCCATAGTCGGGCCTCCTTACTCGAGACCGTGGCTTCCGGAGCCGATAGGGCCGCGCTGAATGGAGCTCAACTGGCGATCTCATCAAGAGATCCCAGGCTCCCGATGGAAAGTTCAGCGCAGCCGCTCCACAGACCCGCAGCTCCGCAACGGACCCAGCTCCAGTTACCGGAGTTTCAGCGAAGTCACCGCCAGCCCCGCAATGGCGCTCCAGCGCTGCACCGCCGTCCTCCGACCCGCAGCTCCGCCGCCGGCCGATGCCGAGCAAGGTACCGCTGACAGCCGTTGCCGCTGCCGCTGCTGAGCCTCCCCCCGCCGCCGTGCCGCTGCCGCGCTGCCGCCTCCGACGCTAGGGCGTCTTCCGGTGCCGCCCGCCCCCGATGCCGCCGCCGGCCGATGCGCGCGCCTCTGAGCCGGTCCTGCCTCCGAGCCTGTGATTCGTGCCGCCGCCGCTGAGCCGGTGCCGCCGCCTGCTGAGCCGGTGCCACGCCGATGCCGAAGCTCCAGCGGTCCCCTCAGGAGACGCCGCTCCAGCCCGCTGGTAGCCGCGGGACGGGTCGAAGCTGCAGCCCGGAGAAAAGCTGCATCTTCCGACCAGTAGGGACCCTGAAAATTAGTTTCCTCCTCCCCCTTCCCCCCCCCCCCCCCTCCCCCACACATAAAAAAGCTAGAACTCCTCAAAACAAAACACTAAACTAACTAAAAATAAGAAAAAGAGATGAAAAAAAACAGACAGCTGCAGGCTAGGCAGCCATACCCCCTACAGGACGGCACCAACGCCCCCACAAGGAGATGGTGAGTCAGATTCTTCACTGATGCTGAGGACAGATTGAAAGATGAGTGTATGGGTGAGTGGTGGGTCTGTAGAACAAGCTGCCAGAGGAGGTAGTTGAGGCTTGGACTATCCCAACGTTTAAGAAACAGTTAGACAGGTACATTAATTGGACAAGTTTGGAGGGATATGGACCAAACGCAGGCAGATGGGACTTTTGTAGCTGGGACAAGTTGACTGGTGTGGGCTGGTTGGGCCGAAGGACCTGTTTCCACGCTGTATCACTCTATGACTCTATGATTCTATGCATCATGGAAACAGGTCCTTTTCCCATGTCGACTATTGATCACCCATTTTCTCTGGTGCTATGCTAACCCACTTTTGCATCCACTCGCTACACACTAAGGGCAATTAACAGTGGCCAATTAACCTACAAACCTGCATGTCTTTGGGATGTGGGAGGAAACTGGAGCACCTGGAGGAATCCCACGTGGTCGTTGGGAGAACATGCAAACTCCACACACACAGCACCCGGGTCTCTGCCGCGGTGAGGCAGCAGCTCTATCCGCTGCGCCACTGCGCCGCCCTATGACCTTCGGGTGAAAATCTGTTGTTAGGGAAGGAATTCCAAGAAGTAGATCTAGAAACAACGTAGGAATGAAAATATATTTTGAAATCATAGTGGCAACATTCTTAATCCTATCAGTCCTAATTTAGCATGCAACTCTTATGGTATACTATTATGGTATATGGACACACTTATCTGTTTTGTAGTAAATGCCTACTATGTTCTGTGTGCTTAAGCAAAGCAAGAATTTCATTGTCCTATACAGGGACACATGACAATAAACTCACTTGAACTTGACCTTGAACTCGATTTTGAAGACCAACAAGGGCCTTGGGTTATTTTCTCTTCCTCTGGCAGCTAATGTCTGGTTCCTAGGTTGATACCAGTGGCCAGATTGTCTTTGTAGTATCAAGATGTATCTTTACATTCACACATTCCTTGGAAGATTTACTTGGAGGAGGCTAGTTACATTATATTGCATGACATTACTAGTTACATTCATCACATTAGTTACATTACATTGTATTACTTTACTAGTTACATTACATTGCATTACATTAGTTACATTACATTAGTTACATTACATTGTATTACTTTACTAGTTACATTACATTACATTACATTAGTTACATTACATTAGTTACATTACATTAGTTACATTACATTGCATGACATTACTAGTTACATTACTTTGCATTCCCAGTTCAAATTAAAATCTAATGGGCCTGTACCACTTAGAAGACAGGCAACATCAAGCTCACTGTCGCCGGAAGGTTATGAACGTTTCAAAATCCAGCAGGGTGACAAGAAAAAAGTGACGACATTTGAAGAGACAATTCACGACAATACAGGTGTCACCGCGCGACCATGTGGCAACAAAAAATCGCCTAAATGGTGCAGGCCCTTAAGGGCAGCACAGTGGCAGCTGGTGGACCTGCTGCCTCACAGCGCCAGAGTCACGCGTTCGATCTTGACCTCAGCGTCTCTCTGTGTGGAGTTTGCACGTTATTCCTATGACCACTCAGGTTTCCTCCGGGTGCTCTGGCTTCCTCCCACATCTCAAAAAAGTGTGGGTTTGGAGGTTAATTTGCCTCTGTAAATCTGCCCCTTGTGTTTTTGTAGTGGATGCGAAAGTGGGATAACATAGAACCAGTGTGAATGCCAGTATGGACTCAATGGGCCGAAGGGTCTGATGCCCTGCTGTATCTTTCATTCAAACAATCAATGAAAGTTTAGATATTCAGTTCACTTTAGTTTATTGTCACGTATACTGAGGTACAGTGAAAAGCTTTTTGTTGCGTGCTAAATCGGTCAGCAGAAAGACAATACATGATTACAATCTATCCATTTACATTGTAAAGCTCCTGTCCCACTTTGGAAACCTGAACGGAAACCACTGGAGACTTTGCGCCCCACCCAAGGTTTCCGTGCGGTTCCCGGAGGTTGCAGGTGGTTGCCGGAGGTTGCAGGTAGTGGAAGCAGGTAGGGAGACTGACAAAAACCTCCGGGAAGCGCACGGAAACCTTGGGTGGGGCGCAAAGTCTCCAGGGATTTCCGTTCAGGTTTCCTAAGTGGGACCGGGGCATAAGGATGCATGATAAGGGAATAAGTAGAAACAAGGAACTGCAGAGAGACACAAAATCCTTGAAGAAGGGTCTCGACCCGTAACGTCACCCATTCCTTCTCTCCAGAGATGCGGCCTGTCCCGCTGAGTTACTCCAGCATTTTGTGTCTATCTTCGATTTAAACCAGCATCTGCAGTCCCTTCCTATACAAAGAAAAGTATCTGTTGGTTAATATACAAAAGGACACAAAATGCTGCTGTAACTTAGTAGCTCAGACAGCATCTCTGGAGAACATGGGTAGGTGACATTTTGCATCAGACTGAAGAATAGTCTTAACCCAATATGAAATAAATCAAAGTTGTTAAGAGAAAGAGTTCTCTGCTTTGGACAAAGGTACCTGAACAAAGAAATGGACGGCAAGCAGGCGGCGCGGTGGCGCAGCGGTAGAGTTGCTGCCTTACAAAACCCAGAGTCGCAGGTTCAATCCTGACTACGCGTGCTGTCTGTATAGAGTTTGTACGTTCTCCCCATGACCGCCTGCTCCGGTTTCCTCCCTCACTCAAAAAACGTACAGTTTTGTAGGTTAATTGGCTTGGTATAAATGTAAATTGCCCCCAGTGTGTAGGATAGTGCTCGTGTACGGGGCGATCGCTGGTCAGCGCGGACTCGGTGGGCCGAAGGGCCTGTTTCCGCACTGTATCTCTAAACTAAGCTATCCAAAGGCAGTGGGAAAAGCTCACTCAGATCACTCTGTCTTTGCCCTCCTTCAATGTTCCAGTAAAGCTCAGTGTAAACCCGAGGAAGCACATCATGTTCCAACCTAGCACATTAGTCATCTGGACTCAACATTTTCAGACAATCTGATTTTCCAAGCTTGAATCTCAGATTTTGAACATTCAATAATTTTTCTTTTTCCCCTTCTGCTGTTTTGGATTAAATTCACCTCCTCCTCTCTACACCTCCTCCACACCTATCTTTAGTGCCCTCCTTGTATCACCTGCCACAAGTCTCTCTCATTCTCTCTCAGTCTCCATCCTGTCACAGAGCTTTCTCTTCTCACTCCCAACCCCCTGGACACTTCCACCTTCTCCATCGCAATGGGGCAGCACGGTGGCGCAGCGGTCCAGATCCAACCCGGGTCTCTGGCCCAGTGAGGCAGCAACTCTACCGCTGCACCACCATGGCTAATAATGAGAGAAACTATACTGCTACACCTCTGTGCCAAGCCAAAACCATGTGCTATATGGACCATTTGAAGACAGATGCAATTAGTTTGTCTATTTAATATAAGTTTATATAGATTATGTTTGGCATAGTGATTGTTGGCTGATCTTGTGTTGTACGTTTCTATCTTCTGTCTTTTTCAAGCCCTGCTCAAGATGGAGGTTGGGAAATATTTTCCAAGATGGAGGCCCCATCTGGGCTCCATTATTCTGGCTAATAATGAGAGAAACATATATAAGGTATATCAAATCCTGACAGAAGTATGTAAAATAACGAGTAGACATAAGTAGAGTAGACAACCAGATCTTTTTACGATACGAAATTGAAAATATTCGCAGGATCTAAATAGCTTTACCCACATGTGGCCCCCTAGAATCCATCCAGATTGTTGATGTTGTGGGAATGGAAGAGAGGAGTCAAGGTGGTCAACACCGGAAGAGAGGTAACAAGGACCAGGATGAAGTGCTGGAAAACATTAATGAGTTCAGACTTAGAGTCATAGAGTCATCGAGTCATACAGTATGGAGTCGTAACAGATCCTTCAGCCCAACTTGCCCACACTGACCAACATATTTCATCTACATTACTCCCATTTGCCTGCGTTGGGCCCATATCCCTCTAAACCTTTCATATCCACGTGCCTGTCTAATTGCTTCTTAAACATTGCGATAGTCCCTGCCTTGACTACCTTGCCTGGCAACTTGTTCCATACACTGGGGCGGCATTTCGATAGTTTGCTCAGCTGTGTGGCGTAGTGGTAGAGCTACTGCCTCACAGCACTGGAGACCCGGGTTTGATCCTGACTATGGGTGCTTGTCTGTACGGAGTTTGTACGTTCTCCTCGTGTCCTACGTGGGTTTTTCCCGGGATATTTGGTTTCCTCCCACACTCCAAAGACGTACAGACTGAAGAATAGACTTAACCCAATATGAAATAAATCAAAGTTGTTAAGAGAAAGAGTTCTCTGCTTTGGACAAAGGTACCTGAACAAAGAAATGGATGGCAAGCAGGCGGCGCGTTGGCGCAGCGGTAGAGTTGCTGCCTTACAAAACCCAGAGTCGCAGGTTCAATCCTGACTACGCGTGCTGTCTGTATAGAGTTTGTACGTTCGCCCCGTGCTCCGGTTTCCTCCCTCACTCAAAAAACGTACAGTTTTGTAGGTTAATTGGCTTGGTATAAATCTAGAATTGTTGCTAGTGTTAATGGACAATGTAGGACAGTGTTAATGTGTGGGGAGCGCAGGTCGGCATGGACTCGGTGGGCCAAAGGGCCTGTTTCCGCGCTGTTTCTCTAAACTAAACTAAACAAAACACCCACCACCATTTGTGTGAAAAAATTACCCTTCAGATTCCTGTAAAATCTTTCCCCCTTCACCTTAAACCTATGGCCTCTGGTTCTCGATTCCTCTACTCTGGGCAAGAGAATTGGGCGTCAACCCGATCTATTCCTCTTATAATTTTATAACTGTAAGATCAACGTCATTGAAGATATCAACAGTTCTCGCCTCACAACCACTGTACCACCTCTTGGCACCACAGTTGCACAAAATACATTTACCAACACTAGCAGGAAAGTTAATACATTTGAGTTACCACACTATGGATCTCTTTCCTGGTTTTTAATGCATCTGTACCATCTGCTGTCACTATTCGAGTAGAAGTGGGAAATCAAGGAGCATAGAATTTCACACCATTGTGTGTCAGGGAATAAAGGAGACTTTTAAGCCACTTTCTGTGAATAGAACTATGATTTTGGTACAATAAGTGGTATGCATTGATGCAATATGTGTAACCACTCAGGAGCAGGAAAAGCACAAAGCCTATTCAGCTCTCGTGTTGATGCGCAATGCAAACGCCACATTGGACAAACAAGGGGCACGGTCAAATAAGGCAAGTTTGTAGATTTCTACAAATACACTCCACTTCCTATTTGAAAAATGTCCCAAATTTTAGTCGTTCCTGGGGGCCTCCATCTTGGAAAATATTTCCCAACCTCCATCTCGAGCAGGGCTTGAAGACAGAACATAGAAACATACAACACAGGATCAGCCCACAATCACCGAACCTAATCTTAATAAACTAATATTAATTAGACACTAATCGCATCTGTCTGCAAATGATCCATATAGCACACGGTTTTGGGATGGCACAGTGGCACAGCGGTAGAGTTGCTGCCTTACAGCGCCAGAGACCCGGGTTCGATCTGCCGGCGTGAAGTTTGCAAGTCCTTCCTGTTTTCTCCAGGTGCTCTGGTTTCCTCCCACGCTCCAAAGAGGCACAGGTTTGTAGGTTAATTGTCTTCGCTAAAATTATGTGGTGTGGGATGATGTGTAGGGTAGTGGTTGGCGCGGAGACGATGGGCCGTGCTGTACCTCTAGTCTAAAGTCCAAAGGTCCAAAAGCCGCAACAAAAGCTGAAAAAAAGGTCGGAGATGGTTCATAAACTGCTCTTACAATGATATATTACAATGACTCATAAAAAATTGTATGATCCTTTCCTGCCTTGTGGCTTCTTTATCTCTGAACAAAGCTTCACATGGAGCACCATCTGAAACACTGTGACTCAATGTCGCTTCTATTTGTCTGGGGATTATTTACATCACATTCCTGCAGCAGTTACAACATGGGGTAGGTACATCATTCCCTGAAGCTTGTACGCACTTTGATTATTCCTACATCACTATTCCTTAAAATATCCTGCTATTTTCGAGCAGCAAACCTGGTTGTAAACCACTTTCACATTCTGCTTTGACCTCATTTTGCACACACTATAATAGAAGACTCTTTAATGTTTTCTTTTAGTTTTACTTTTAGAGATACAGCGCGGATACAGGCCCATCGGCCCACCGAGCCCGCACCGACCAGCGATCCCCGCACAGTAACACTACCCTACGCACACTAGGGACAATTTCTTACATTTATACCAAGCCAATTAACCTACAAACCTGTACGTCTTTGGAGTGTGGGAGGAAATTGAAAACCGAAAACCAACGCGGTCACTTGAAGGATTTGCAAATTCCACACAGACAGCACCCGTAGTCAGGATTGAACCCGGGTCTATGGCGCTGTAAGACAGCAACTCTACCGCTGTGCCACCATTAGGTTACCTACACTAGGTTGTATACTATTTTCACATTCTGTGAGACTGCTTTGGCAGTCACGGTGGCGTGGCGATAAAGTTGCTGCCTTACAGCGAATGCAGCGCTGGAGACCCTGGTTCGATCCCGATTATGGGTGCTGTCTCAACGAAGTTCGTACGTTCTCCCCGTGATCTTCGGTTTCCTCTCACATTTCAAATACGTGCAAGTTTGTCGATTAATTGGCATGGTAAATGTTAAAAAAAAATTGTCCCTGGTGGTTTTAGAATAGTATTAATGCGCGGGGATTGATGTTCGGCGCGGACACGGTGGGCCGAAGGGCCTGTTTCCATGATGTACCTCTAAACTGAACTAAAAAACTAAACTTTGTTTTGTATAGACTATAATAAGAGTTGGTTTCATGTTATTTCTATCCAGTATAATGCATAGAGTAATACAGGAAATAGGCTCTTTACGCACTGACTCCCCACTGACTATCAAGCACCCACTTATACTAATGCGACAATAATACAATTTTAGTTCCCCCTCATTCCCATCAACAACACCATCATACATTATGCCACCCACCTACACAGCAGGAGCAATTTACAGTGGCCAATTAATCCACCGACCTTCATACCTTTGAGAGATTGGGTAAATTTCACCCTGACACCCGGCACGGTGGTGCAGCGGTAGAGTTTGTAAAGTCTTCCTTGGCCTGCCAGTCCCTTTGTGAATAGTAAGCTCACCAGTGCTCTCTTTCTTCTTAATGATGTTCCAAACAGTTGATTTTGGTAAACCTAAGGTTTGGCTGATGTTCTCTAACAGTTTTATTCTTGTTTCTCAGTCTCACAATGGCTTCTTTAACTTTCATTGGCACAACTTTGGTCCTCTGTTGATAAACAGCAATAAAAGTTTCCAAAGGTGATGGAAAAACTGCAGGAAAGTCTAGGTGCTGAGAACTTTCTTACTGCATTAAGGAAGCATTTAAACACACCTGGGCAATTACAAACACCTGTGAAGCCTGTGATGTTTTGGGTCGAGACCCCTCTTCAGCCTCTTTCAGTCTGAAGAAGGGTCTCAACCCGAAACGTCACCCATTTCTTCTCTCCTGCCGAGTTATGCCCCTGTCCCACTTAGGAAACCTGAACGGAAACCTCTGGAGACTTTGCACCCCACCCAAGGTTTCCGTGCGGTTCCTGGAGGTTGCAGGTGGTTGCCAGAGGTTGAAGGTAGTGGAAGGAGGTAGGGAGACTGACAAAAACCTCCGGGAACATCCGGGAACCGCACAGAAATCTTGGGTGGGGCGCAAAGTCTCCAGAGGTTTCCGTTCAGGTTTCCTAAGTGGGACAGGGGCATTACTCCAGCTTTTTGTGTTGAAACCATCTTCGGTTTAAACCAGCATCAGCAGTTCCTTTCTACACAGTATCAACAGGTACGATGGTGGGCATGGACATGATGGGCCGAAGCACCTGCTTCTGTGCTGCACGCCTCTATGGCATTACTTGTGAGCTTCAGTTTTGTATTGGTCTACCCCTATGGGTTTATAATCCCTAACTAGAGACCAACGTGTGAGAATAACGCAGCCATTGCTTGGATCCTGATCCAAAATGTCTCTCCATTCTCTCCACAGATGCTGCTTGACCTGCTGAGTTACTCCAGCACTCCGTGCTTTGCTTATAATCCATAAATGTATTTCTCAAGGCTGTACGGAAAGGCTTTATAAATTATTTTTTTAACTATTTGTTTTCAAGGTGTGGCTCGTCTCTGTAATAAATGTACTTGGCACCCTCTGCCTGCAATCTTTTGCAGATGAAAATTAACACCTCCACAAACTGATCTCTCTTACCCGGCCTTTTGTTCATGCCTGGCATGTTTCCCGCATCCACTTCTCGGCTTTAAATATCATGACGAGTTTTTTTATTATTTTTAGACCCGACTCTGCTATTTTACTGCTTATATTGTGTAAAAGAATGAGTTTTTGACTTTGACCCACAGCCCCATGGGATAAGGCAGGTTAATTTATGCCTTGCAGCTTGCAATTTTCCTTTCGGATTGTCAAATTTATTTTTTGCACTTGAGATTTCAGCATTCTCACTCCATGGCGTCAATTTTTTAAATTCAGATAAATGCTTTTAAAGTGTGCTGTTGGCTTTACTTTGGAGTAGCGGGGGTCTAGCTCAATGGTAGAGCATCTGACCACAGATCAAGAGGTCCCCGGTTCAAATCCAGGTACCCCTTTGCCCAGGTATCTGGGCGGCACAGTGGTAGAGTTGCTGCCTGAGACTCGGGTGCATGTATGGAGTTTGTACATTCTCCACGAGATTTTCAGTTTCTTCCAGTTTGTAGGTTAATTGGCTTGGTTTAAATGCACATTGTTCCTAGTTTGTGTAGAATAGTGTTAGAGTGCGGGGACCTGTTAGAGAAGGGTCTGTTTCCACGCTGTATCTCGAAACAGAGCTCTCGAATTTTACTGATTTCTTTAGGCATAACTGTTTATTAAGAGGCTCCAGTTATGCACAAAACCATTTATTAAAAGACTATGGTTATTTTGACAACGCCATTACATGAAAGTATTTTATGCACATTTTTTCCACGACCAGTCTCTCTTATTTCAATATAATTGGTATTGTTATCTAAGAGTTTAACATCGCCATCCCAATGTGCTTTGTCTTCAAGTATTCTCAATTGGTTATTTATCCGGAGTGAAGTTTAAAATCCATTTTACTCTTTGTGGAATGAAACGCTTTCCTGAAGACCGATTGGCAAATGACTGGATCTGTTTTCTTGACAAATAAGGCACATTATGGGAGAATGATGACAATAAATGTGGTAGCATTGCCTTGGAATGCTACTTCTCTGTTTATAGACTATCAAAACTCTAAGGTTTTCCATCGAGGTTAGTATCTTCAGGAATCTTTGCTGGTCGTGAAAAGAGTTGATGACTATAATAGAAGACTCTTTAATGTTTTCTTTAAGTTTTAATTTTAGAGATACAGCGCGGATACAGGCCCATCGGCCCACCGAGCCCGCACCGACCAGTGATCCCCGCACAGTAACACTATCCTACGCACACTAGGGACAATTTCTTACATTTATACCAAGTCAATTAACCTACAAACCTGTTTGAGTCTGAAGAAGGGTTTCGGCCCGAAACGTCGCCTATTTCCTTCGCTCCATAGATGCTGCTGCACCCGCTGAGTTTCCACAGCAATTTTGTGTACCTTCGATATTCCAGCATCTGCAGGTCATTTTTGACAACCTACAAACCTGTATGTCTTTGTAGTGTAGGAGGAAACCGAAAACTGAAAACAAACGCGGTCACAGGAAGGACTTGCAAACTCCACACAGACGCTGTGGCACAGTGGCGCTGCAGTAGCGTTGCTGCCTTACAGTGCGGGAGACCCAGGTTCGATCCTGACTACGGGTGCTATCTACGGTTCTCCGTACAGACAGCACCCGTGGTCAGGATCGAACCCGGAACTCTGGCGCTGTCAGGTAGCAGCTCTACCGCTGAGCCACCAAGCGTGTGGATGATGGGATCTCAGAGATGGTCACACTATTAAAAGTTCAGGGGCTTACTTCTGTGTGAATGTCCAAGAGCATCTTGGCTTGTTTGCAACCAGCAGCCACGGTCGATTAAACTTGGCTTGCAAATATTGGCCGACCTAAATAAGGAATGAGGAAAGAGAGAGTGTTACATCATGTATGTTAGTACCAGCTGCACCAAATGTTCAGAAGAATCATGAGGTCAGGTATCCAAAAGTCAGAGCTTCAGCTGAGCAGAAACATAGGAACATAGACAATAGGTGCAGGAGTAGGCCATTCGGCCCTTCGAGCCTGCACCGCCATTCAATATGGTCATGTCTGACCATCCAGAATCAGTACCCCGTTGCTGCTTTTAGCCCCAAGACCTATATCTAACTCTCTCTTGAAAACATCCAGTGAGTTGGCCTCCACTGCCAACAGAAATCCCACAGATTCACAACTCTCTCTCTCCTCATCTCAGTCCAAATTGGCCTGCCCCTTATTATTAATTATGTTTGTTCCAACAAAATGCAGGATAAAATTGCAGACACCTGCGATGATGTTTTTGAGAAAAAATGTTTCTGTTTCTTCATGACAGGAATTATCAATCCGAACGTTTGGTTCTTACCTCTTACGCCCTCACGCCTCTCATATGCAGTTTTATAAGTTCATAAGTTCTATAAGAAGAACTAGGCCATTTGGCCCAACAAGTCTATTCCACGATTCAATCATGGCGGATGTATCTTTCCCTCTCAACCCCATTCTCCTGCCTTCTCCCCATAACCTCTGACACCCTTTCTAATCACTAATCTGTCAATCTCCGCCTTAAAAATATCCATTGACTTGGCCTCCACAGCTGTCTGTGGCAATGAATTCCACATATTCACCACCCTCTGACTAGAGAAATTCCTCCTCATCTTCTTTCTCATCTCCTTTCTAGTCAAATAGCTTGTTTATCTTCTAACTTTCAAAATCACAGATGCAAGTAGGCATTGCCGTCATAGAGTCTTACAGCATGGAAACTGGCCCTTCGGCCCAACTTGCCCACTCTATCCAACATGTCCCATCTACACTGGAGAAGGGTCCTGACCCGAAATGTCACCTATTCCTTTTCTCCAGCTGAGATACTCCAGCATTTTGTGTCTGTTCCATCTACGCTAGTAGTTTGTGCCACAAGTCTATTAGTACCACTAATAGTATTTGTACCGCCTGCCTGCATTTGGCCCATATCAGAATCAGAATACATTTATTAGCCAAGTATGCATACATATATCCCTCTAAAACTGATCTATCCACGTACCTGTCTAAATGTTTCTTGACTTACTTACTACGCCTAGACTCTATATTTTTGGATCATCCTCATACGAAATAAATTGATTACTGATGACATGAAGGAAAAAAACACCTCTGATTGAATTCAGGCAGAGGAGCCCAAAATAGAACAACTGTGATTTAGGATGTTTGTTAAAAAGGCTGACTCACACGTTTGGTGAGATTTTGATCCAAATCGGAATGGTCAGTGCCTTATACCACACGTGATGACATTTTGCATGTCACGCCAATCCATAATCAGCGCATCAATGTAGCTCCTGTTGAAATTTACAGTGAACCTTTAGCATTTTAATTACTTGCCAGTAGGTGTTATGAACAGAACGCCTGATCTCACTCATGAAGCAAACAATAACTCACATTATCTGGCCAGCCCAGCTATGGGACATCAATCACATTCCGCTCCTGCTTGCTCTATTCAGCCACAACAAAATATGAGCAGATTTAAATTGAAAACTCACATTTGCGATTTGCAGTGATTCATTCCTATGTGAGTAGAGTAAAGTTAACCACTAACTGGGACGGTAATTGGAATAGAGTTTTTTTTTCACTTGGCCACTCCAAATTAAAGAGGACATTTTAATGAAAGTGCTTTTTCTCCTTGTTTTCATCATTTTCTGCTGATAGAAGCATGGTGCAAAGTGTAATCATGTAACGGTACTTTAGCGTGTCTACATACGTGTCGGATGCCCTCGGCAGGGACGGCGGGTATAGCCGCCACACCGCATTTTCGGCAGATTTGGCAAATCTTAGGTCAGTGGGGGTCGGCCCGGTAGCCCTGCCGGGAAAGGGGTGCATCATAAGGTCATAAGTGGTAGACCCATCAAGTCTACTCCGCCATTCAATCCTCCTAACCCCAATCTCCTGCCTTCTCCCCATAACCCCTTGACACACGTACTAATCATGAATCTATATATCTCCCCCTTAGCAATATCCACTGACTATCAGATCCGTAGGCCCCGCTGGTGGTCGCCGATTCCACCCTCATCGGGACTATAGAAGGCAACTCTTTAACTGGCGCCCGGGCTACCCGTGCAAAAACACAAGCCAACCTCCCCTCCATTGACTCCATTTACACCTCACGCTGCCTCGGCAAGGCCAGCAGCATAATCAAGGACGAGTCTCTCTTAGAAGGTACAGAAGGGTGAAAACGCTCATCTCCAGATTCAGGGGCTGTTTCTTCCCAGCTGTTATCAGGCAACTGAACCATCCAACCACAACCAGAGAGCAGTGCTGAACCACTGTCTACCTCATTGGTGACCCTCGGACTATCCTTGACCAGACTTTGCTGGTGTTACCTTGCTCTAAAGGTTATTCCCTTATCATGTACACTGTGAATGGCTCGATTGTAATCATGTATTGTCTCTCTGGTTGGTTAGCACGCAACAAAAGCTTTTCGTTATATCTTGGTACATGTGACAATAAACTAAACTGAAACTGAGAAGTGCAAGTTTCACTGCAAAATTAATTTACATTTAATATTTGTTTCAGTTTGTAGCAGTCCATGGTGCTTTAGAGGCATGGCAGGGGTAACATAGTGGGTTAGAGGTGCTTGCAACAAAATTCCGTTCAGGCTTGGATTTATTGGTGTCTTTTTGAATGGCAATAAAATATTTTGATTGATTGATTGATTGATTGATTGATTGATTGATTGATTGATTGATTGATTGATTGATTGATTGATTGATTGATTGATTGATTGATTGATTGATTGATTGATTGCTGTATCATTATATTACGTGACCTCTGTTGGTCGGGCAAAACAAATAATACGGCAGGACTCTGGAACCAAAATAACTGTAACAACATTTAAAAGACTCTCAGACAGGTACATGGATAGGAGAGGTTCAGACAGACATGGGGCAAAGGCTGACAAATGGGATTAGTTTAGATGGGTGGTCGGCATGGATGAGTTGGGCTGAAGAGCCTGTTTCCAAGTTATGTGACTCTGTGACTATAATGGCCCGTGCGGGAGAAGGAGTGACTAGGAGAACTGGTACCAAAGGCTATGAGGTGGAGTCTGACAAGTGAGAGGTGCAAGAGGAGATGGAGGAAGAACACAACTACCAGCGGACGTCATAACTTTGCCCCTTTCACCTTATATACTATAATCTAAAGCTATAATCCCCAGTCTTTCATTTTCATAAATTCATAAGTGATAGGAACCAAATCAGGCCATTAGGCCCATCAAGTTTACACCGCCATTCAATCATGGCTGACCTATCTTTCACTCTTAACCCCATTTCTCCTACCTTCTTCCCATAACCCTGACACCCTTACTAATCAAGAATCTGTCCATCTCTGCCTAAAAATATCCATTAACGGCCTCCACAGCCTTCAGTGGCAAATAATTCCACAGATTCACCACCCTCTGACTAAAGAAACGCCTCCTCATCTCCTTCCTAAAGGAACGTCCTTTAATTCTGTGGCTATGACCTCTGGTCCTAGACTCTCCCACTAGTGGAAACATCCTCTCCACATCCACTCTATCCAGGCCTTACACCACTCGGTAAGTTAAAAATTAGGTTCCCCTCCCTCATCAAAACTCCAGCGAGTTCAGGCCCAGTGTCGTCAAACACTCATCACACGTTAACCCACTAATTGCTGGGATCATTCTTGTAAACCTCCTCCTGACCCTCTCCAGAGCCGGCCCAGAATCGCTCACGATACTTTGTTCTAGACCACGCAGTCCTTCCACCGCCAGACTCCGACCTAGGTCCGACCCCGTTATTAGCCCGACCCCTTCCTCGGTCCGACCCCTGCCTCGGCCCGATCCCTTCCTTGGCCCGATCCTTTCGCCAGCCCATCTCCCATCTCCCAAGATGCTCCCATCTTGGCCTGAGCACTTTTGAGGCTCCAACCCGACCTAGTGCTCGGCACGACTTGGCCTTGGGGCTCCAATTGGGAACCAATGAAAACAGCAACATAAAGTACCTCAATGCAAATCCTGTAGCTCTCTCAACATCACGATCCTTATCAACGTAGGATGTGACTAGCAACCGTGCCATTCTGCCCCATCTCGGCTTGACCTCGAGACACTGATCTTGGCCTGACCCCACCCTTGTCCTGACCTCCTCTTCAGCCCGTCTCAAACCCCGCGGCTCCGTCCTCAGCTTGACTCCGTTCGAAGCTACCACCCGGCCTCGTCCTTGCCCCAACTCTACCTCGGGGCTCCAACTGGGCCCCAATGAAGCAACGACAAAAGAAACCTCCCCAATGCAAATCCAGTGGCTCTCTCAGCATCGCGAACCTTACCAACGTAGCATGTGACTAGCGGCCCTGGCATTCTGCCATACAGTCCTCCTGCTCCAGCTGAACCACTCCCTGACCTTGAGGGGTTCGGTACAAACTCCCTGAATCTCCCGATGAGTGGCAGCCTGCTTTAACAACGACAACCTCTGCACTACATTCGTTTTCCCCTGATCAGCTCCGCTCAGCTGGTCCAAATATCAGTAGTGATCTTGAACCATTTGCACTGCTGCATAACATCAATAGTGGTTGGTCAACATTGTAGCCTTAGCTGAGACTGATGCGTACAACCTATTGATTTAAGCAGAGTGCAATGAGGCGAGCCACACTAACACTTCAAGCCAAAGAAGCGTACACTCGTTCAGCAATGATAAATACCCTATTGAGTGCAAAGATGAGGCCATTTTAAGCTTTTACAATAATTGATCACTTCTTGCAACATTTTGGGAAAGAACTGATGAAGTATCAATGGTGGAAGCAGTCCTTTCCACCCACCTTGTAACAATTGGATCCAATCAATTCAATAAACCATTATCTTTCTCACAGGCTCCTATTCATGTCACAAAGTTCATACGTGATAGGAGCAGAATTAGGCCATTTGGCCCATCGAGTCTACGCCATTCAATCATGGCTGATCTATCTCTTCCTCCTAACCCCATTCTCCTGCCTTCTCCCCATAACCACTGACACCCATACCTATCACGAATCAGAGCCACTAGGGGGCGCCGCATGATGGCTGCCTCTGCCTACAGTCTGTCTGTTTTTCCATCATTTTCTTATTTTTAGTCTGTTCAAAAAGTATGTTTTGGAGGTTTATTTGTATTTTTATGTGGGGGGAGGTGGATAGGGTAAGGGGGAAACCGTTTCCCAGTCACTTCCTGGCGAGGATCTGACTATTCTCCGAGTTGCATCTTCGCCCCCCCTACAATTTACCTACAAACTTGAGCACCTGGAGAAAATCCACGTGGTCATAGGGACAACGTACAAACTCTGGACAGACAGCATCCATAGTCAAGATCACACCCAGGCCTCTGGCGCTGTAGGTCAGCAACTCTACCTCTGTGGCACCATGCAGCGTTATTTGGTTTGATTGGATAGCACATAAACAAAAGCTTCTCACTGTACCTCGGTAGCAATTACAATGATAAAACTGAACCTGAACCTAAACCTAAATTCTGTACATTGCCTGTCAAATCCAAACAAGGTGAGACTGCGGTCTCCAAGGATGCTATGTCCTATTGCGTCAGATTTAGGTTGTGCTCTTACCCCAGCTGTATGCACTGCCAGTCTACACCCAATGCAAAACACACATGTCTTCAAAAAGTGCGGCACGGTGGCGTAGCGGTAGAGCTACTGCGTTACAGCGCCAGAGACCCGGGTCTACGGGTGCTTTTCTGTACAGAGTTTGTACGTACTCCCCGTGACCTGCGTAGGTTTTCTCCGGGAAGCTCTGGTTTCCTCCCTCATTCCAAAGATGTACAGGTGTGCAGGTTAAATGGCTTGGTATAAATTGTCCCTAATTGCCGATCGCTGGTCGGTGCGGACACGATGGGCCGATGGGCCTGGTTCCGCGCTGTATCTCTAAACCTAAAACAAACAAAAACGAGCTTTGTATCAGCGGAGAAACTACACCTGCAGATTAATTTGATACTTATGTGACGATAATGGCACTGCAGTACAGAGATTGTTTTCATTTTGAATTCAATGACCATATTAAAAATGCAAATGGCATTTTATAGCCGCGGCTGGATTTTACAGAGAGTTACCGAGAAACCATTAATATTTGCAGCCCTCTGCAATTACTGAGCAATTTTCACACATCATTATTGTTGCATTTGCAGAAACAAGGTAATGTGTGCACTGGAACATCATGTAAAATTTATGCTCTTTGATTTTCGACAGGAGAAAAATTGAAAACAAACGTTATGCTGGACCTTCATCATTGAGCATAATAGAGGAAAACTACTGGAATTAATTTTCTTCAGTGGAATACCACTGTTAAGGTAAGGTCCATATATTGGGAAGCGCCCGCCTTACTTATTGCTGGCATATTGCAATCCCCCCTCAAGTGACTTGGATATATATGTGACTTTATATATTGGTCTGTGTATATGCACACACACTGAACTTTTTTTTCTTCTTTATTATATTGTTGGGTGGCAGAGCGGCTCTGGCTGAAGAGGAAAGACCTCATTTGGTCTCCCAAATAGCCGACTAGACAGATGCAGAGGGGGGTGGTTCTGGGACGCCAGAATGCACCGCTGAGCCTACTGGAGACGTCGTGGGTTCAATCAGCGAAACGTCGATGAAAGTAGGTGCCCACTTGATAACCCCAATGACGTGTTTAAGAAGGAACTGCAGATGCTGGAAAATCGAAGGTACACAAAAATGCTGGAGAAACTCAGCGGGTGCAGCAGCATCTAAGGAGCGAAGGAGAGCCTATCTCCTTCGCTCCATAGATGCTGCTGCACCCGCTGTGTTTCTCAAGCATTTTTGTGCACCTAATCCCAATGACGTGTCTGCCTAGCCTTTCTCAACATCGGAGGAGCATAGGTGGGTGCAGAAGGCTCCCATCACCATCGGGAGTAAGTTGAGATTTGGCACTTTGGACTTTTAACATCTTGTCCTGTGTATTTGTAAACATTTACAGTGTACTATGTTTACATATTCTGTTGTGCTGCTGCATGTAAGAATTTAATTATCCTAACTGGGACATACGACAATAAGTTCAGTTTCAGTTAGTTTGGTTTAGTTTATTGTCGTGTGTACCGAGGTGCAGTGAAAAGCTTTTGTTGCGTGCTATCCAGTCAGCAGAAACACTATACATGAAGTATACGAAAACACTCTTGACTTGATTTAATCAATCGGCAACTCAAGTAAACTCGAACTTACATAAACTATTCTGTTCAAGAAGGAACTGCAGATGCTGGAAAATCGAAGGTAGACAAAAGTGCTGGAGAAACTCAGCGGGTGCGGCAGCATCCATTCTGTACTCAGTCCCTGGTGCAAATACTGTAAGGTAGTTTGTACTTTTCACAACACTGAACGATCACTGAAGCTTCCATCGGAAACAGGCCAGTAATGGCAGCGGTGCTTACCCAGAAGGCCGTGCCCCGCAGAAAGTGCCCCAACGGTGAGACGGAACTCAAGCAAGCAATGGCAGCTGCGCTTACCCAGAGTGCCGTGCGCTGCAGAAAGTGCCCCAAAGGTGAGAGTTGGTGATTTCAACTTACGTAAAATCTGACTTATGTAAAGGCTCAGAGAATGTAACCCTTGCGTAAGTCGAGGAGTGCCTGTACATAGCGAGATATCGATCAGCTGCAGAAATGGGCGGAGAGATAGTTAAAGATGGACTTCAATCAAAGGAAAATGGTTCTCGTGTTAACAAAAGCTCCGTACAGGATGGTTTCCAATGCAGAAACAGGCCATTCAGCCCGAGTACAGGCCCGCCAGCGATCCCCGCCTACACTAGCATTATCATACACACTAGGAACGATTTACAATTTTTACCAAAGTCAATCGATCTACAAACTTGTAGGTAGACAAAAGTGCTGGAACAAACTCAGCGGGTGCGGCAGCATCTATGGATCGAAGGAAATAGGCAACCCTGGATTTTGGCCCAAAACGTTGCCTATTTCCTTCGCTCCATAGATGCTGCCGCACCTGCTGAGTTTCTCCAGCACTTTTGTCTACCTTCGATTTTCCAGCATCTGCAGTTCCTTCTTGAACATTTTATCTACAAACTTGTACGTCATTAGGGTATCAGAGGAAAGGGGATGTGGGAGAAAACCTGGAGCACTCGGAGAAAGCCCACATGGTCACAGGGAGAACGTACAAACTCCACACAGACAGCACCCATAGTCAGGATTGAACCCGGGTCTCTGGCGCTGTAAGGCAGCAACTCTACCGCTGCACCACCATGCCGCCCTGTGTAATCACCTTTACAGCCCTAGATGAACAAAATGTTCACTCTCATTTAATTTAGTTTTGTTTAGTTTAGTTTACTTTAGAGATACAGTGCGGAACAGGCCCTTCGGCCCACAGGGTCCATGCCGACCAGCGATCCCCGCACATTAACACTATCCTACACCCACTAGGGCCAATTTTTTTTTAACATTTACCAAGCCAATTCACTGACAAACCTGTACGTCTTTGGAGTGTGGGAGGAAACCGAAGATCTCGGAGAAAACCCGCGGGGAAAACGTACAAACTCCGTACAGACAGCACCCATAGTCGGGATCGAACCCGGGTTTCCGGCGCTGCATTCTCTGTAAGGCAGCAACTCTACTGCTGCGCCACCGTGACCACCGTGACCGTTCAATATTCACGTATCAGTTCAATATTCCAGAAAAGACAGGGTGATATTTCAGCGCCTTCAGATCTGATCTCATATTGAAATAACTCCACGCAGTTATTGAGCTTGCGTCCTACACTTGATGGGCTTAACATCGCCCTTCGTGCCTCGGTGTGCAGTTTATTCTAACAGAGAACTTGGAGTATCCTCAGATCACCTCACACTGGCTGCCTGTTTCACGTCTGAAATTGACCCTGGCAACGTCTCTATTGACAGAAGTCCTTTGCTGGGAGACGAGCAGGAAAGAAGAGGAAAGATGGATATACAGCCCATTTACGAAGAAGCACCCTGACCTTAAGCTCGGATCACATATCCAAGAATACACAAGAATCCCATCATTCACCAAAGCCAGACCCAAAACGCTGGAGTAACTCAGTGGGTCAGGCAGCATCTCTGGGGAAAAGGAATAGGTGACGCTACTGACCAAAGAAGGGTTCCAACCCAAAACATCACCTATTCCTTTTCTCTAGAGATGCTGCCTGTCCCGATGAGTTAGTCCAATATTTCGCATCTATCTTCAGTATAAACCAGCATCTGCAGTTCCTTTATTGTGCAGCTTAATCTAATGCAAGACCTTCTTGAATCACAGAGGTGCTTATTACATGAACACAGGATTTAGTTTTCTGGTGTGTAGCATTGGTCAGTGAATTTATCAAGAGCATAAGAGTGTTTTATTGTCATATGTCCCAGATAGAACAATGAAATTCTTAATCAATTCACCCATTACGGTTCAATCACAAATATGTTCATCCCGGTTCCACTGTAATCATTCTAAAATTGAAACTGTCCTTCGACAGTCAGATTCCTTCCTAATAGCCTATAAGTAGGTATGTTGCAAAGACTACCTGAAGCGTCTTTGAAAATCTGCCGCTGCGGGTGTGCGCGATTTTGGCGCCGTTTAGAGGGGGCGGGTTTAAAACGCGATTTTCTCTAGGCTGTTCAAATCGAAGATGTTCAGCCTAGTTAATTATTAACGAAAAATCGCTGGAAGACCCCGTCGCAAAAGCTATTATTAGGTTTAAAGGCCTCGTATAATAGTTATAGTAGTTTAAAAATCAATCTCTAAACCCGCGACCGCCAGCAACCGCCAGCAACCGCAGGGTCTCATAAAGCAAATATCTGAAGGTATGCTGTATATTTTTACATTAAAAAGGGCTTCTAAAGATCCCTTTATACAAAGTTTAATATTGCGAGTAGCTCATTTTGGGCCCATTATATCGCGCAGTATTTTTCTGGGCATTTGAGGGCACAAATCTACCGCAATGTGAACGTTCTAAATCAGCGCGTTCCACAGGGACCCACTGGAAAGCTGATTTAAATGGACATTTATTTACAGCAATTGAACACTGAATTCCTTCCATTTGGCCTATAAATTAATGTAAATGAGATTTAAAAATCATGTTTTATTGTGAATTATTTGTGAATATTATTTGGACATTTAGGCTATTTAAAAATGTTAATCATTTATTAAGAAATGGATAGATGTTTAGATCTAGTAATTGAAGTCTGAAATTAGCTACAATTAGGTAACTAACTAATTATATGCTTTAATTTCAGGTCATCCAAGTAAGATTATTTTATATTTGTTTCAGAATGCTTCAATCTATGATAACTGAAAATTTCATTCAGTTCTTTTAATTTTTAAGAAAGTTATGGGCTTTTGACTGTTCACGATCACAACTTTTTTGTTATGTCCATAGAAAATCAATAGGGAACAAGATGCTCATTTCCGAGTATAAAAATGGCCATAACTTTTTAAATACTTGAGATATGAAAGTGAATTAGGTGTCAAATTAAACTTATTTTTATGCTTTATCTGATGGGATAAATTACAGACTTGATTTTTAAAATCTCAAAATTTTGTAACATTGCTACTATAAGCGACTGAGTAATGGGTAATGGACCACTCTGAGAATCGCGGACTGTAATCAAGAACAGCTGACTGATGGAAGGACCATCACTGACATCATTTAATCAGGTTCTCTGTCCTCAATTCCAGCAGAGGACCAATAATGTCATTTCTTACAGATTCTCTCCCATGAGCCCATGACTTTTTTTTTCATACTGGCGAATCGGTGAAAAACAAAATTGTCAATATCTCAAATCTCCCAACCCTTTGGTTGTTTCAGAAGTGCACGGGAAAATTCATATTTTTTCTGCCACACTTTGACTGGTGTGCAATGAAAAGAAGGTATAAAAACTATAATAGATCCCCCTAGGTGTATCGATTGGGAATGTGCAATCTTGAATGTGATCAGTCTATCCCGGTCAGGTTTTGATTCAATATGTTACTCTGAGTTTGTTTGGATGAATGGTTCAGTCAAGAGTCAAGTCAAGAATGTCATGAGCATTTAATTGTCACATGTGCCGACGATGGGAGCAATGACATTTTCCCATTTGTTCTCGGTGAGACCGAGCCAGACTCGGCAATCGTTTCGCTGAAAACCTTTGCTCAGTCCGCCAGGCCCTACGTGATCTCTCGGTTGCTAAGCACTTTAACACCCCTTCCCATTCCCACACTGACCTTTCTGTCCTGGGCCTCCTCTAATTTAATTTCCCAATCGACCGTTATGGATATTCCTGGTTCTACAGCAAAACAGAGGCTTCATTTGCCTCTGTTTTATAAAGTATTATAAAGTCTATTTCACTGCATTAACAAGCAGAAATAAAACTTGAGAATGTTAATTAGGATCAGCTCACTGACATATGAAAATTGTCAGGCAATTTCTTAGGGAAATGCCAGCAAATGCAACAAAGGTGGCATCAAGCTGCAAGCCCAACCTCTTTTTTACTTTCATGGTGATTAATCTGAAGATTGTCTATAGTGTTCTTTATTGATAATATCAGCAGCATTCTCGCACGCAATTTCCCCATGATCATTTTGCTGTGCCTGATGCAAGAAACTAGCAAAAGAACAAGAGGGAGGATGGATGAGCAGAGCACATGGCCATGGTAACTGCAGGGTGGGGAAGTGTGTAAAATTCTCATTTGATTGTTTAGTTTAGTTTTGAGATGTAACACGGAAACAGGCCCTTCGGCCCACCGGGTCTGCGCCGACCAGCGATCCCCGTACACTAACACTATCCTACACACTGGAGACAATTTACACTTTTACCAAAGCCAATTAACCTACAAACCTGCTCGTCTTTGGGGTGTGGGAGGAAAGCGGAGGAACCAGAGAAAACCCACGGAGTCACGGGGAGAACATGCAAACTCCGTACAGACAGCACCGTAGTCAGGATCGAACCCGGGTCTCTGGCGCTATCAGGCAGCAACTCTACTGCTGCGCCACTGTGCCGCCCTGTAAATGTAAAAGTGAAGGGCTTTTATTTCATTGTCTATAATTAAAGGGAGCACATCTCTTGGAAGTGGTGTACAGCAAATTAAGTTTGGGGACAGCAGTGACAAGAATATATTTAAGGTAGACAAAAAAGTGGGAGAAACTCAACGGGTGAGGCAGCATCTATGGAGCGAAGGAATAGGCGACGTTTTGGGTCGAGACCCTTCTTCAGCTTTTTTGTCTACCTTCAATTTTTCCAGCATCTGCAGTTCTTTCTTAAACAGAATATATATAATATCTTTAAAAGGATCTCAGATTTGGGAGTACACATTCCCAATGGATGAAAGGAATGAAGATAGACACAAAAAGCTGGAGTAACTCAGCGGGTCAGGCAGCATCTCTGGAGAAAAGGAATAGGTGACGTTTTGGGTCAAAACCCTTCTTCAGACTGAGAGTCAGGGGAGAGGGAACCAAAAGATATGAAAAGATAAATAGAACAAATTAATGAAAGATGTGCAAAAAGACAGATCAAAGCCAGCAATGATGATCAAGGAAAGGTGGAGCCAACAATGGTCTATTGTTGGCTGTGGGGAACATGATTATGAACGAACGTACAAACAGTGAAACTAGCAGGACGACAGTGAAACTAGCATGGCCACTAGGGTGGGGGAGGGATGGAGTGAGAGGGGATGAAGGGTTACTGGATGTAAGAAAAAACATACCACTGGGGTGTAAGCTTCCCAAGCAAAATATGAGGTGCTGATCCTCCAATTTGTGTTTAGCCTCACTCTGGCAGTGGTGGAGGCCCAGGACAGAAAGGTCAATGTTGGAATGGCAAGGGGAGGGGGAGTTAACTTGTTTGGTAACCGGGAGATCGCTTAGGTCAAGGCGGACAGAACGAAGGTGTTGAGCGAAACGATCACTGAATCTGTGCTTGGCCTCGCCAATAGATAGGAGTCCACACCTGGAACAGCGGATGCAGTAGATGAGGTTGGAGCAAAGGAATAAACTGTTATCTCCTACTTACATTGTCGCCAGTGTGCGTCGTGATTCTGGTGCTGAAACATGTCAGAAAGCAACCTACAAATGACTCTCTGTCCCATCTCCAGCAATAATGACCCGTTTCACTTTAACATATGCCAATTAGCGCCCATGCTAGTTTTCCAGTACACGCCGGGTTATTGCATTGTGAAAGGCAAGGTCTCAGAAGTACACCCTCCGGAGCAAGCCTTACAGTGACTTAGCTATTACTGTTGGCAGAATACCTTGTTCATGAATGTTAACTATCCCATGGCTTTTTTCCACGAGCAGTAGTTCTACTCAACAGCCAAAAGTCTGTAGCCTCTTTTTACTCTGGTACTTTAATTTCACATGTTTAAATTATAATGTTAAATTAAATTAAAATGTGGATTGTGGAAATGTCGGAGACCCTACATCTAGAAAGAATTAGACTTGTCCTAATGGACAAACAAGAACTTTTTGTTAAAATATGGGCTCTATTCATTAACTATTTGAAGGCACGGAAACCCAACTGAAGCTTGAACTCAGGATTAGATGAAAAGGTATACTTTATAATCTACGAACTTATCTCCAATGACGTATTATAAATAATTCATTCCACCTTTTCTCTTTTTTGATATTTGTAATTCTTTTGTTTCTCTTTCTCTCTCTTTCTATCTATATAAAAAAACACTAGAAGCTGAATTAATCGACAATTGAAAATTTTAATAATGTATGAGTGATGTATATGAAAAGTTTTTTTTTACTATAATATGTAACTATACTTTACCATAATGTGTTTGCTTCTAATAAAAATATATTTTTTTTAAATAAAAAAAATTATAATTTTTTATTTTTAAATTGTCTGCTGTATTTCATGTTTTATCCATTTGCGAGCAAAGCACCAAGGCAAATCCCTCGTATGTGCACATACTTGGCAAATAGTTTTTAAAAAAAAGTTATTTATTATTATTTTATTATTATACCAATGATCACCCTGCACACTAGCGCTATCCCACACCCTCGGGACAATTTGCAATTTTACTGAAGCCAATTAACCTACAAAGATGTACGTCTTTGGCGTGTGGGAGGAAGCCGGAGCACACGAAGAGGACATACAAACTCCGTACAGACAGCAGCCACAGTCAGGATCGAACACGGATCTCTGGCGTTGTTAAGGCAGCAACTCTGCCGCTGCGCCACCGTGCCGCACAAATTACACTGACTGGATTACCCTGTGAGTGTTGAATCTCCCCTCTCGCAGCCAGTGTGCTGAAATGAGGAAATATTGGGCGTCGAAACTGTGTTTTGATCACAGGCAAAAAAGGAAAATAACCAACAGCACTTTCCAGTTTTATTTTCCGCCCCAATTTTTTCTTCTCAGCGTGCGGGAAATTGGCTCCTGTTCAGTAGCTCAGCAGTAACGCTGAGATTGAGAAGGCAGGAGAAGATTGAAACTGCATTCCATCAGTCTGTGGAGTAGCACAAAATGCCGTGTCAAAGCGACCCAGAGGCTTAGTTATGAATAGGGGTTTTGTGAACTGGCAGAAGTATACTGGCTTAATGGTTCTGTTTTCTTTTGACCTCAATCTTAACCCAGTGCTAACATGCCTGTATCCTTTTATCTCGCCGAAACTGCTATAACATTTTACTGCTCCTAATTCCCCCTCGCCTCAAGAAACAAGCAGAAATAAAATGCTCAGCAACCGAAAGAGCCTTCGTATTTCTATAACCTCTAAAGATGATTTTCACCTTCAAGCTACACTAATAACAGGATCCGCTTCCAAGCTTCAGCTTCCAAGAATAGACAAATGGGTCTGGTTTTCTACCAAGGAGAGTGAGCTTCAGTTTACCTGCAGATAGACGTGTTGCTTCATAAATCATCACAGCGGAGACAGGTCAACCTGCAAAGGCTTCACCTGAGGATGGATAGATAATATCGCACTTCACCCAAGGACAATAGCTTCTGTGAGCTTATTTACTCCGAGCAAATGCATGAGCTGTAACTCATGTGCCACTTCTGTCCATCTGGTCAAAATAAAGTATAAACTCCACTGCACTACTGGTTGCAATCCTGCCAGGAAAATCTCTCGGACCAGGCTGAAAAATCTGGATCCATACGGGCAGCACAGTGGTGCAGCGGTAGAGCTGCTGCCTTACAGCGCCAGAGACCCGGATTCGATCTTGACTATACCCCCATGTGCACTAATTGGCATAGGGTCATTAATGCTGGAGATGAGACAGAGAGTTTGGTGCTGTCTGTACAGGAGTTTATACGTTCTCCCTGTGACCGCGTGGGTTTTCTCCGGGTGCTCCGGTTTTCTCCCACATTCCAAAGACGTGCAGGTTTGTAGGCTAATTGCCTTCGGTAAGATTGTAAATTGTCGCTAGTGTGTAGGATAGTGTTGCTGTACAGGTTGGTCGTTGGTCGGCACAGACCGAGTGGGCCGAAGGGCCTGTTTCCATGCTGTGCCTCTGAACTAAATCAAAACTTCAATCATAGTTCTGAAGGAATAATGTAATGTTGAAATGTTAATGCAAGGCCTGACTAATTTCACTAACAGGAGAACCTCAAACGATGGGACATGATTACAAGTTGGTTACAAGATAAGGGGACGGGCATTTAAAGCTTCTTTAGATTTAGACTTTAGACATTACTTTGAGATACAGTACGGAAACAAGCCCTTCGGACCAGTGAGTCTGCGCCGACCAGTGGTCATCTCGTACATGAGCACTAGTCTACACACTAGGGACAATTTGCAAATTTTTACCAAAACCAATTAACCTACAAACCTGTACGTCTTTGGAGTGCGGGAGGAAACCGGAGCACCTGGGATAACCCACGCAGTCATGGGGAGAACGTGCAAACTCCATACAGACAGCACCCACAGTCAGGATTGAACCCGGGTCTCTGGCACAGTAAGGCAGCAACTCTACCGCTGCACCACCATGCTGCCCCAAACTCTCTCACGGAGGAGTGAACCTCTGTAATACTCTGCCCCAGAAGGTAGTGATCATTGAAAGTATTTAAAGGGGAGGTAGATAAGTATCTGAAAGATCATGGTATTGATGACTCTGGGGATCTGGCACAGAAGAGGAGTTGAGACCAGTACATATCAGCCATGATCATATTGAAAAGCAAGGCCAGCTAGAGGGGCTGACAGGCTTCCCTACTCTCAGTGGGAAAAGCTTATCCATGTCAACTCTGTCTATCCCTCTCATCATTTTAAAAACCTCTATCAAGTCCCCCCTTAACCTTCTGCGCTCCAAAGAATAAAGCCCTAACTTGTTCAACCTTTCTCTGTAACTTAGATGCTGAAACCCAGGCAACATTCTAGTAAATCTCCTCTGTACTCTCTCTATTTTGTTGACACCCTTCCTATAATTAGGCGACCAAAATTGTACACCATACTCCAGAATTGGCCTCACCAATGCCTTGTACAATTTTAACATTACATCCCAACTTCTATACTCAATGCTCTGATTTATAAAGGCCAGCACACCAAAAGCTTTCTTTTCACAGTTATTCCCAGATCCCTCTGTTCACCTGCATTCTTCAATTCCCTACCATTGTACATCCTATTTTGATTTGTCCTGCCAAGATGTAGCACCTCACACTTATCAGCATTAAACTCCATCTGCCATCTTTCAGCCCACTCTTCCAACTGGCATAAATCTCTCTGTAGACTTTGAAAATCTACTTCATTATCCACAACCCCACCTATCTTAGTATCATCTGCAACACCAGTACTATCCTCAACCCCTGCACGTCATTGGAATGTGGGAGGAATCTGGAGCACCCGGAGAAAAGTCACGCAGGCCACCGGGAGAACGTACAAACTCCATGCGGGCAGCACCCGTAGTCGGGATCAAAGCCAGGTCTCTGGCGCTGTAATGGAGCAACTCTACCGCTGCGCCACCGTGCCGCACTAAATGTTGGTTTCCAAATAGTCCCGCTTTACAACAGAGTCTGCACACTGACTGTCCAGAAACCATAAAAAGGGATGTCCAAAGAAACTTGAAAGGGAAGTTCGTTAGTTTACATGAAGTTACCTGAACAACTCGAATCTCTTTATTAAAGAAAGGATATTAAGGTCCAAAAAGATAACAATTTACTAGAACAGTGAGATTACATCTGTTGAGAAAGATTGTTCCGAATGGGTCTATAAATTTCTCCAGAAATAACTGACACTCAATCTGATCGAGATCGCTAAGATTAAAAAAGTGTTTAATGACAATGAAAAAGAAACAATGTTTCCACGGGAATGAGGCAAGAACCTCCAATCATAAATAGAATTGTCAGCGAATCCTAAAGGGAATTCATCTAAAAATAATTTACATTTATTTACATTACCCCGACGTGAGGGCTTCGACCACCGGCTGCGGATGGTTCGAGTGCCCCGACTGCGGGAGAGAAAAGAGGAAGGAGATTAGACTTTATTGCCTTCCATCACAGTGAGGAACGTAGGGAATCCGCTGTGGTGGAAGTTTATGTTAACTTTTATGTAGTTGTGTGTCTTGTTGCTTTTTTTTAGTATGGCTGTATGGTAATTTGAATTTCACTATACCTTAATTGGTACATGTGACAATAAACTGAACTTGAAACCTTGAAACCTTGAAACCATTCAGCGGTTGATCCATGATCAAATTCCATAAAACCTGCCTTGTTCACTGTAGATGTTAAGAGATACAGCGCAGAAACAGGCCATGCGGCCTACCAGCGATCACCCCACACACTAACTCTATCCTACACACACACAAGGGACAATTTACAATTATACCAAGCCAACTAACCTACAAACATGCACGTCTTTGGAGTGCGGGAGGAAACCGGAGCTCCTGGAGAAAACCTGCATGGTCACGGGGAGAACGTACAAACTCCATACAGACAGGATCGAACCCAGGCCTCTGGCGTTGCAAGGCAGCAACTCTACTGTGCCACAAAGAATGATGTCCATGCAACAGTGTTGTACAGTGAACAGCCACAGGTCTGACCCAAAGGTTCTAACATCAGAGAGCATGGAAATAGGCTCCTTAGCCCAACAGATCCACAGTGACAATCAGCTACTCATACAATACAATACAATACAATACAATACAATACAATACAATACAATACAATACAATACAATACAACACAATAATACCTTTTTAGCCAATTATGTTTTGCAACATACGAGGAATTTCATTTGCCAAGTCAGTCATACAAATAAAAAGCACCAGAACACACAAAGTATATTTTAACATAAACACCCACCACAGTGACTCCTCCACATTCCACACTGTGATGGAAGGTGAAAATAAAGTTCAATCTCTTCCCTTCTTTGTTCTCCCGCAGTCGGGGGCCTCGATCCCTCCGTTGACGGGACGATGTTGACGGGCCGGCGGCGGGCCCTACGCAATGGGGCGATCAGCTCCTGCACCGGGGGGGGGAATCTCAGCTACCCCGTGCCGGCAATCAGACCACAGGTCGGGGCTGGTCGAACGTCGTGTGGCTTCTGGAGCTCCCGAATCGGTCACTCCCGGGACTGCGAGCCCTTGAGGGTAAAAACCACAGGCGATCCCAGGCAAGGGATCAGCCCTGATGGTAAGTCAACGCCCCGCGGTGGGTCTTAAAGTCAGTCCCGAGCAGGCCTCTGGCTCCATGATGTTAGGCCGCAGATTGACCGGAGAGACGACCCGAACACCAATCGCTTATCCGGCAAGGTAGGAGACTGGAAAAAAAAGTTTCCCTCGACCCCCTCCCCCTCCTCCACATAAAACAAATCAGAGAACATATACACAAACTTTTAAAACAATCGTACATTCAACGAGTATTTTTCTGCCTACATTCCCATGGCCAAGATTATACAACTAGCCTGCACCCTAAGGGCAATATTCAGTGGCCAACTGACACATCAACAGCAGCAATTTTGGGATGCGACAAGAATAGAGAACTTGGAATATGCGACAGGACTAGAGAACCAGTTCGAGCCACTGCAGTGACATGGTGGCATGGTAACACAGTGGCGCAGCGGTACAGTTGCTTCCTTACAACCCCAGAGACCCAGGTTAGATCCTGACTATGGGCGCTGTCTGTACTGAGTTTGTACATTCTCCCTGTATGTGCTTGGCTTTCCTCCAGTTTCCTCCCACACTCCAAGGACATACAGGTTTGTTGGTTAATTGACTTTGGTAAAAATTGCAAAATTGTCCCTAGTGTGTAGGTTAGTGTTAGTGTGCGGGGTGATCACTGGTTGGCGCGGACCTGTTTCTTTCAAGTCTAAAGTCTAAAGAAACCGGAGCACCTGGAACCGCGGTCACAGGGGGAACGTGCAAACTCTTCCCAGGTCAAGATTGAACTTGGGTTCTCTGGTGGCGACAACTCTCACACCTGCACCACTGTGCCTCCCTGCTACAACATTCTCAATTAACCTCAAAGTTTACTTGCCATGGATGGAAGAGAATTCAAAATGTCTACCATCTGCTGCATGTTTCATAGCTACATGCCCGAAGGACATGGAGGATTGGTGTCGTGGATGGGACATAATACTCAACAGGCATGAGATGGGTGCACCTGCAAAGGCACCAAACTATCTGGTAGTTACAAAAAGCCGCAGTAACTCAGCTGGATAGGCATCATCTCTGGAGAGAAGGAATGGGTGACGTTTCGGGTCGAGACCCTTCTTCAGGCTGGTTAGTGATAAGGGAAATGAGATATAGATGATGGGAAGGAGAATTAAAGACTTTAAAGACTAAACACTTTAATTCTCCTTCCCATTCCCACACAGACCTTTCTGTCCTCGGAGGAAGAGCATATTATATTTCACTTGAGCAACTTGCAGCCCAGTGGTCTGAATATTGATTTATCTAACTTAAAGGTAGCCCCGGCATTCCCTTTCTCTCTATTCCTCCCCCACCCAAGTCACACCAGCTTTTCATTTTCACCCAACAAACAGCTAACAATGGCCTGTATCCTTTATCGTCCTTATTTTTTTTGCATGTTTTATTCATTGTTCTTTATCTCTCTACATCATCGTCTATATCTCTCATTTTCCTTATCCCTGACCAGTCTGAAGAAGAGTCTTGACCCGAAACATCACCCATTCCTTTTCTCTAGAGATGCTGCCCTCCCGCTGAGTTACGATGAAAGAATGACATATGATGAAAGAATGGGTTGACTGGGTTACCTCAGCTTTTTGTGTCTATCTACAGTTTAAACCAGCCTCTGCAGTTCCTTCCTACACCTATCTTGGAGGTACGTAGGCTCAACTTTGGTTTTCTCCAACACCATGATACAATGACTATGGTGTGCATGCATGCATACACTGTGGGGACTCACCATTGTTGCTTTAATAACAACATCTCCAGCAAATACTATTGACAAGGTCAAGACCGATAGTATTTGGGGCAACACTGTAACTTCAAACCTTCCACATTTTTTTTTTAAATTTATATTTATTAGAAGTAAGTACAGTAATGTGGCACCTTTCAAGGTGCCTAATATATATTGGCATGTTACATTTTATGTAGAGCTTCATTTAAAAAAAAAATAATGATAAAAGAGAGAAAGAGAGAATAGATAATAAAAAAATAGAAAAACGCGTGGTGTATGGTGTGTGAAAAGGAAAAGGGAGGAAAGAGAGAAAGTGAAAAAAAAAGAGAAGAAAAAAAAGGAGAGAGACAGAAAGAGTAGAAAGTAGGAGATTATAGGAGATAGGTATTTATATTCTTGACCATCCTTCACCCAGTCCTGAAACAATTGGTTTTAACGATTTTGTTGCACACACCTTCCACATTTAGATACGTGCAATTCTGTTGCATCTGTTTCGATCCTGATATGGATCTGGTGACACGGTGGCGCAGCGGTGGAGTTGCTGCCTTACAACCCCCATGACCTGGGTTATAATCCTGGCTATGAGCGCTGTCTGTACGGTGTTTGTACGTTCTCCCCGTGACCATGTAAGTTTTCCTCTCTCATTATATCTCATTATATGCAGACGATATACTTTATATATTACAAAGTCACAAACGAGCATACCAAATTTATTAAACTTAATAGAGGAATTTGGGTCTTTTTCTGGATATAGAATAAACTGGAATAAAAGTGAAATCATGACATTAAAACCTCAAGAACCTACACACTTACTGAAGTTCCCCTTTAAAATTGCAACAGAAAAATTTAAATATTTGGGTATTCAGATTACTAGAAAATATAAAGCATTATTCAATGCTAATTTCATGCCTTTATTAAATAAACTTAATACGTCGATTAAATTTTGGAAAACACTTCCCTTATCATTATTAGGTAGAATAAATGCAATAAAAATGATCTTCCTACCACAATTACTATACCTATTTCAATCTATACCGGTATATATACCAAAATACTTTTTTAAAAAATTAGACTCTAATATTACTAATTATATTTGGGACTATAGATCACATAGAATCACAAAAAAACACTTATGTAAACCAAAAGAGGTCGGGGGACTTTCACTTCCGAATTTTATGTATTATTACTGGGCAGTGCATATTAAGAATATGATTTATTGGTTGGATAGTGCTACCCAACAGACAGAATGGATAAAAATGGAGAAGGAGGATTGCCATCCTAGTAATATAGGAACGATCCTCTTCTCCCCAAAAAAACTGAATAACACAATATATAAGAAGAACCCAATTATATATGGTACAATAAGAATTTGGAAACAAATAAAATTATCTTTAAAATTAAGAAATCTATCACTGTTAATGCCAATAGCGAATAACCCTTTATTTAAACCATCTCTTATTGATAAGACATATAACCAATGGGAAAGTCTCGGAATTAGAAGGATCGGGGATATGTATGAAATGGGAAACTTACTATCATTCCAACAATTACAATTAAAATTTAAATTGAAAAACAACCAATATTTTAAATATCTTCAGATTTGCGATTTCGTGAAAAAATATATACAAGGATATCAAAAAGTAACTCCTGACTTATTGGAAGAGGCAATGAATATTGAAGCTGACTCACAAAAATTAATATCATATTTATATAATAGTATTCTAAATATAGACCTACCATCGACAGAGGTACTTAGAGAAGAGTGGGAACGGGAACTAATGATAAAAATTACGAAGGTTAAATGGGAAAAATACCTGATATATATTCACAAATGTTCAATTAATGTAAGACATAATTTAATTCAATTTAAAATTGTACATAGATTATATTACTCAAAAACAAGACTGAACAAATTTTATCCAAATATATCCGCCACCTGTGATAAATGTCTAGCCCAAAAGGCAACTATAACACACTCCTTAGTCTCCTGCATAAAACTTTATAGATTTTGGAATGATATTTTTGAAATATTTACAAAATTATTCAAGACAAGAATGGAACCTAATACTGAAATGATTATATTTGGCGTAATGGAAGATGGGAATAAATTGAACACATCTCAAAATCTATTCCTTAACTATGGTTTAATAATAGCAAAAAAATTAATTCTTAAATTTTGGAAAGGTACATCAATACCAACGCTTAAAATGTGGATTGCAAGTATGTTGGACACCGCTCATCTTGAGGAAATGCGATTCCTCCTAATGGATAAATCAGACCAATTCATAACGAGTTGGTCTCCATTCGTCGTTTTTTTGGAATCATATGGTGCAACACAACTGTAAAAAATAACTGTTTCAGGACTGGACGAGGGTTGGTCAAGACTATAAATAATGATCTCCTCTTTTTTTTTTTTTTTTTTTTTTTTTTTTTTTTTTTTTTCTTTTTTTCTCTCTATTCTCTCTCTCAACTTTTTTCATTTACTCGTTTTCTTTTTTCACACACTATATATTTCACATCTTTCTATCCTTTACTATCTAACTTCTTTTTCTTATTCTAATCTTTTTTCAGTGTAACAAAAAAAAAAAAAGAAGTTGTACATAAAATGTATTATGAAAATATATATTAGGCACTTTGGTGCCATATGACTGTACTTACTTCTAATAAAATAAAATATTAAAAAAAAAAAAAAAAAAAAGTTTTCCTCTCACACTCCAAAGATGTAAAGGTTTGTAGGTTAATTGGCTTCTGCAAATTGTAAATTGTCCCTAGTGTGTAGGATAGTGCTAGTGTACAGGGTGATTGCTAGTCAATACAGATTCGGTGAACTGAAGGACCTGGTTCCATGCTGTATCTCACGAGTCTAAAGACATCGTTACAGGAACACCACAACCACGAGAATCCAGTCTAACGTCCATAGGACAGCTGGATATGAGTCACTTCCTTGTCAGCAGATAGACTGATATAAAGAGTGTTTAATTGTTGCATTGAATTGTATACATTATTGCCACATGTGACAAGTCACAGTGAAAAGCTTTGCTTGCATACGCAAGGTATGCAAATAATCGCCCATAATGGACGCTTACAAAGAACCCCCACACCAGGTCCCCCATTGTTCTCCCCCCCCCCCCTCCCCCTCCCCCTCCTTCACAACGTTCCACCCACGCCTCATGGTGATTCCCCCACTCCGGGTCCTCCATTGTCCATTGTTCTTCCCCCTCCCTCACAGCAGAGGGATGTGCTACATGTCCTGGCAATGGAATCCCGAAATTCCTATTTGCTGCAGAACCTTGAGGTGCTCCTGTGTTGATGATCATTGAGGAGCGATTGTTATTGCCAATACACAATGATGGTGGTCTGCCAATGAGGAAGCTGAGGATCCAATCGCCTAGGGACGTGCAAAGACTCAGTATCCTGAATTTGATGGGTGCAGGAAGGAAATACTGATGCTGTTTTAAACCAAAGGTAGGCACAAAATGCTGGAGTAACTCAGCAGCATCTGATGAAGATTCGACCCGAAATGTCACCTATTCCTTCTCTCTAGAGATGTTGTCTGACCCGCTAGTTACTCCAGCTTTCTGTGTCTATCCCTGAATTTGATGATAGATTTGGAGGTGATGATGATGTTGAACACTGAGCCTTAGTCCTAGTTGTCCAGTGAAGAGGAGGGAGCCATTTGGTGAAAGCTTCAGATTTCTGGCACTTTATCCCAACACCACTAACTACAATGTTCAGAACTTACACCCGGTTTAGTTTAGTTTAGTTTAGTTTAGTTTAGTTTAGTTTAGTTTAGTGATACAGCGCGGAAACAGGCCCTTCGGCCCACCGAGTCTATGCCAACCAGCATTCCTCACACATTAACATTACCCTGCACACATTCGGGCAAATTACACTCATACCATGTATACAACCCCAAACCAATTAACCTACAAACCTGTATGTCTTTGGAGTGTGGGAGGAAACCGAAGATCTCTGAGAAAACTCACGTGGTCACGGAGAAGGACGTACAATCTCCGTACAGACTGCGGCCATAGTCGGGATCGAACCCGGATCGACGGCGCTGCATGCGCAGTAAGGCCGCAACTCTACCGCTGCGCCACCGTGCCACCCCTTTAATGTTTATACCAGTTCATTAAATACATCCCTCAAAATTGAGGCTAAATTAATAAATTCAACCAAGTGACTGCAGACGCTGGAATCACTAATAAATTCAAAAATCTAATGATCTTGACGAGTGCAAGAATCAGAAGTGGAAGTGAAACACGGGAACACTCAGTGTAATTATTCTGCTCTTAGGTGGTAGTGGGGAAATCAATTCATTTGCTTCCATTAGACCAGAAATTAGAGTTGTTGATTTTATTGGGAGAATGCTAAACATCCTCTTATGAAATTCTTCAGTCCATTATGGTAATGTGAGCAGTTAAAAAAGCTAAAGTGAGAATGCAATCCTCTGTCAATAAATGCTTCAGCTACAAATAGCAACAAATTGCCCTCAGATTATTTCTGGCTCCTGCACTCGGGTAAAAAATAAAAGAGATGTTTGATCGCCCGATACAGGTAGGTTAGAGAAGATTAATGATCTCTCTCGTCTTTGGGTAATGCAAAGGTCATCTCTCAAATGCAACAGGAAACAATCACATTCTAACCAATGGCAAAGGCTTTAAGGAGAAGAATAAGACCTTTTGCAAATACGGGGTGGCAAGGTGGCGCAGAGGTCGAGCTGCTGCCTTGCAGCGCCAGAGCCCCGAGTTTAATCCTGACTACAGGTACTTGTATGTACAAACTTTGTATGTTCTCCCCCGTGACCTACGTGGGATTTTTCCGGGTGCTCCCACGTTCCAAAGATCTACAGGTTTGCAGGCTAATTGGCTGGGTTAAAATTGTAAATTTTCTCTAGTGTGGGTATGATATTGTTAGTGTGCAGGGGTTGGTGGTCGGCACGGACTCAGTGGACCATAGGGCCTGTTTCCACAATGTGTCTATAAACTAAACTAAACTAAACTAATCTAAACTAGACAAACAAAGCAAATTTCACATGGTACTATCGCTCATAATTTACAGAAACAACCGGCTATTCAGTCCAACTAGACAATGTTTTAACTCTACAATGCATCCTCCCAGCCATCCTCACCGCATGCTTTTGCACAATCTTCTTTTTATCGGAGGTAGAACACAGAAGATCACAGCACATGAACAGGCCCATCGGCTCACAATCTCTACATTGATGCCGAGTTAAACTGAACTCCTCTGCCTGCACATGGTCCATATCCTTCCATAAGGTACATATCTATGTAAATACCCAAAAGTCTCTTAAATCCCACAGTCGTATCTGCCTCCACACCAACCCCGGCAATGTGTTCCAAGCACCCTCCACTCTCTGTGTAAAAGAACTTGCTCCACACATCTCCTTTAAACCTAGCCCTTTTCGCCTTAAAGCTGTGCCGATTAGTTTTTGAAATTTCCACCCTGGGAAAAAGGTTCTGACTGTCTACCTTATCTATGCCTCTCGTAGTTTTATAAACTTCTCTCAGGTCTCCCCTCAGCTTCCCCTAACCTCACCCCTCACGATTATTCCTTGTGGCCATGAACTTAGCTTTCAAAATCTCACAGTTTTATAAAAGTCCTTTCCTCTGTTAGCTATCTTATGACTCCCAGTTTTGGTCAACACCATCACCAGTTCACTGAAGATAGACACAAAATGCAGGAGTATCTCAGCGGGACAGGCAGCATCTCCGGAGAGAAGGAATGGGTGACATTTCGGGTCGAGACCCTTCTTCAGACCAGTCGGAGAAAGGGAAACGAGAGATATAGATAGTGATGTAGAGAGGTATAGAACAAAAGAATGAAAAGGTATGTAAAAAAGTAACGATGATAAAGGCAACAGGCCATTGTTATCTGTTAGCTAAGTGAGAAGGGGAACCTGATATGACTTGGGTGGGGGAGGGATGGATAGAGAGAGAGTGCAGGGGTTACTTGAACTTAGAGAAATCAAATATTCATACTACAGGGCTGTAAGCTGACCAAGCGAAATGTGAGATGCTGTTCCTCCAATTTGCGTTTAACCGCACTCTGACAATGGAGGAGGCCTAGGACAGAAAGGTCAGTGTGGAAATGGGAAGGGGAATTAAAGTGTTTGGCAACTGGAAAATCAGTTAGGTCCGGGCGAACTGAGCCAAGGTGTTCAACGAAGCGATCGTCCAGTCTGCGTTTGGTCTCACCGATGTATAAGAGTCCATATCTTGAACAACGGATGCAGTAGATGAGGTTGGAGGAGGTGCAAGTGAGCCTGAAAGGATTGTTGGGGTCCCTGGACTGAGTTGAGGGAGGAGGTATATCACCCGTTCCCCCCACAAGAAGCACCATAATCTGTCAAAGGAAAATTGGAAAAATAAATAGCGTAGGTATGAATTGAAAATTGGATATTGTACAGGTAATTTACAAAAGCAATTATATTTGATATTGGTTCAAGAATGTTCATTGATTGGGACGCCACGCATTCATCTTTAAATATAACTCAGAAAATAATTATGTTTGCCCTCTTTTCTCATCATGAAATATTGTGTATTTAATGAGACCTATTTATTTAAATCAGTGGGAGATACAACAGAGCTGCTAGCTTTATTGTAGCTGATGGCTATAAGTGATGAGTGAACTGCCATCTGTACAAATGTCCACTTCAGTTTGATCCTTGGCAACAAAACCTGAACAAACCACCTCAGCTAGAACCAACCTGTTAACATTATTGCTTCATACACAGAAGTCAGGTGCAGATGAAATTTATCAGGGAAACTTTAGTTAGGGCGTTACGGTAGTGTTGCTGCCTTACAGCGCCAGTACCTGCGTTCGATCCTGACTATGGGGGCTGTCTGTATGGAGTTTGTACGTTCTCCACGTGACATGCGTGGGTTTTCCCCGCTTTCCACCCACACTCCAAAGATGTCCAAGTTTGTAGGTTAATTGGCTTGGTATAATTGTAAATCGTCCCTAGTGTGTGGAGGATAGCGTTAGTGTGCGGGCATCAATAGTCTGCGCAGACTAGGTGGTCCGAAGAGCCTGTTTCCATGCTGTATCTCTAATCTAAACTAAACTAAACCTTTGGAAACAATTACAAATATTGTATGGACACAAAGTGCTGGAGTAAGTCAGAAGGCCAGCAGCATCTGTGGAGCACTTGGATAGGTGATGTTTCGGGTCGAAAGCCTTCTTCAGACCTCTCAAGTTCAAGTTCAAGTTCAAGTGAGTTTATTGTCATGTGTCCCTATATAGGACAATGAAATTCTTGCTTTGCTTCAGCACACAGAACATAGTAGGCATTTGCTACAAAACAGATAAGTGTGTCCATATACCATAATATAAATATATACACACATGAATAAATAAACTGATAATGTGCAAATAACAGAAAATGGGTTATTAATAATCAGAGTTTTGTCCGAGCCAGGTTTAATAGGCTGATGGCTGTGGGGAAGTAGCTATTCCTGAACCTGGTTGTTGCAGTCTTCAGGCTCCTGTACCTTCTACCTGAAGGTAGCAGGGAGATGAGTGTGTGGCCAGGATGGTGTGGGTCTTTGATAATACTGCCAGCCTTTTTGAGGCAGCGACCTCTCATCTCTCTGATGGGACTTCTGCAAGACCCTCTCTCACTTCTGCGATTTCTGCTGTTTTAACCAGCACCTGCAGTTCTGAAAATCACCAGGTTAATTCCCGGGATGGCGGGACTGACATATGATGAAAGAATGGATCGATTGGGCTTGTATTCGCTCGAGCTTAGAAGGATGAGAGGATATCTTATAGAAACATATAAAATTCTTAAGGGATTGGACAGACTGGATGCAGGCAAAATGTTCCCGATGTTCGGGAAGTCCAGAACCAGGGGTCACAGTTTAAGAATAAGGCGTAGGCCATTTAAGACTGAGATGAGGAAAAACCTTTTCACCCAGAGAGTTGCGAACCTGTGGAATTCTCAGCCAGAGAAGACAGTGGAGGCCAATTCTCAGGATGTATTCAAGAGAGTGTTAGATACGGCTCTTGGGGCTTGCGGAATCAAGGGATATGAGGAGAAAGCAGGAACAGGGTACTGATTTTGGATGATCAGCCATGATCGTATTAAAAGGCAGTGCTGGCTTGAAGGGCCGAACGGCCTACTCCTGCACCTATTTTCTATGTTTTCTAACATGTGAATTATATATATCACACATTAAACCTGTAGTGGTGCACAATTAATACATTTTGTCATGAAAATATTGAATATCATGTTTTTCTTATTGGCTTACATGAGCAATTTAACTACATTGATTTTCTGAAACAAAGATCACATGGAAACTGACAGCAGTCTCTTGAAAGAATGAAGTTTGCCCCATTAACTTCATCCACTTTATAACTTCAACATGGTTCGACTGGTATTTTAGATTTCTGTTCCATGTGAATGCATATAAAAGCTTGCATTTATATAGAACACAATTTGGCTGCAGTGTGATATTCAATCAACTAAGCCCTATCACAGGGGTGGGAGATTGCAACCTTCAAGTGGTCCACCCTGTTTCGACGAATGCAATCAACCTGGCGTGCACAAACAGAAGCTCAAACAGAGCAAGTTGTCTTACAACTTTAGACTGTGCACGCCATACGCAAGAAGGAGTCCTATCACAGTGTCATCAACAAGACCGAATAACTTGTGTTATAATAATAATAATTATTATTATTGTTAATACATTGCGTGATTATGGAACGGTCCTGACCCAAAATGTTCATGTTCTCCAGGGATGCCATCTGACCCGAAGATAGACACAAAATGCTGGAGTAACTCAGCGGGGCAGGCAACATCTCTGGAGAGAAGGAATCGGTGACATTTCAGGTCGAGGCCCTTTTACAGACTCCGTTTCAGGTCGAGACCCTTCTTCAGACTCCTATTCCTGCACACGCTATCTGACCCGCTGAGTTACTCCGGCACTTTGTATCCTTTTTTGTAAACCAACATCTGCAGTTCCTTGTTTGTACTGAATAATGTGTGCTGTGGATTGAGCTCTAGGGGCTAGTGGAATCAAGGGATATGGGGAGAAGGCAGGCAGGAGTTATTGATTTAGGACGATCAGCCATGATCACAATGAATGGCGGTGCTGGCTCGAAGGGTCGAATTGCCTCCTCCTGCACCTATTTTCTGTTTTTTTCTGTTTCTATGAAACACAAGGGACTGAAGATGCTGGTTCACAAAACAAGGACACAAATTGCTGGAGTATCTCAGCGGGTCGGGCAACCCGCGTGACGTGATAGTTTGTAGAAAAGAACAATGAAGACGTGCAAGGAATTGAACAGAAATTCGGAACATAGAGCAGTAGAGACAAAAAGTGCAGGAGTAACTCAGCGGGTCAAACAGCATCTCTGGAGAACATGGATAGGTGATGTTTCAGGTCGGGACCCTTCTTAAGACCAGCACAGGAACATGTCCTTCAGCCCACATGATGCCTGTGCTGAACATGATGCACAAATAAACTAATCTAATCAAACACCAACACTATCCTAAACACTAGGAACAATTTACAATTTGCTGAAGACAATGAACCTACAAATCTGCACGTCTTTGGAGTGTGTGAGGAAACCGGAGCACCCGGAGTAAACCCACGCCGTCACAGGGAGAACGTTTAAACTCCGTACGGACAGCACCCATAGTCAGGATCGAACGCGGGTCTCTGGCGCTGTAAGGCAGCAACTCTATAGCTGTGCCACTGTGCCGACTACTGCTTAGTGAATACATGACATGGACTTTGATAGTGAAACACTTCCTCATTAATGCACTGGAATAGAAAATAGATCAGTACAGCACAGGAACAGTTCCTATGGCCCAATAATGTCAGTGTGGGTATGATGGCTAGATAAACTAATCCAATCTGCCTGCATATGATCTATATCCCTCAATTTTCTGCATTTTCATGTGCCGATGTAAAAGCCTTTTCAACACCATTATTGCATCTGCCCCGACCACCAACTTAGGCAGCACATTCCAAGCACCCACCACCCTCTGTGTAACAAACATGCCCTGCACATTTACTTTAAACTTTGCCCCTCTCACCTTATTCCTACACCGTCTCATCTTTGACATTTCCGCTCTGTGAAAAAGGTTCTGACTCTCTACCCTATCTACGCCTCTCACAACTTAATAAACCTCCATCACATCTCCCATCAACCTCTGGCTCTCTCTCGAGAGAAAATCCAAGTCTGTCCAACCTCTCCTTGTATCCCCAAATACAAATACATTCTGGTAAGCCTCTTCTGCATGCTCTCCAAAAAACTCTTAGAAAGACGAAAGAAGACTTTACATGTTTTTCATCAACAAGACCAAAACCTCAGAGCGAATGATGGTTTAAGCCAAAGAAGTCTGTGCGACAGAAAGCTGTCCATGTTGATCTGGGTGCATGTTCATTGAATGTTTTGGTGTTGAGTCCAACATTAAGAACTGCTGAGGAATCAGCCTTGAGGTGAACGAGGAGCCCTTTCCACTGGAAAGTAAATGGTGGGAAAATGCAAGAGAAGTATTTTTTTCTCATTATTATCTAATTCATGCTATTGACTAAGACAGAACTTGGGAGAGAGTGAAGGTAAAATATTAGCAACTGAAGAAAATATAGTGCAATTGCATAATGGAAATTAGGTAAATCTCTTATTAGGTTGGATTAAAGTAAGAGAACATGAGACTTGAGATATTTTAGACTTGAGATACAGAATGGAAACAGGCCTTTCGGCCCACCAAGTCCGCGCCAACAAGCGATCACCCTGTATACTAGCACTATCCTACACACGAGGGACAATTTACAATTTTGCCCAAGCCAACTAACCTACAAACATGTCCCTGAGTGTCTGAGGAAACTGGAGCACCCGGAGAAAACCCACGCGGACACAGGGAGAAAGTACTCGGTCACAGGGACAATGTAGAAACTCTGTACAGACAGCACCCGTAGTCAGGATCAAATCCGAGTCTCTGGCACGTCAGGTTGCAACTCTACCACTGCACCACTGTGCCACCCTAGTAGCTAATTCAACTCCTTTGTCCATTTTCGATTATTATTCTCAGGAGGACTTCAAAGGGAGAATAGCAGGCATCAGTGGATCAGGATAGAATTGCATGCAACAAAATCAGTAATGGTCAAAGTGGTTGCAGGTACAGTAAATGCCTCTATTGAACTACATAACAGATCCAACAATAGGCTAGGAACTAACACCCTATGATAAGTTCTGCCTCTGAGTCAACGTAATTATTAAATGCTATCATTCCAAATTGGTTGCTGACAGAGGAATATAAAATCAATCTGCAGAGATCAATTCTAACTTGCAGTCTGCGAGAGGTTCTCAGAATTGGAGGCGGCATCGTGGCACAGTGGTGGAGTTGCTGCCTTACAGCGTCAGAGACCCGGGTTCGATCTTGACCACGGGTGCTGTCTGTACGGGGTTCGTACGTTCTCCCCGTGACCTGCGTGGGTTTTCATCCGGCAGCTCCGGTTTCCTCCCACACACCGAAAGACGTACAGGTTTGTCGACTAATTGGTTTGGTAAAACTGTCAATTGTCCCTCGTGTGTGTAGGACTAGTGTTCGTGTGCGGGGATCGGTGGTCGGCGCGGACTCGGTGGGCCGTTTCCGTGCTGTATCTCTAAACTAAACTGGTCCTAGGGAGATAGACGCAAAAAGCTGGAGTAACTCAGCGGGACAGGCGGCGTCTCTGGAGAGAAGCAATGGGTGACGTTTCGGCTCGAGACCCTACACCCGTTCTCTAGTAATGGAGGATCATTCTATCTGCTCTGCTGCGAAAGGCACAGAGAGCTCTCTCCTCAGCCATGGGTGGAAGGCTGCTCTTTTCCACTGTTCAATTTTAAATTGTAAATCACAAGGAATAAACCTGATGATACCCAACCAAAATAATTGTCATCTTCAGTCTTTTTGTATAAATTTTAGACAGGCGATATGACGTGATATCTCCATGGGGTCCAATTCTGAAGCATTTATTCACCGTTCACGATGCCAACACCAGCCACCGCACATCTCAACTTCAAGTCAACTTCACCCGATGTTAACCCCTACTGTTTCTTCCCAGCTGTTATCAGTTTCAGGCAACTGAACCATCTCATCGCCAACTTGAGAGCAGTCCTGAGCTACCATCTCCCTCGTTGGAGACCCTTAACCCTGAGCTTTAATCAGACTTCACTGGACTATATCTTGTACTCAACGCTATTCCCTTTATCCTGTATCTGTACACTGTGGACGGCTTGATTGTAATCATGTATAGTCTTTCTGCTGACTGGGTAGCAGGCAACAAAAGCTTTTCACTGACCAACATTTCTGGCAATTCCCAGCTTTCTGCAAAGTAATGGAGTGAGCAAAGGAACAAACTAAATGGAAAGCCTTCCTCCATCTGATGACCGACCATATGCCAGTCATATCTTTAGTCAGAGGGTGGTGAATCTGTGGAATTCTTTGTCCACATAAGACTGTGGTGGCCATGTCAGTGGATATCTTTAATAATAATAATAATAATAATAATAAATTTAATTTTTATAGCGCTTTTCTAAGACTCAAAGTCGCTTTACAATAGTAACAGACAATAGCAAACGGAGAAGCGGCAAACAAACAGCGCCAGCATCCTCTCCGTGCAGCACATAAAGAAAGAAAACAGACATAACAATAATAAAGACATTTAAACATAAAAACATCCCCCCACAATGGTTCCCATTATGAGGGAAGGCACAAAGTCTAGTCCCCATCCCCAGTTCACCCATAGTCGGGTCCACAACTTGAGGCCTCCACAGTTACCTCCACGGAGGCCCGATGTTCCAGGCCGTTCTCGCCGGGTGATGGTGCTCCGGCGTCGGGAGAATCCTCACAGCGGCTTGGGAACCCTGGAACGGCCGCTTCCGTACTGGAGACCGCGGCTTCCGAAGCCAACAAGGCCGCGCCGGATGGAGCTCCACAACTGGTGATCTCGTCGAGAGATCCCAGGCTCCCGATGTAAAGTCAGCACCGCCGCCCGCAGCTGACCGCTCCTCAGACCCGCAGCTCCGCGATGTTTTTTATCGCCGGTCCCAGCATACCGGAGTTCCAGCGCGGCGACCCGGGCAAGGCATCGCCCGCTCCATGATAGCGCTCCAGCGCTGTGCCGCCGCCGAAGCCGTGGTACTGGGCGGTCCCCGACAGGAAACGCCGCTCCAGGCCCGCTGGTAGGCCGCGAGGACGGGTCGAAACTGCAGCCCGGAGAAAAGCTGCCTCTCCGACCAGGTAGGGACCCTGAAGGACAGCCAAATGGCCTAATTCTGCCCCTATCCCTTATGACCTTACGACCTTATGATATCGACAATGCCCAATGCCAGTGCACGTTGACCTAATATGCCCTTCCCGTGGATAAGAATTTCTCAGCCCAGACCAATTTTCATTGCCATGTTTTTCAAAATAATCATTTCAGTTTTCCTGAATTATGATTAATGTTCCAGAGAGAGTAGATTTTACTGTAATCTCCCACCTGACATACTTTAGCGATTTAGAGACTCTAGGGATACAGCATAGAAACAGGCCCTTCCTGCTGATCAGCGATCATTCCATACACTAGCACTATCCGACACTCTAGGGGCAATTTACAATTTTGCCAAAGCCAATTAACCTACAAACCTGTTTAAGAAGGAACCGCAGGTGCTGGAAAATCAAAGGTAGACAAAAATGCTGGAGAAACTCAGCGGGTGAGGCAGCATCTATGGAGCAAAGGAAATAGGCAATGTTTCGGGCCAAATCCCTTCTTCAGACCTACAGTGGATATTTTTAAGGCAGCGATGGATACTTGATTGGTCTGGTGTCAGAGGTTATGGGGAGAATGGGGTTAGGAGGGAGATATCTACCTACAAACCTGTACGTCTTTGGAGAGTGGGAGAAAACCGGAGCACCCGGAGAAAACCCACAGTCACAGGGACAACGTATAAAACTCCGTACAGACAGCACCCATAGCCAGGATCAAACCCAGTTCTCTTTGGTTGTGAGGCAGCAACTCCACTGATGTGCCACCACGCTGCCAATTGACGCCCACAACAATAGAGTCAGTACAGTACATGTTCATTCTAAATTAAAGCCTTATAGTTAATTAGAAAATGGAGAGTTTCATTACTCTTGGCTGGATTTAAATTGCAGAGGGCCAAGTGGAGGCAAGTGCCTGTGGAGGCAAAAAGTTTCAGGTCAAGACCCTGGCTCGGGATACTACACGAAACATTTTTGACTCTTTTGATTTCTGTCATAATCTCTTTCCCTTCACAATTAGAGTAACAGAGTGTGGAAACAGGCCTTTCGGCCCATCTTGTGCACACCAGCCAACATGTCCCAGCTAAACAAGTCCCACCTGCCAGCATTTGGTCCATATCCCTCCAAACCTGTCCTATCCATGTAACTGTCTGACTAAATGTTGGGATAGTCCTGGCCTCAATTACCTTCTCTGGCAGCTTGTTCCATACATCCCCCACCCTTTGCGTGAAAAAGTTACCCCACAGATTCTCTGGATACTTTCAAGAGAGAGCTAGATAGTGGAGTCAGGGGATATGGGGAGAATGCAGGAATGGGGTACTAATTGGGGATGATCAGCCATGATCACATTGAATGGCGGTGCTGGCTCAAAGGGCCAAATGGCCTGCTCCTGCACCTATTGTCAATTGTCTATTGTAATTCTGTGGGACAGGCAGTATCTCTGGGGGAAAGGAATAGGTGACGTTTCGGGTCAAGACCCTTCTTTGGACTCCGTTCATAAGTTACCGTTAAACATGAGCTAAAAAATACGGAGCAAACAAATGCAAATAGATTAATGATTTTTTTTTTACTCACTGTTAATGGACCTTTATAATTCACAACAGTCAATGTTACTTGTGTTCCAATCACTTTTGCCATCAAGTGCTTTTCTTTCCAGCGACGAATTTGCCCTGGGGAGCCGAGGAAACCAAACATCGTAACTGAAATCCATCTGTCTCTCTGTTTTATCAATAAATTCTGGTCCCACGTGGACTCCTGGTTATGTGTTAAAGGGAACCACTCATCCAAATTTTTTGAGAATTAATTTTATATTGCACTGTATTCTTTAGATTGAAATGTACAGCCAAATTTTCCACCGATATCATGAGAAGGATTAAGGGAGCATCTCATTGAAACTTACCGAATAATGAAAAACTTGGATAGAATGGACGTGGAGAGGATGTTTCCACTAGTGGGAGAGTCTAGGACCAGAGGTCATAGCCCCAGCATTAAAGAACGTTCCTTAAGGAAGGAGATGAGGAGGAATTTTTTTAGTCAGAGGGTGGTGAACCTGTGGAATTCTTTGCCACAGAACGCTGTGGAGGCCAAGTCAGGGATATTTTTAAGGCAAAGATAGGTAGATTCTTAATTAGTACGGGTGTCAGGGGTTATGGGGGGAAGGCATGAGAATGGGGTTAGGAGGGAGAGATAGATCAGCCATGATTGAATGGCGGAGTAGACTTGATGGGCCGTATGGCCTAAATCTGCTCCTATCTCTTATGAATTTATAATCTGAGATTGTGGGCAAATTCAGATCCATTATTCTTTGTCTCTGACAAAGACACACAAATGGCTGGAGTACCTCAGGTAACCTCTGTGAACGGATTGGACAAGCAACGTAACGTGTCGGCCATCAGTCCGCCTGTCCATTCCATCCACAGATGCTGCCTGACCAAATGAATTTCTGCAGCATCTTGAGTTTGGCTCAAGACCATTAGTAGCTCGATTGGATGAGTTACTGAGCCACTCAATGCTGAAGGCATGAGCTCCAAAGAAACAGATCGAAAATACATCAACAAACAGTATTTGGCTAATGGGCCTGTCCCACTTAGGCGACTCCTTTAGGTGACTGCCAGAGATTAGTTTTAATGAAATTCACCTACGGCACCTGGTGACAACCTACGACTGCACCTAAGGCAACCTACGACAACCTACGGCAACACCTACGTCGACCTACGACAACCTACAACAGCAAAAATTGCCGCCACTGTCGGCGAAAAATGTTCAACATGTTGAAAATTTTGCGGCAGTCGCCTGTAGTCGCCCAAAAAATCGCCTGAGTGGGACAGGCCCATAACTAGTGCAGGTAGGAAAAAGTGACTGTCCATTTCCCTCTTGACTGACCCACTGAGTTCCTCCAGCTTTTTGTTCTTGCTCCAGATTCTAGCAAGTGAACATTCATGTTTTTAGTTTTCGTTTTTGCAGACGCTGGAACAATCGCTGGAACAATCCCTGCTGCCCATCGAGTCCATGGCTTTAATAAGAATGTGCATGTCATGGTCTATCAAACCATCACTCAGTCTCCAAATCCTTCTTCTGCAGTGTAGAAGCTGGGAACTGCAGACGCTGGTTTGCACAAAAATGCACAAAGTGATGTAGCAACCTCCCTTCCATTGATTCAATTTACACCTCACGCTGCCTCGGCAAGGCCACCAGCATAATCAAGGACTAGTCGCACCCCGGCCACTCCCTCTTCTCCCCTCCCCCATTGGGCAAAAGAAGTGTGAAAACGCACACCTCAGATTCAGGGACAGTTTCTTCCCAGGCGTTATCAGGCAACTGAACCATCCTACCAACAACTGGAGAGCAGTCCTGAACTACTATCTAACTTATTGGAGATCCTCGGACTATCTTTGATCTGACTTTACTGGATTTATCTGGCACTAAACCTTATTTGCGTTATTCCCTTTATCATTTATCTGCACACTGTGGATGGCTCGATTCTAATCACGTATTGTCTTTCCGCTGACTGGCAACAAAAGCTTTTCACTGTACCCTCGGTACATGTGACAATAAACTAATGACCAAGTGTAGACGACTAACTCTGCAGGTCAGGCATCATCTCTGGAGAACATGGATCGTTGATGTCTCGGGTCGGGGACCCTTCTTCTACGTCAGAGGCATTGAATGCGAATATAAAAACAGTAACCACAACATCAACTTAAGTGCCGGTCCTGAAGTGAGCAGATAAGTATAGCTAGGAAGCCCATTAGCTGATTTTACAAAGAGAACATGACAATTTATATCCCTTTTGACCATTTACATGATGTGTGTGGAAGTGAAGCCTTGCTACATAGTGTGCTGCATGACAAAAAATATTGATTTGAATTGTCCCCTCGTTCTGATGAGCATTGCTATTTTTGTGGACAAAGTGGTGCCATTCACACCTTTAATATACATCTGTGACACATGGCCTTTACAAGTTCACAAGTTATAGCAGTAAAATTAGGCCATTCAGCCCATCAAGTCTACTCAGCCATTCAATCGTGGCTGATTTCAGCCTCCTGATCCCATTTTCCTGCCTTCTCCCCATAACCCTTGACACCCGTTCCAATCAAGAATTTGTCTATCTCTGCCTTAATAATATCCACTGACTTGGTCTCCACAGCCAGGGTTGCCAACTGTCCCGTATTAGCTGGGACATCCCGTATATTGGGCTAAATTGGTTTGTCCCATACAGGACCGCCCTTGTCCCGTATTTGACTGCTACTACTCGGGTCGAAGGGACTGTCGGGTCGGAGCGCCACGTCCGGCCCCGCCTCACCCGTCCCGATGTTGTGCAGCCCATGGAGTGCAGCAGCAGCACCTCGCCAGTGTCCCCGTAGGGAATTGAAGAATACAGTTGAACAGAGGGATCTGGGAATAACCGTGCATAGTTCCTTGAAGGTGGAATCTCATATAGATAGGGTGGTAAAGAAAGCTTTTGGTGTGCTAGCCTTTATAAATCAGAGCATTGAGTATAGAAGCTGGGATGTAATGTTAAAATTGTACAAGGCATTGGTGAGACCAAATCTGGAGTATGGTGTACAATTTTGGTCGCCCAATTATAGGAAGGATGTCAACAAAATAGAGAGAGTACAGAGGAGATTTACTAGAATGTTGCCTGGGTTTCAACAACTAAGTTACAGAGATAGGTTGAATAAGTTAGGTCTTTATTCTCTGAAGCGCAGAAGGTTAAGGGGGGACTTGATAGAGGTCTTTAAAATGATGAGAGGGATAGACAGAGTTGATGTGATCAAGCTTTTCCCTTTGAGAATAGGGAAGATTCAAACAAGAGGACATGACTTCAGAATTAAGGGACAGAAGTTTAGGGGTAACATGAGGGGGAACTTCTTTACTCAGAGAGTGGTAGCGGTGTGGAATGAGCTTCCAGTGGAAATGGTGGCGGCAGGTTCGTTGGTATCATTTAAGAATAAATTGGATAGGCATATGGATGAGAAGGGAATGGAGGGTTATGGTATGAGTGCAGGCAGGTGGGACTAAGGGAAAAAAATTGTTCGGCACGGACTTGTAGGGCCGAGATGGCCTGTTTCCGTGCTGTAATTGTTATATGGTTATATGGTTATATGGTGGCAGCCCGGCCAGCTGTCCGACCTTCAGACCTTCGCTTACCGCCGACACCACCACCCCTCCTTCTCATGGCTGATCATCGGTTCATGAGTTGGATGGGGCGCCGGACTTTGCGCGCGGCATCGCCCGGGCCAAAATTCCTCAGCCAGGTGCAGTCCAGCACCCGGGCCAACTCATCATTCGTCCAGCCATGGCCGAGTTGGTCAACGAATTGCCGTCGGGAATTTGTCCTTTATTTTTGACCTATTGTCCTTTATTTGGGAGTGAGAAAGTTGGCAACCCTATCCACAGCACTCTGTGGCAATGCGTTTCTCAGATTAACTACCTTCTGACTAAAGAAATTCCTCCTCACCACCTTTCTAAAAGAGCGCCCTTTAATTCCGAGGCTATGACCTCTGGTCCTAGACTCCCACCAGTGGAAACATCCAATCCACATTCACTCCATCTATGCATGCCATTATTCTGTAAGTTTCAACAATGTCCCCCCTCAACCTTCTAAACTCCAGCGAGTACAGGTCCTTTCAAAGCAGTGAATATGCTGTCGTATTAACATTTTAAACATTGAAACATAGAAAATATGTGCTGGAGTAGGCCATTCGGCGCTTCGTGCCAGCACCGCCTTTATTTATGATCTTGGCTGATCATCCAAAATCAGTACCCCATTCCTGCTTTCTCCCCCATATCCCTTGATTCTGTTAGCCCTTAGAGCTATATCTAAATCTCTCTTGAATATATCCAGTGAATTGGCCTCCACTGTCTTCTGTGGCAGAGAATTCCACAGATTCACAACTCTCTGGGTGAAAAAGTTTTACCTCATCTCAGTCTGAAACGGCTTACCCCTTATTCTTACACTGTGACCCCTGGTTCTGGACTCCCCCAACATGGGAAACATTTTTCCTGCATCTAGCCTGACCAATCCCTTAAGAATTTTATATGTTTCTATAAGATACCCTCTCATCCTTCTAAATTCCAGTGACTATAAGCCAAGTTTAACTTTGAAGAAGTGGGTATGCTGTATTGTCACAAAAGTAAGCACTGCTGAAGAGAATATTTGAATACTAAACGTGATATCATCAGATCATGATTCTTGTCAAGGAGCTATCTGATTTGCTTAATTGCTCTGAAAATATTCACACAAGCTTAGAACTCACTAAGTACTATTTTCTGTTAAAACTGCTGACAGACATACTGCAATTGATGCATTTTTAAAACCGTTCAATAGTGTCAATTTTTAATGATTTTGTTTTTACGCGTGTTGAGTATGTGACCTGTTTTTTTTAATAAGAGTCAATGACTAAGGTGTATAAAATCCCGTCTCTTGCCCAGAGTAGATGAATCGAGGGCCAGCGAACATAGGTTTAAGGTGAAGGGGAAAAGATTTCATAGGAATCTGAGGAGTAACTTTTTTCACACAAATGGTGGTGGGTGTATAGATCAAGCTGCCAAAGGAGGTAGTTGAGGCTGGGACTATCCCAACATTTAAGAAACGGTTAGACAGGTACATGGATAGAACAGGTTTGGGAGGATATGGACCAAATGCAGGCAGGTGAGACCAGTGTAGATGGGACATGTTGGCCGATGTGGGCAAGTTGGGCCAAAGGGCCTGTTTCCACACTGTATCATTCTAGGACTATGACTAAAAAAGGTATACTCTTTCAAAGCAATGAATATGCCATCAAGTATTAACATAAAACATAAAACATAGAACAGTCCAGCACAAGAACAGGCCCTTCGGCCCACAATGTCTGTGCTGAAAATTATGCCAAGGCAATCTCTTATTGTGTAGAATCCATATTCCTCCGTTCCCTACATATGCAAATACCGAATGTCACTATTAATCACACTTATTTCCTAAAATTGAATCTCATTCAGTTACTGCAAATAGTTACTGCCAGGATCCTGGAAATACACAACTATGCTGTACTTTATTTTTATATGGATAAAATATCTTCATTGTGCTCCCACTCACCCTCCAATGATGGGACTCGATCATAGAAACATAGAAACATAGAAAATAGGTGCAGGAGTAGGCCATTCGGCCCTTTACTCATTTTTTATGTCTTTTGATTTATTGTTGTATTTCATATGTGATTTATGCACCTTATGTGAGCTGTTATGTTATGTTCTGTTATGTTGTCTGTTTATGATGTCTTGTTTATTCTTCTGTACAGCACTTTGGTCAACATTGGTTGTCTTAAAGTGCTTAACAAATAAAGTTGGATTGGATTGGATTGGATTCGAGCCTGCACCGCCATTCAATATGATCATGGCTGATCATCCAACTCAGTATCCTGTACCTGCCTTCTCTCCATACCCCCTGACCCCTTTAGCCACAAGGGCCACATCTAACCCCCTCTTAAATATAGCCAATGAACTGGCCTCAACTACCTTCTGCGGCAGAGAGTTCCAGAGATTCACCACTCTCTGCGTGAAAAATGTTTTCCTCATCTCGGTCCTAAAACTGAGGTCCTTTATCCTTAAACTGTGACCCCTTGTTCTGGAATCATAACTATGATTCTTCTGCTAAGTGCGTTATGTTAAGAGGCTCCCTTCAAACGATTTTGCTGAGGGTAGCACAGTGGTGCAGTGGGTAGAGTTGCTGCCTTACAGCGCCAGAGACTCAGTTTGATCCTGACCACAGGTGCTGTTGGTATGGAGTTTGCACGTTCTCCCTGTGGCCCGGTGGATTTTCCCCGGGTGCTCCGGTTTCCTCCCACGCTCCAATGACGTGCAGGTTCGTAGATTAATTGGCTTCTGTAAAGTCCCCCTAGAGTGTAGGTTAAGAGCTAGTGTACAGAGTATATCGTTGGTCGTCCTGGACTCGGTGGGCCGAAGGGCCTGTTTCCACGCTGAATCTCTGAACAGAACTAAAAGCAGGGACTTCAAATTGAGAAGGACAGAAAAAAATACTTTGGTGCTCTTCACTGCATTATATCACCATCTTCAATCTAACTCTGGATAGCATGGAACATTAGCATCACAGAGTCATGGAGTAATACAGTGTGGAAACAGCCCCGCGGCCCAACTTGCCCACACCGACCACCAAGTCCCAGCTACACTAGTCCCACTTGCCTGCGTTTGTTCCATATCCCTCCAAACCTATCCTATCCATGTACCTGTCTAACTGTTTCTTAAATGTTGGGATAGTCCCAGCCTCAACTACCTCCTCTGGCAGCTTGTTCCATACACCCACCACCCTTTATGTGGAAAAAGTTACCCCTCAGATTCCTATTAAATCTTTTCCCCTTCACCTTAAACCCAGAGAACAAGTACATTTTTCATAAAAGCATTCACTGCGATATTACAAAGATCACAGGGTTGTAATGAGTCTGCTGCATTTGGACATTTCTTATGAGAATAACTTTTATTTCAGTTTCTAAATTTATATTCACAGTTTTGCTAGGGATGACACTTAACCTGCCACTCTTTCAGACAATAGAGCTAATGAATCTGGGACTGCATGGTATTGTACCTTCCTTTGCCATCCACTCCGCATTTAAACGCATAGTTCCCCTCTTACATGCAAAGTGCCTTATAAGAGAGTCCTGCGTTCAAAAATAACTTGAAACATGCTGCTTTCTAATTCTAAAACCCCCACTGTGAAATACCAATGTAGGAATCTTTAATATAATATAAAGGAACTGCAGATGCTGGTTTATACCAAAGATAGACACAAAATGCTTGAGTAACTCAGCGGGTCAGGCAGCCTCGCTGGAGAAAATGGATAGATGATGTTTCGGGTCGGGACCCTTCAACCTTTGTGTGAAAAAGTTATCCCTTGTGTTCTTATCTTCTCCCCCTCACCATATTTCTATGTCCTCTGGTTCTCAATTCTCCTAATCTGGCCAAAGGACTCTGCGTGTCTACCGAATCTATTCCTCTCATGATTTTGCACACCTTTATAAGATTGCCTCTCATCCTCCTGCGCTCCTAGGAGTAGAGTATTAGCCTGCACAACCTCCCCCTGCACAATGATAGCTCAGGTCTTAAGCCCCTGTCCCACTTACTTGTCCTTGGCGTGCTAATTACGCAACCTCGTGGTCGCGTTGAGGTGCGACGGTCCCACGAAGGTCGCGCGCGACTTCATTCGCCCGCACAGCCGTCTGGAGCGCGTGACGTCATTCTTCAGTCTGAAAGAAGGGTCTTGACCCGAAACGTCACCCATTGCTTCTCTCCAGAGATGCTGCCGGTCCCGCTGAGTTACTCCAGCATTTTGTGTCTATCTTCAATTTTCTTGGCCCCGCTCTGGGAGTAGAAGTGGGGCGGTTCTGGACCGCAACGGCCGTGAGCCCCAGGCCGAGCTCGGCGATCGTTGGCCTGCTTCTGCTGCTGTTGAAGTTGAGACGTTGCGTCGCGCCAGGGTCTTGGGCCTGTCCCACTTTGGCCGTCGGTTACGCGACAGGCTGGTGGCGTGCGAAGATATCGATCGCTACAAAAATTTCGGAGCCCCGCGCGATGCCGCGCACAACGACATACCCCTCCGCGCTTCTCAGTGGGACCGGCCCCGCGCGGCCACACGATGCCCGTGCGCCTCAACGCGACCACGAGATCGCGTAATTTGCATGCCAAGGACACGTAAGTGGGACAGGCCCTTAAGAGTCCTGGCAACATCCTTACAAATCTTCTCTGTACCTTTTCCAGCTTGACAATATCGCTCCTATAACATGGTGCTCAGAACTGAACACAATACTCTAATTGCGGCCTCACCAACGTCTTATACAGCTGCAACATTACCTCTCAGTGCCTATATGCAACACTGACTGATGAAGGTCAATGTGCCAAAAGCCTTTTTGACCACCCTATCTACCTCTGATGCCACTTTCAACAGACTATGTAGCTGCACTCCTAGATCCCTCTGCTCTACCACACTCCCCAGCACGCTACCATTCAATGTGTAGGTCCAGCCCAAAACTCGTGTTTTATTTATTGTTATCCGAATCCCATCTATTGGGGGGAAGTCATGCACTGAAGATCGTCATTTCTTTCCAAGCTCTGCCGCCAACCAGCAATTACATCAAGGGAAGGGAAAAACACTTCAAGGATCTTTTCCAAGTTTCTTTGAGAGAAATATAACATCCTCCCGGAGAAAGCCATGGCCTCCCAGCCTACGAACCACCCTGTACCCGTTGCTCTACAACACTGGCCATGTTAGTCACGGGAAAACCAACCAAAGGAGAGTTAAAGCAAGTCAGCCTCAATCCGAGGAACTGCTGATGAATAAGTGCTTTATTCTTCAAATTATTAAATGGTGGCACATTAACAGTTCCCTTCCACCAGCTGGGCATTTCAGCCATGATCACATTGAATGGCGGTGCTGGCTTGAAGGACCGAATGGCCTCCTCCTGCACCTAGTGCCTATTGTCACTTTCACACAGCAGGATCTGATAGACAGTTGCAGGGATCGTTCCTGCTGCATCTTTCAATCAATCAATCAATTTGTTCAAAGGTAGGAGAATTGTGTTAGGAGGGAGAGATAGATCAGCCATGATTGAATGGTGGGGTAGACTTGATGGGCCGAATGACCTAATCCTACTCCTATCACGTGATCATATACGATCTTATGAATTAATCAATCAATCAATCAATTGCAAGTTTATGACTGAGAAATAAATATTAGGAAGGACATCAGTAGAATTCTTCCTTTTACAACCTGCACCTTGCATTTTTTTTACATCCATCAAGTGGGCAGGTATAGTAGTTTCATGCTTCATCTGACAGATGGCACATCTAACAAAACGGTGCCTCATCAGTACTTGTGTTTTACCGTACCGCATAGAGTCATAGAATCACAGGACGGAGTCAGACCCTACGACCCAACTTGTCCATGCCGATCAAGATGTCCCATCTAAGCCAGTCTCATTTGCCCACATTTCCTCCATTATCTCCCGAAATCCCTCCTATGCATGTACGTGTCCGGGTCTTTTAAATATTGGTATAGTATCTGTCTCAACTACCTCCTCTGGCAGCTTATTGCATACACCCAACACCCTCAGTGTGAACCAGCACGCACTGTGTGAAAACTACACCACCTGCGCCAGCCTTATTGGGAACCTAATGTGTCGGAAGGAACCGCAGAAGAAGAAGGGTCTCGACCCAAAACGTCACTCAATCCTTCTCTCCTGAGATGCTGCCTGTCCCGCTGAGTTACACCAGCTTTTTGTGTCTAAAAAAACCTTACAAAATTCTTAAGGGGTTGGACAGGCTAGATGCAGGAAGATTGTTCCCGATGTTGGGGAAAGTCCAGGACAAAGGGTCACAGTTTAAGGATAAGGGGGAAATCTTTTAGGACCGAGATGAGAAAAACATTTTTCACACAGAGAGTGATGAATCTCTGGAATTCTCTGCCACAGAAGGTAGTTGAGGCCAGTTCATTGGTTACATTTAAGAGGGAGTTAGATGTGGCCCTTGTGGCTAAAGGTATCAGGGGGTATGGAGAGAAGGCTGAGGATACTGAGTTGGATGATCAGCCATGATCATATTGAATGGCGGTGCAGGCTCGAAGGGCCGAATGGCCTACTCCTGCACCTATTTTCTATGTTTCTATGTTTCTATGTTTCTAATCCCTCCAATGCATGGACGTGTCCGGGTCTTTTAAATATTGGTATAGTATCTGTCTCAACTACCTCCTCTGGCAGCTCATTGCATATACCCAACACCCTCAGTGTGAACCAGCACGCACTGTGTGAAAGCTACACTATCTGTGAGTACCTGTGCCAGCCTTATTGAGAACCTAATGTGTCGGAAAGAATTGCAGAAGAAGAAGGGTCTCAACCCAAAACGTCACTCAATCCTTCTCTCCTGAGATGCTGCCTGTCCCGCTGAGTTACAACAGCTTTTTGTGTCTATCTTCTTATTTGGAACCTAGATGGTCTTTGAAACTTCGAACAGAAAGTGATTTTTTTTTAAATCCTTTGCAAAGGTTTTTTTCAGACAATAAGATATTGACTTTGAATTTGTTGTAAAGGCCTCGAGAATTTCAAGAGAGGCATGTTGGCAAGAGTACTCAGAAAAGTCAGTGGATCTGTTTACGGCAGAGGTAGACAAATTCTTGATTAGAACGGGTGTCAAGGGTTATGGGGAGAAGGCACGAAAATGGGATTTGGAAGCAGCGATCAGCCAACGCTTGAATGGCGGAGTAGACACGATGGGCCGAATGGCCTAATTCTACTCCTACAGTATGACTTGTGAAATTGTGAAAAACAACTGACAATGTATCTTGACCAGCACACCCAAAGCACGTTCTAGGCTTTTATGGTTAATGATACCAGGTCGTATTTCAAGTAACTTCATGGGATCGCTTAGATTTTGACCACAAGTATTGTTTTCCTGAGGGCATCCAGATATCAAACTCTGCAACTGTAAAGTTTCACACATCCTCGATAGAGAATCCTATCTTTTGCCTGCAGCAGTTCTGATTTATAAATCCCCCAGGCTCCTGAAATGGCTGCCATGCCTCCCCCATGCTGGCTAGATATCCGCCATCACCTTGTTTCACAAAATCTTTAAATGTTTTTTTCTATGAGAGGTATAGATGGAAATTGCAACTGAATATACAAGATAGCCACATTGTGCATGACAGCCAAAGATGTATGTGTTACTTCCGTAGGTTATACCCTGCATGCTTTGGTAATAAACCAAAAGAAGATAATACAGATCTTAGGTTCAATACGTGACTGCGACTCCACTAATTTATTTCTTGTCATTGCTAGATGAGAGCTTGTGATTTATTGGTGAAGATGAAAACCATTGTCCCTAGAGCAAAACAGTGCAATTTATCTACAACATCTTTACATCCTCAAACAGTCCATAATCTTTGCTTTGCAAGAGAATGTCTATTACTGGATTTAGATTCCAATCGCAGCTTCTAAGCTTTGCATCTTTTTTTTGTGGTCCTTCATGCATTTTGGCTAAAAACACTTGCTTTCTGCCTGTAGTTTGGTGCTTGTGAATTCCAGCGTCTGTTTACATGAGATAGACACAAAATGCTGGAGTAACTCAGCGGGACAGGCAGCATCTCTGGTGAGAAGGAATAATAATTTGCGGGCGCCTTTCAAAGTCTCAAGGACACCTTACAGAAATTAACAAAGAGAAAAAACATATAGTCGGAGTAAAATAAATAATAAGGACATCACCAATACACAAATTAAAGACAGAAATCGCTCCAAAGACAAAAAAATCAAAAACACAATGTGAAGAGAGAGCAGCGGCAGCTAAAGCGCGCCAGCGTCCACTCTCCCTTCCGACATGTTTCTTACTCAGGGTCTGAGTTACTCCAGCATGTTGTGTCTATCTTCGGTTTCAACCAGCATCTGCAGTTCTTTCTTACTCAATATGTTTACATGATCTTCATCTTACTTGATCTGCATTTTGCACGATCTTCATTTTGCACATTGTTTTGTTTACCTGCATGTACACTGCAGGTTATTGACTGGTTGCATCACGGCCTGCCTAGTTTGGCAACTCGAACGCACAGGAATTAAGGAGTTTACAAAAGGTGGCAGGCACAGTCCATCCCAGTACTGATCTCCCCACCATCGAAGGGATCTATAGGAGGCACTGCCTCATAAAGCCAGCCAGTGTCATCAAGGACCCAAAACACACTGGCTACGCTATCATTTTACACTTGCCATCGGGAAGAAGGTAGAGGTGTCTGAAAACTAACGTCCGGCTACTGGAGCAGCTTCTTCCCTACACAGGCTATTAAGCACTACTATTTCCGAATAAGCTCCAAAGGGTGACACGGTGGCGCAGCGGTAGAGTTGCTGCCTTACAGCGCTTGCAGCGCGGGAGACCCAGTTTCAATCCCGACTACGGGTGCTGTCTGTACGGTGTTTGTCCGTTCTCCCCTTGATCGCGTGGGTTTTCTCCAAGATCTTTGGTTTCCTCCCGCACTCCAAAGACGTACAATATGGTAGGTTAATTGGATTTGTATCAGCGTGTAAAACAAAAATGGCCCTTGTGTGTGCAGGATAGCGTTAATGTACGGGGATTGCTGGTCGGTGCGGACTCGGTGAGCCGAAGGGCCTGTGTCTCTAAAACTAAGACTAGAACTACATAGACTTGGGGGCATTGGTTTTTGTCTTTGTTCTGAAAGTTTGGACTGAAAATTAAATTCTGAAAAAACATGACCTGCAGGTTAAAGCATAGCTTTCCCCAACAACATTCATGCTCTTCAACACAACAAACACCAACTGAACTATCAACTATGACCTGTCTTGGTTGCACTCAGCACTTTGGGCTTTTATTTCATTATCTCCAAGATCTTAAGTTCTTAAGCTTTTTTGGTTTATTATTGTATTTATGAGTACAGTGTTTAAGACCTTTTATGCTGCTGCAAGAAAGAATTTCATTGTGTAGGAAGGAACTGCAGATGCTGATTTGAACTGAAGATAGACACAAAAAGCTGGAGTAACTCAGCGGGACAGACAGCATCTCTGGATAGAAGGAATGGGTGACGTTTCTGGTCTGAAGAAGAGCCTCGAGCCAAAATGTAATCCATCCCTTCTCTCCAGATATGGTGCCTGTCCCGCTGAGTTACTCCAGCTTTTTGTGTCGATCTTTGGGGAAGGAATGGATAGGACTAAGGGAGTATCTAGGATAGGGTGAGACCAAGGTTTCCCAGAAGGCCCCGAAATGAATGGAGACGATTTCTCAACAGATTAGGATGGCACAATGGCACAGTTGCTGCCTCAGAGTGCCAGAGACCCGGGTTCGATCCTGACCTCGGGTGCTGCCTGTGTAGGCTTTACACATTCTTCCTGCGGCCGCGTGGGTTTTCTTCAGATGCTCCGGTTCCCTCCCACATACCAAACACCTGTAGGTTTGTAGGTTAATTGGCCTCTGTACATTGCCCATGAGTGTGTAGGGTGTGGACGCAAAAGTTAGAATAACATAGAACTAGCGTGAATAGGTGATCAACAGTCGGCGTGGACTCAGTGGGCCAAATGTGCTATTTCATGCTGTATCTCCAAACTAAACTAAAAAAAAAATTAACAAAGGCAGTTAGAGACAAAATAAAACAAACAAGAGGACGTGTTAAAGCTATTTAGGCGGCACAGTGGTGCAGCAGTAGAGTTGCTGCCTTACAGCGCCAGTGTCCCGGGTTCGATCCTGACTGCAGGTGCTCTCTGTATGGAGCTTGTATGTTCTCCCCGTGACCTGCATGGATTTTCTCCAAGATCTTTGGTTTCCTCTTACACTCTAAAGACGTACGAGTTTGTAAGCTAATTGGCTTGGTATAAATGTGAAATTGTTCCTAGTGCGTGTGTGTGTGAGGGGTAGTGTTAGTGTGTCGGCGGGGACACACGTTGGCTGAAGGGCCTGTTTCCACTCTGTATCTCTTAACTAAACCAATCACTCGTTCAATGGTGTGTTAATCCATCGAGTGCTAGTCGAACCATGCAGTGATATTGGGCTCGAGCAGTGAACTGCTGACCACAGCTTCAGAAATGAAGGCAGCTTCAAAGGTGAGGAATGAAATTTCACCAGAAACTCGAGCCTATTTATCAATTAAAGCACCAGACAATAAAAGTAATGTTCTTGCTTTGGGCCCTGATGCAAGGCCGCTTTGCGCTGAGTTTGCCAGAGCCTTCATCATTTTTCACTCAAGTTAAAAGATTTAAAGATTTTGGCCCGGATATTGCTGGTAAATGCTGAGTGTTCTGAATGGAAGCAAGTCTGAGTAGTCAAACGCAGAAGTCCTGATCTTACTGCTATTCTCGCTATTGAGGGAGTGCAGCGTAGGTTCACCAGGTTAATTCCCAGGATGGCGGGACTGACATATGATGAAAGAATGGATCAACTGGGTTTATATTCACTGGAATTTAGAAGAATGAGAGGCTATCTTAGAGAAACATATAACATTCTTAAGGGATTGTACTAGATGCAGGAAAAATGTTCCTGATGTTGGGGGAGTCCAGAACCAGGGGTCACAGTTTAAGAATAAGGCCATTTAGAACTGAGATGAGGAAAAACCTTTTCACCCAGTGTTGTGAATCTGTGGAATTCTCTGCCACAGAAAGCAGTGGAGGCCAAAGCACTGGATGTTTTCAAGAGAGAGTTAGATATACATGTAGATCTTAGGGCTAATGTAATCGAGGGATATGGAGAGAAAGCAGGAACGGGGTACTGATTTTGAATAATCAGCCATGATCATATTGAATGGCGGTGTTGGCTCGAAGGGCGGAATGGCCTACTCTTGCACCTATTTTCTATGATTCTATGTTTCTACTGATGGGCTCGGAATGATGGGTCCGCCGGTTCGCTCCACTGACGTACTCTGAAAGAATCTGGGGACTGAACTCTGACCTGCTTGAACTCCCTCACACCAGCCAACAAGCTACCAGACTCCTGGCCATGGCAAATCTGTTTGATTTCATGGGGGCAATTGTGTGAAGTGTAGAGATGGTGGAAAACTTCAAATTCCTCGGCTTAGGAAGTTTGGCACGAAACAAAAAGTTTTTAATTGTTCCTCAGTACACGTGACAATAAACTAAACTGAACTGGAATATAAAAGCCATGTTCCTGTATTTCTAATGCTTCCTACAAATTAGAAGAACTTTAAGGTAGAGTCATGCAGCATGGAAACAGCCTCTTCAGCCCAAATCGTCCATGCCGAACTAGATGTCCCATCCAAGCTAGTCCCATTTGTGTAGGAAGGAACTGCAGATGCTGGTTTACACCGACGATAGATACAATATACTGGATTAACTCAGCCGGATGGGCAACATCTCTGGAGAACGTCGCCTATCCATTGTCTTCAGGGATGCTACCTGACCCGCTCCAGTTACTCCAGCATTTTGTGTCTAACTGTGGTGTTTGGTTCTTCAAATGCCTTGGATAATATCGATACAAATCAGGATTGTATGAGGACTGATAATACAATCTTCCTCCTCTTATCAGATGTGCAGTAGCATCTCATCTAAACACTACGAGCAGCTGAAACCTAGTAAAATGCGTATCCTTGCATCGCAGAGGTGTGAGCCATATTGGTATTGACATAATGGTTTTTGTGGAGCACATTCTCAGGGCTTTGAAAATACTGTTTCCATTTTAGAGGTGCAAGACAATTGTCTAGAGTCAAGAGTCAAATGACCTGAAAATGGAACAATTAAAAATTCTGAACGGTCTGAAGAAGGGTTTTGACCCAAAGCAACGTTTTGTGACTATGTGCTGGTATAAACCAGCATCTGCAGTACCCTCCTACACATTCCATCCCCAGCTTCTCTACAACTTAAAACAAACGTGTTTTCTCACTTTGGCAGTTCTGATGAAGTTCAAGTTCAAGTTCAAGTGAGTTTATTGTCATGTGTCCCTGTATAGGACAATGAAATTCTTGCTTTGCTTAAGCACACAGAAAATAGTAGGCATTTACTACTAAACAGGTAAATGTGTCCATATACCATGATATAAATATATACACACATGAATAAATAAACTGGTAGTGCAAATAACAGAAAGTGGTTGCTAATAATCAGAGTTTTGTCCGAGCCAGGTTTAATAACCTGATGGCTGAGGGGAAGTAGCTATTCCTGAACCTGGTTGTTGCAGTCTTCAGGCTCCTGTACCTTCTACCTGAAGGTAGCAGGGAGATCAGTGTGTGGCCAGGATGGTGTGGGTCTTTGATGATACTGCCAGCCTCAGGGAGGGGGAGTATTACCTGGATGTTTTGTGCCAGGGGATGGTCACACCGACCAGTTTAACTAATTCAGTAGTTAGTGAGCAAGGTGTGGCCATAAGCGAGGCAGGTAAGGGGAACCAGGAGGAGATGCGGCAGGAGCCACAGCCCTTGTCCCTGACGAGCATGACCGAGGCTCTTACTCAATGTGAGGACGGGATCAGGGGCTGTGGGAGGGATGAGCAACCTGGCTGCAGCACCGTGGATCAGGGGGCCATTCAAGAGGGGGGAGTTAGAAGAAATGCCGTTGTGATAGGGGATAGTATTATTCGGGGGGTAGATAAGGTTCTCTGCGGCCAGCAGAACATGTCCCGAAGGCTGTGTTGCCTACCCGGTGCTAGGGTTAAGGATATCTCTGCGGTGCTGGAGAGAAATTTGCAGAGGGAGGGGGAGGATCCAGTGGTCGTGGTCCATGTGGGGACCAATGACATAGGAAGGACGAGGAAGGAGGATCTGCTGAAGGAGTTTGAGCAGTTAGGGAATAAATTAAAAAGCAGAACCTCGAGGGTACTGATCTCCGGATTGCTACCTGAGCCACGGGCCAAATCGGCGAGGGTACGTAAAATTAAAAAGCTGAATGCGTGGCTCAAAGACTGGTATGGGAAAAATGGGTTTGGTTTCTTGGGCCACTGGCACCAGTACTGGGACAGGGGGGATCTGTTCTGTAAGGACGGACTTCACCTGAACGGTGCTGGGACTGGGGTCCTGGCAAATCATATAACTAGGGCAGTAGAGAGGTCTTTAAACTAAGTAGCGGGGGGGAGGTATCAAGGGGGGTAATAACGGCAGGGGTAGAGGAAATAGAGCAGGGTATCAGTGGGGAAGCGGAAAATCAAAATGTGACAGAAGGATCCAGAATGTGTGAAGATAAAGCTCTAGATGTAAAAGGGGCAAAAACGGAAAGGAAGGGTAGTAAAAATCATCTGAAAGTGCTTTATCTAAATGCACGGAGTATTCGAAATAAGATAAATGAATTAACGGTGCAATTAAGTGTATATAGTTATGATATCGTGGCCATTACGGAGACATGGCTGCAAGGGGATCAGGACTGGGAGTTAAATATAGAGGGGTACTCGACAATTAGAAAAGATAGACAGGAAAGAAAGGGAGGAGGGGTGGCCCTTTTAATAAGGGAGGGAATAACGGCAATAGAGAGGAAGGATATTGCGTTGAAGGATCAGGATAGTGAAACAGCTTGGGTACAGATAGAGAATAACAAGGGGAAAAAAACACTAGTGGGTGTAATTTATAGACCTCCAAATAGCTGTGACGCTGTTAGTCAGAACATAAATCTGCAAATAGTTGACGCATGTAAAAAGGGAACTGCTGTAATCATGGGGGACTTCAATTTTCATATTAATTGGGTAAACCAAACTGGGCAGGGTAGACTAGAGGAAGAGTTTATAGAATGTATTAGAGACGGGTTCCTAGAACAGTATGTCGCAGAACCGACAAGGGGGGAGGCAATCTTGGATCTGGTCCTGTGTAATGAAGCAGGATTAATTAAAAATGTCATAGTTAGGGACTCGTTGGGAACAAGTGACCACAATATGGTCGAATTCCATATTCAAATAGAAGGGGAGCAGGTTGAAACTCAGGCTAGGGTGCTTAGTCTAAATAAGGGGGATTATGAAGGTATGAGGACTGAGCTGATCAAAGTTGACTGGGATAGCAGACTCAAGAATAAGACGGTACATGAGCAGTGGTGTACGTTTAAGGATCTACTGTATAACCTTCAAGAAAAATTTATTCCTATGAAGAAAAAAAGGGGTAAGGGTAAGAACAGTCAGCCATGGCTCAGTAAAACTATAAAGGATAGTATTCGGCTGAAGGCAAGGGCATATAAGGTAGCCAGAAATAGTGGGAGGGCAGAGGATTGGGAAGCATTTAAAGGTCAGCAAAAAATAACTAAGAGATTAATTAAGACGGGGAAAATAGACTATGAAAGGAATTTAGCGAACAACATAAAAACTAATAGTAAGAGTTTTTATAGCTATATAAAAAGAAAAAGGGTGGCTAAGGTGAACGTTGGTCCATTGGAGGGTGAGACTGGAGAGTTGTTGGTGGGGAACATGGAAATGGCAAAGGCATTAAACGAGTATTTTGTATCAGTCTTCACCATAGAAGACACAAAAAATATTCCAACGCTGGATAAACAAGGGGCGGTAGGAATGGAGGAGCTAAATACTATTAAGATCACCAAGGAGGTGGTATTAGGGAAATTAATGAGACTGAAGGAGGATAAATCCCCTGGGCCTGATGGATTACATCCAAGGGTCTTGAGGGAGATAGCGGTGGGGATTGTGGATGCATTGGTGATAATTTTCCAAAACTCCCTGGAGGCAGGAACGGTCCCAGTGGATTGGAAAATGGCCAATGTAACACCTATATTTAAAAAAGGAAGTAAACAGAAGGCGGGTAACTATAGACCGGTTAGTCTAACATCGGTGGTGGGTAAAATGTTAGAGACAATTATTAAAGAAACACTAACGGGGCACTTGGATAAACATGACCTCATCGGACAGAACCAGCATGGTTTTGTGAAGGGGAAGTCCTGTTTAACGAATCTGCTCGAATTCTTTGAGGAAGTAACAACCCGGGTGGATAAAGGGGAACCGGTGGATGTGGTATACTTGGACTTCCAAAAGGCTTTTGACAAGGTGCCACATAAGAGACTATTGCTAAAAATAAAAAATTATGGGATTGGGGGTAATATATTAGCATGGGTAGAGGATTGGCTAACAAATAGGAAGCAGAGAGTGGGGATAAATGGTTCATACTCGGGATGGCAACCGGTAACTAGCGGGGTTCCGCAAGGGTCGGTGCTGGGACCCCAGTTGTTCACAATTTATATAAATGATTTGGAGGAGGGAACCAAGTGTAATATATCAAAATTTGCGGACGATACAAAAATGGGAGGAAAAGTAGGGGATGAGGAGGATAGGAAGAGTCTGCAAAAGGATATAGATAAGCTAGGTGAGTGGGCAACAACTTGGCAGATGAAATTTTATACTAATAAATGTGAAGTCATTCACTTTGGGAAAAAAAATGATAGGGCAAGTTATTTTCTAAATGAGGAGGAGCTGCGTTGTAATGCAACGCAAAGGGATCTAGGGGTATTAGTACATGAATCACTAAAAGTTAGTATGCAGGTGCAGCAAGCAATCAGGAAGGCCAATGGAGTTTTGGCCTTTATTGCTAGGGGGATTGAGTATAAAAATACGGAGGTCTTGCTGCAGCTGTACACAGTATTAGTGAGACCACATTTGGAATACTGTGTACAGTTCTGGGGTCCATACTTAAGAAAGGATGTACTAGCCCTGGAGGCAGTGCAGCGAAGGTTTACAAGATTAATTCCTGCAATGAGGGGATTGACATATGAGGAAAGGTTAAGTAGGCTGGAACTCTACTCTTTGGAGTTTAGAAGAATGAGAGGCGATCTCGTTGAAACATATAAGATCGTGAGGGGCCTTGATCGGGTGGATGCACCGAGGATGTTCCCAATGATCGGGGAAACTAGAACTAGGGGACATAGTCGCAGAATAAGGGGGGGCTCTTTTAAAACTGAGATGAGGAAGAACTTCTTCACCCAGAGGGTGGTTAATTTATGGAATTCACTGCCCCAGGGAGCAGTGGAAGCAGAAACGTTAAATATATTTAAGTCTAAAATAGATGTTTTTTTAGCTGCCAAGGGGATAAGGGGCTACGGGGAGAGGGCAGGGATATGGACCTAGGTATGGTTAGTATAGTAAGACCTGAGTGATCTCCTGGACAAGTGTCGATCGCCTGGATTGGGGTCGGAGAGGAATTTCCCGGATTTTTTTCCCGAATTGGACCTGGGTTTTTATCCGGTTTTTTGCCTCCCCCAGGAGATCACGCGGTTCTTGGGGTGGAGAGGGGTGATAGCGGTATAAAGGGGAGGGTAGTGTCTTGTGTTCTGTGTCTTGTGTCTACTGTTTGTGGGTAAGTGTGTCTGTTTAGTGTTCAGCCATGAGCGAATGGCGGTGCGGGCTCGACGGACCTGGTGGTCTACTCTCGCACCTACTTTCTATGTTTTGAGGCAGCGACTGCGATAAATCATGGAAGGAAGGTCAGAGCCGATGATGGACTGGGCAGTGTTTACTACTTTTTGTAATCTTTTCCTCTCCAGGGCGCTCAAATTTCCGAACCAAGCCACGATGCAACCGGTCAGCATGCTCTCGACTGTGCACCTGTAGAAGTTAGAGAGAGTCTTCCTTGACAATCCGACTCTCCGTAATCTTCTCAGGAAGTAGAGGCGCTGATGAGCTTTTTTGATAATTGCGTTCGTGTTCTCGGACCAGGAAAGATCTTCAGAGATGTGCACCCCCAGGAATTTGAAGTTCTTGGCCTCAGCTGAAGAATAAACTCTGTTTCTCTTTCTACAGATGCTGCCTGGCCAGCCAAGTGTTTCCTGCATTTCCTGGGTTTTTTATTTCAGATTTCAAGCGTCAGCAATTGTTTGACGTTCAATTAGAATATTTTTTAAATACTTCATAGACATTTATGAATGTTTCTAGCTGTGATTAGGTTGGGGGGAGTTCCCTCCGCCACGCGTACCATGTAATCCCACGCACCATGTAATCCTGTGCTACCTGCTCCATGGTCGGATAGTCGGCGACTAAACCGTCTCCCCCACCTGGTTTGCCAGGTGAGGAGGGGGCTGTGGACCCCCCCAGCAGGACCAAAAGCAAGACCTGCCAAAGGGCGATGAGCTCCTAGCGAGCCAACGGACATCCACACTTCAGTAGAAGTTACGATCACTGTCGCACATAGCATTGTAAGGAGTTCCCGTCGCAAACCCGCACCACTGCGTCGCCAATGTTTTCAACGATTTAATAATAATAATAATCTAGCTATTTAAATTTTCATCCTGTTTCTCAAGAGCTTACCTTAAAGCGTTTTAATAGTTTTTTTTTATATCAGGATTTGGATGTTTTTGAAGGCCAAGAACATTTGACAGGTTTTAAAAGCCAAATCAGCCAGGGGTGGCTTAGGCAGCTGTCTATGCCAATTTTTGCTTTTCTTAATGAAAGGGATTGTTCTGACTCCCCCACAACCCAGCCACCGCTTACCACCACCCCCCTCCCCACCCAACACCATCCCATTGTATCAATGAATGGCACCAGGTATCGACGGGTCTCCAAGTTATGGGCGGCACGGTGGCGCAGCAGTAGAGTTGCTGCCTTACAGTGCCAGAGACCCGGGTTCGATCCTGACTACGGGTGCACCGAGTTTGTACATTTTCCCTGTGACCCGCGTGGGTTTTCTCCCACATTTCAGAGACGTGCAAGTTTGTAGGTTAATTGGCTTGGGTAAAGTTGTAAAATTGTCTCTTGTGTGTGTAGGATGGTGCTAGCGTACGGGCATCGCTGGTCGGCGCGGACTCAGTGGGCCGAAGGGCCTGTTTCCATGCAGTGTCACTAAACTAAACTGAATTAAAAGTCCCAAGATCCTGTTGAGGCAAACATTCGAGGTAAGTGTCACTAAACTAAACTGAATTAAAAGTCACAAGTTGGAGTAGCTCAGCAGGTCAGGCAGCATTCTGGAGGACATGGATTGGCAATGTTTTGGTTCAAGACTCATTTTGAGGTAAATACAGTATGTACTTTGCAAAGGTAGCCAGCTAATACTCTCCCCTAATTACAAATTCTGATCCATGAGACCATCCAGTGGGTGATATTTATCAAATGTGGCATTTACCCAAGTTAATATTCCAGTGGAGGCCAGAAATCCCAAGGTATTTTGGAAATTGAGTCCAAAGGTCTCAGAGTCATAACTAACTCTCTTCGCCAACTACTGCTGCCAAAAACGAACGTAATCGCTTTTTCGGAGAAGTCCAGAGCAAGTGTCGGTAAATGGGATTACTTTGGATGGTCGGAATGAATAGGGTTGGTTGAAGGGCCTTGTTTCTGTGGACCCCATAAATCTATGACCTTTCTGGATGTGTATTTTATTCGGGAAAAGTTTTTCAGAAACCCCATAACATTCATTTCCTTCAGCGCACTCATTCTCAAACCATTCACAAACTGGCTGAGTCATCAAAGTCACAATAGCCCTCAGTCAGTGTGATTTAATAATTAACACTACCTTTGCAATGCAATCAAAATAATTGTCAAGAAATTACTTGTCCTGAAAAGGACGAAGACCATCCTCCCCATAAACTATGCACAGCTGTGCAGCTGGTAGTGCTGCTACCTCACAGCGCCAGAGACCCAAGTTTGATCCTAAGCTCGGGTGCTGTCTGTATGTAGTTTGCCCATTCCCGCTGCGTAGGCATGGGCTTCCTCTAGGTGTTCCGGTTTCCTCCCAGATCCCAAAGACATGTGGGTTTCTTGATTCATGTTAATTAGTCATAGGAGCAGAACAAGGCCATTTGGCCCATCAATTAATTGGGCTCTGTAAATGTGGATGGGAAAGTGGAATAACATTGTACTCTACTGATAGAAATACATCTATTGATGCTCCTGAACACATCATCAGTGATATAAACATAATAATAAATGAAAAAATAAGGTCGGTGTATATATATATTATTATACAACATACATATTTACCTCAAATGAGTTCCAACAGGAAACGTTGTCAATCCATGTGCTCCAGAGATACTGCCTGACCTGCTGAGCTACTTCAGTACTTTGTGTTCTATACATTATATATATATATGTGTGTGTGGGCGTGTGAGTGTATATATACACATAAAAGCAAACAAACGCACAATAATAGTGGAAAAAGACAAACCAATGCCCCAGAATCTATAGTTCAGAGCTTATTTGTAGGTTGTAGTATTTAAAAGTCTGATGGCTGTAGGGAAGAAACTGTTCCTGAACCTGGATGTTACAGTTTTCGGGGTCCAATTGCTTCTACCCAATGGCAGGGGTGAAATGAGTGTGTGGCCAGGGTGGTGTGGGTCTCTGATGATGCTGGCTGCCTTTTTGAGGCAGCAACTCCCGTAAATCCCATTGATGGGTGGGCAGGTCAGTACCTGTGATAGACTGGGTGAGAGGGGCATTCAAGAGACTTTGGGCTAGGCATATGGATGTGCAGGAAATGGAGAGATGTGGATTATGTGCAGGCAGATACGATTTGGTCTTGACATCAGATTCGGCATAGGCATTGTGGGCTGAACATGTTCTAAGGAGTGCATATGACAGTAATGGGTGGCAGAATTATCCTCAGTGAGGTGAGAATGCATGGCATGGTGGCACAGAGGTAGAGTCGCTGCCTTACAGCGATTACAAAGTTTACAGCGCCAGAGACCCGGGTTTGATCCTGGGTATGGGTACTTGTCTGCACGGAGTTTGTACGTTCTCCCCGTGACTTGCGTGGGTTTTCTCCGAGAACCTCAGTTTCCTTCCACACTCCAAAGACGTGCAGGTTTGCTTAATTGGTTAATTGGCTTGGCATAAATGTAAAAATTGTCCCTTGTGCAGGGTAGTGTACATGTGCAGGGATCGCTGGTCGGTGCGGACTCGGTGGGTCGAAGGGTCTGTTTTCACGCTGCATCTCTAAACTAAACTAAACAAATCTAAAACAATGCACCACTTGGTGCAAAACGTTCTCAGGGAAGGAAGTTGCCCTGGACGCGTCTACAACATCCTGTTGAGGGGTTGCAGACCAAAGACGTTGGAAATGCATTTTTCTCACAAATACTCCCTGACCTGCTGAGTTTATCCCGCATTTTGAGATTTCCAGCATCTGCAGTTTTGTTTGGCTTTGCATTTATAAAGTTGTGCCCCCCCCCCCCCCGTGAATGCCTTTACCTTTGGGATATGTGTAAGGCAGCCAAGTTTTAGGTGGTGCGTCTCAGCAGAAGCAGCTTGTGGGGATCCTGAGCCAAGGTTTCTAAGGATGTAACCCTGAGTTTGACTTTGAGAGCAGTGCTTACTGCGCAAACCTCAAGTAGTAAACAAAGCCTCTCTTGGCAAACGGATGAATATGGAGAACTTCTGTAGTTGCGGGACGTTTTTTAACATTCCTGGCCATAGTCAGAGAGTCATAGAGTGATACAGCATGGAAACAGGCCCTTTGGCCAAACTTACTCACAACAGCCAACATGTCCGATCTACCCTAGTACCACCTGCCCGTATCTGGCCCAAACCTGTCCTATCCATGTACTTGTGTAACCGTTTCCTGAACGTTGGGATAGTCCCTGCCTCTACTACTTCCTCTGGTTGGTCGTTCTATACACCCACCACACAAATGTTACCCTTCGGAATCCTTTTAAATCTTTTCCCCTTCACCTTGAACCTATGGCCTTCATGCTGCCTCAGCAAGGCCACCGGCACAATCAAGGACCAGTCTCACCCTGTCACTCCCTCTTCTCCCCTCTCCCATCAGGCAAGAGGTACAGAAGTGTGAAAATGCACACCTCCAGATCAGGGACAATTTCTTCCCAGCTGTTATCGGGCAACTGAACGGTCTTCTCACCAACTAGAGATCGGTCCTGACCCAGCTACCTCATTGGAGAGCTTTGAACCATCTTTAATCAGACTTTAATCGACTTTCAATGTACAGTATACCCTTTATCCTGTAACTGTACCCTGTGGACGGTTTGATTGTAATCATGAAATCATTGTGGGCAGCCATGGTGGCACAGTGGTAGAGTTGCTGCCTTACAGCGCTTGCAGCGGCCTGGAGCGGAGACTGCGGGACCCGGAGCTGGGGCGGCGGCCCGGAGCGGAGACTGCGGGACCCGGACCTGGGGCGGCGGCCCGGAGCTGATGCTGGGGCTGACGGCGTTCCGGCTTTCGGCGGCGGCGACATCACCACGGAGGTCCGCTGGACTGGAGGGCGGCATCTCCGTCCTGGATCAATCGCCTCAGCGCGGAGGGAGAACAAGGAGGGAAGAGACGGAGACTAAGACTTTGCCTCCATCACAGTGAGGATGTGCTTGGTGAACTCACTGTGGTGGATGTTTAATTTGTGTTTATTGTATGTTTTGTCATTATTGATTCTGTGTATGACTGCAGGCAACATAATTTCGGTCAGACCGAAAGGTCTGAATGACAATAAAGGAATCTAATTCTAATTCAGCGCCGGAGACCCAGGTTTGATCCTGACTGCGGGTGCTGTCTGGATCGAGTTTCTATGTTCTCCCCGTGACCGCGTGGGTTTTGTCCAAGATCATTGGTTTCCTCCCACACTCCAAAGACATGCAGGTTAGTAGGTCAATTGGCGTGGTTTCAATGTAAAATTGTCCCTAGTGCGTGTAGGATAGTGTTAATGTGCGGGGATCGCTGGTCGGTGCGGACTCGGTGGGCCGAAGGGCCTGATTCCGCGCTGTATCTCTAAAACTAAAATAACTAAAGATCTTTTCATCGTACCTCAGTAAACATGACAATAATAAACTAAACTAAACTTGTACAGACTCGTGCATGTGACTACAGAATTAATACATCTGAACCTTTCAGTGATATTTAGCTTGAGCCTTTGGTTTTAGTTAAAGCTGGGGGTTTATTTCCCAGTGAGGGCAAAGCAGTGATGGAAGGCATCTAGAAGTGCAGATGTAGCCACCAGAATACCTAGTCAAGAGCAAAGAGTCATGAGTGTTTTATTGTCACATGTCCCAAAACGGAACAATGAAATTCTTATTGGCAGTAGTACAACAAATATGTAAACATTGTACTCTGTAAAATCCTTAATGAAAAAAAAGTTCAGTGTATATATAAAATAAAACTAACAGACAAATAAATAGTCAGTAATAGTGCAAAGTCAAAAATAATAAGGCCAAGTATATAATTTGGAGACTATTTGGAGATTGTAGTGTTTAACAGCCTGATGGCTGTAGGGAGGAATCCTGGACGTTACAGTTTTCAGGCTCCTGCACCTTCTTACCAATGGCAGGAGTGAGATGAGAGCGTGGCCAGGGTGATGTGGGTCTCAGATCATGCTGGCTGCCTTTTTTGAGACAGCGACTCCTGGAGATCCCGTTGATGGTGGGGAGGTCAGTACACGTGATGGACTGGGCAGCGTTCACCACTTTTTGCAGTCTTCTTCGTTCCTGGGTGTTCGAGTTGCCGATCCAGGCCGTGATGCAACCAGTCAATATACTCTCCACTGTACACCTGAAGAGGTTCAGAGAGTACTCGTTGACATAGCGAATCTCCACAATCTTCTATGGAAGTAGACCGCCATACTCAAGAACAATTGATATAGTTATGATCTAACGAGGTTGAAAATCACACCAGAAATAAAGTCTAGGCATTGCTCTATTACTGAACCAACTGGCTCAAGAAAACCACTGAAGACACAAAGTGCCAGAGTAGCTCAGACAGTCACACTCAGTTACTCCAGCATCTCCTGTATTCTTTTGTAAACCACCTCTACCTCCCCCCCTCCCCAGACACTCAGTCTGAAGAAGGGTCTCGACCCAAAACATTACCATTTTCTACCCTCCAGAGATGCTGCCTGAGCCGCTGAGTTACTCCAGCACTTTGTGTTTATCTTCGGTGTAAACAAGCATTTGTTCCTTGTTTCTGGAGTTCACATATTTTCGCACCAAAAATTAATTCCATACCTCATTAATAACCGGTGTTATCCATTGAGAAATGTGTGCAGAGTTCATTATATCATGGTAATGTGGTTTTCATCTGTTTAACACTGGTGCGCTGGGCCTGGGTGTGTTGTAAGGAAAGGTGTTAGCAAACAGGAAGGCAAGAGCTGTACAAGTCAGTTCAGTTCTTCTCAGTTCTTCACCGAGGTACAGTGAAAAGTTTTTGTTGCGTGCTAACCTGTCAGCGGAAAGACAATACATGATTACAATCGATCCATTTACAGTATATACCTACACGAGAAGGGAATTACGTTTTAGTGCAAGGTAAATCCAATAGATTCCGATCAAAGATAGTGCGAGGGTCTCCAAGACTGCTCTCTGGTTGGGGAAGTCTGATTCAGTTGCCTGATAACAGCTGGGAAGAAACTTTCCCTGAATCTGGAGGTGTGCGTTTTCACACTTCTATTCCTTTTGCCCGATGGCTGTGAGGCCAGGTTCATCCTGTTGGCACCAGGCAACTCTGTAGGGAGCGTTGCTTCTAAAGGGAAATCTCACTGCCAACCCTCTATCTGTGCCATCAGTCTATCTGGAGCCATCCTTCCTGTGGATACCCTGATCCATCGGACTCTCCAAAAATCTTTCACTGCCCTCTGGAAGAACTGGTCCAACCATCTGTAAGTAAATCAGAGCTCTGACCAGTTCAGTTTAGTTTATTATCACGTTCACAAGTAGGAGTAGAATTAGATCATTCGGACTATCGAATCCACTCCGCCATTCAATCATGACTGATCCTAGTCCCATTTTTCTGCCCTTCTGCCCAAAACCCTTGACACCCGTTCTAATCAGGAATCTGCCCATCTCTGCCTTAGAAATATCCACTGACTTGGCCTCCACAGACCTCTGTGGCAATGAGTTCCACAGATTAACCGCCCTCTGACTAACAAAGTTCTTCCTCACCTCCTTTCTAAAAGAGCGCCCTTTAATTCTGAGGCTATTATTGGGCCTTTTCAGGGAGAATGTGCAAACTCCACACATGTTACACCTATGGTCAGGATCGAACCTGGGTCTCTATCGCTGGGTCTCTATCGGAGCAGCTCTACCAGCTGCGCCACTGTGCTGCCCTCCAGTTGAAAGGTCTATTTGGATTCCGACTTTGAAACTCTGTGGAGTGGCTGCCACTTTGAACTTGTAAGCAACTGCGTTGTGTTTAGACGAGGCCTTAAACTGATGTTCAAGTCAATTGGTGAATTGCAACTTGCAGAGTACAAATGGAAAGAGACAAAATTACAGCACAAACTTTAACAAGCCGATGTTTTTGTCGAGCATATCAGCTGAGTAAGCAGAGTGTATGTTATTCACAATTTGGTTCTCTGTCAAAGCGGGACTTATTCATCTGCAGCCAATAAACACAGACATCCAGTTATGTACTGCAATCTTTAGCCAAATCAGGCAGCTGAAGGTAATTTATTGGGCAAGCCATCTGCTCAAGGAGATTTACAAACTGATACAGCTTATAATGTTACTTTTGCCTTCCTTCCAAATGCGATAAGATCATGAGGGGAATAGATCGGGTTGATGCACAGAGTCGCTTGCCCAGAGTAGGGGAATCGAGGAACAGAGGACATAGGTTTAAGGTAAAGGGGAAAAGATATAATCGGTATCCAAGGGGTAACTTTTTCACACAAAGGGTGGTGGGTGTATGGAACAAGCTGCCAGAGGAGGTAGTTGAAGCTGGGACTATCCCATCGTTCAAGAAACATTTGGACAGGTACGTGGATAGGACAGGTTTGGAGGGTCATGGCCAAGCGTAGGCAAGTGGGGCTAGGGTAGCTGGGACATTGTTGGCCGGTGTGGGCGAGTTGGGCCAAAGGGCCCATTTCCACACTGTATCACTCTATGACTATGACTGACCCATGGAATTCAATATTTCATAGGAATTCAGAATGGATTTCTGTTATTTACTGTTATTTAAGAGATAAATTGGAATAAAATAGAAATGCCCAGAAATTCAATGGAATGTGATCAGGAGTGAATTTCAGAGGCAAGGGATGACTTGCTGAAACAGCTACAATAGAGTGTTTTATGCAGCTGACTAGGAATGCATTTCTAAACATGTTCTTATAGATCTTCTATTAGGTGATTGGTGAGGATATGTGTATACCATGGCATGTCTCAGTATGCTATTAACAAGAAAGCACAGAGCAAATAGCAGAGGCTCTTTCCATTATTTTTTATCTCTCTATGATATGGAGATTTTTCAAAGGAGTTAGGGAATAGTCAATAAAACACTCTCATTCAGGGAGTTCAGAATGTAGACAATTCCCCTTCCTCGGTTGACAAACATTTTAACTCCCCTTCCCATTCCCATTCCCATATTGACCTCTCTGGCTGAGTGAGGCCGAAAGCAAATTGGAGGAACAGTACCTCATATAGATGGCACAATGGGCTAAGTGTTCGGCTGGCAACCGGAAGGTAGCCGGTTCGAATCCCGCTTGGAGTGCATACTGTCGTTGTGTCCTTGGGCAAGACACTTCACCCACCTTTGCCTGTGTGTGAATGTGTGTGAGTGATTGGTGGTGGTCGGAGGGGCCGTAGGCGCAGATTGGCAGCCACGCTTCCGTCAGTCTGCCCCAGGGCAGCTGTGGCTACAGAAGTAGCTTACCACCACCGAGTGTGACTGAGGAGTGAATGAATAATGCGATGTAAAGCGCCTTGAGTATTAGAAAGGCGCTATATAAATCCCATCCATTATTATTATATATGAATATTGATATCTCTAATTTCAAGTAACCCTTGCATTCCCACCCCCACCTTAGTTATCCTGCTGTTTTCACGGTCAACCTGCTAGTTAGTGAAACCAGCTTCACTAGTTCATCTGAGGAAGGGTCTCGACCCGAAACGTCGCCCATTCCTTCTCTCCAGAGATGTTGCCTGTCCCACTGAGTTACTCTATTTTCACTAGTTTGTACCCCTAGGTTATCACCTCTTCCACAGCCAACAATAGACCATTGTGGGTTCCACCTTTCCTTGGTCATCAGGGCTGGCTCTCTTTTGTCCTGTACCTTTTCATACCTCTAGTTTCCCCCTCCCCTGGCTCTCAGTCTGAAGAAGGGTCTGGACCCGAAACGTCACCTATTCCTTTTCCCCGGAGATGCTGCCTGACCCGCTGGGTTACTCCAGCATTTTGTGTCTGTTATCAAACCTAATACAAAAAATCATTTGACATTAGTTGGGTGCATAACTTCCCAGTGGGAATATGTCAAAAACACGTACAAAGTGCTTTAAGGTGAAAAGGCTAAAGGAGAAGTGTAGCAAGGTTTTTACATAGAGAGTGGTGGTGGGTGCCTAGAACACACTGCCAGGGGTGATGGTGGAGGTAGATATGATAGTGGCGTTTAAGAGCTTTTTAGACAGCCACATGGTTATACAGCAGATGGAAGGATATGGAGCATGTGCAGGCAGACGAGATTAGTTTAACCTGGCATCATTTTCAACATGGACATTGTGAGTTGAGGGCCTGTTGCTGTGTTATACTGTTCTCATAGAGTCATAGAGTGATACATTGTGGAAACAGGTCCCTCGGCCCAACTTGCCCACATCGGCCAACATGTGCCTGCTACACTATTCCCATCTGCCCGCGTTTGGTCCATATCCCTCCAAACCTGTCCTATCCATGTGTAGATGCGATTTAAACCGAAGATACACACAAAAAGCTGGAATAATCCAGCGGGACAGGCAATATCTCTGGAGAGAAGGAATGGGTGACGTTTCGGGTCGAGACCTTTCTTCAGGATGAAGAAGTAACCAATGTTCTTCAAACTACCCGAAACGTCATCCATTCCTTCTCTCCAGAGATGTTGCCTGTCCCGCTGAGTTACTCTAACTTTATGTATCTATCTTTCATGCAGAGAGTTCCAGAGATTCACCACTCTCTGTGTGAAAAGTGTTTTCCTCATCTCGGTCCTAAAACTGAGGTCCTTTATCCTTAAACTGTGACCCCTTGTTCTGGAATCATAACTATGATTCTTCTGCTAAGTGCGTTATGTTAAGAGGCTCCCTTCAAACGATTTTGCTGAGGGTAGCACAGTGGTGCAGTGGGTAGAGTTGCTGCCTTACAGCGCCAGAGACCCAGTTTGATCCTGACCACAGGTGCTGTTGGTATGGAGTTTGCACGTTTTCCCTGTGGCCCGGTGGATTTTCCCCGGGTGCTCCGGTTTCCTCCCACGCTCCAATGACGTGCAGGTTCGTAGATTAATTGGCTTCTGTAAAGTCCCCCTAGAGTGTAGGTTAAGAGCTAGTGTACAGAGTATATCGTTGGTTGTCCTGGACTCGATGGGCCGAAGGGCCTGTTTCCACGCTGAATCTCTGAACAGAACTAAAAGCAGGGACTTCAAATTGAGGACAGAAAAAAATACTTTGGTGCTCTTCACTGCATTATATCGCCATCTTCAATCTAACTCTGGATAGCATGGAACAGTAGCGTCACAGAGTCATGGAGTGATACAGTGTGGAAACAGCCCCTTGGCCCAACTTGCTCACACCGACCACCATGTCCCAGCTACACTAGTCCCACTTGCCTGCGTTTGTTCCATATCCCTCCAAACCTGTCCTATCCATGTACCTGTCTAACTGTTTCTTAAATGTTGGGATAGTCCCAGCCTCAACTACCTCCTCTGGCAGCTTGTTCCATACACCCACCACCCTTTATGTGAAAATGTTACCCCTCAGATTCCTGTTAAAGGGCCTGTCCCACTTTCCCGAGTCACTCACAAATTCTCCCGAGTTTTCCCCTTGATTCAAACTCGGAGAATGTCCGTAGCGAGTCTGTAGGAGTCCGTAGCAAGACCATAGGAGTAGATGTTTCGTAGCGGCTCGTAATGCCAGCCATAGGTACTCGGGGCATCAGGTAAGTCGGGACTTTTCCCCGTCACCTATGTCCTCTGGTCCTCGATTCATCTACTGTGGGCAAGAGACTCTGTGCATCTGCCAGATCTCATGATTTTATACACCTCAATAAGATCACTCCTCATCCTCCTGCGCTACAAGGAATAGAGTCCCAGCCTACTCAACCTCTCCTTATAGCTCAGACCCTCTAGCCTAGGCAACGCCCTTGTAAATCTTCTTTGCACCCTTTCCAGCTCGACAACATCTTTCCTACAACACCGTGCCCAGAACTGAACACAATACACTAAATGCGGGCTCACCAGCGTCTTATACAACTGCAACATGACCTCCCAACTTCTATACTCAATACTCTGAGTGATTCAGTAATCTATAATTCAATCGTATTACTGAATATTTGAATACATCAAGAGTATTAATCAAAGATTTATAAAAGGCAATTTGTAGCTGCCAGATTTAGTAGGGGTGTTTCTCAATTGTGAAATGTTGACAGAGAACAAATTAATTTTTAGAAGTTGGTGTACATTTCTTGCAGAAAGCATGTTATAAAATTCAGGTGTATACTAAAAGTGAAATGTGGTTGATGGAATCCAACATAATACTTCTATAAATAGACAGAACACGGTGTATCTTTGAAACAGGCAGCGCACACTTCCAGTTTTAAAATATATCTGTTATTCAGACTTCTTGAAAGGAGAATGTAACTTCAAAATATGGTGCTTCACAAAAAGGAATTAGGCATAAAACAAAGTGCTGGAAGAACTCAGCGGGTCAGACAGCATCTGTGGAGGAAAATTGTCAGAGGACAGGTGAGGAAGGGTAGTTGGCAGAAGGATGAAACATTGAAACATAGAAAACAGGCGCAGGAGTAGGCCATTCAGCCCTTTGAGCCAGCACCGCCATTCAATATGATCGTGGCTGATCATCCAGAATCAGTACCCCATTCCTGCTTTCTCCCCATATCGCTCGATTCCGTTAGCCCTAAAAGCTATATCCAACTCTCTCTTGAATACATCCTGTGAATTGGTGGTGCTTGTGACAAAGGTTTTGATACTTTATTGTCACGTGTACTTGGTGCAGTGAGATTCTTTGGCTGCATACAGTGCACACAGCACCCAAAGTCAGGATCGAACCCTCGTGTCTGGGGCTATGAGGCAGCATAGCTTCACAAACTGCGCCACTGTGCCGCCCCACTGTCATAAGGCCACAAGTGATGATCTCATGGCAGGACAGAGTGTTTTGTTACTGGAATCAAGGTGAAAGAAGGCTTTGAGAGATTGGAGCCAGGGGAATAAGTGGGGAAGGGTAGCAACCGCATCAATGAATATTTGTTTCGTTTAGAGATACAGTGCGGAAACAGGCCCTTTGGCCCATCGAGACCGCGCCGACCAGCGGTCCCCGTACACTAGCACTATCCTACACACTGGGGATTATTTACAATCTTTGAAAGCCAATTAACCTACAAACCTGTAGGTCTTTGGAATGTGGGAGGAAACCAGAGCACCTGGGGGAAACCCACACAGGTCACGAGGAGAACACACAAACTCCGTACACACAGCACCCGTAGTCGGGATCGAACCCAGGTCTGTGACGCTGTAAGGCCGCAAGCCTACCACTGCGCCACTGTGCCACCCATTACAATGCAGTATCCCTTACAAAAAGCACGAATATCTCCACATCTGGAGAAGCAGCAAACCTCCATAAGTAGCTCCATTTACAGCTGTGCAACATCTGTTAATAAAGATGCAGGGCTTCTTGTCGAGACCAAGCTAGTGTAACAATTCTGTTCTGTCTGCTTTATCTGTCTCAACAGCAGATACACGTCTGGAAGAGCTGGGCACTGGTGAGTTCCCCGAGATCTAAACACAGAGGAAAGAGGAATCTTATTGTGGGCAGAGGAAGCAAAGCTTGCCCTGGAAAAAAATGAAAGCACTGATATGAAATGACACCCAGGCAGATGAAGAAAGGGCAAGGATTCGCATTAATTAGTTGTAACATATAACAAAACAAAATGTCACACTAACTCCATGGGCCATATGGTCTACTCTTGTTCCTTCTATTATTGGCCATAATACTGTATATAGAAACTGGAGCACCAGAGAAAACTCATGGGGTCACAGGTAGAATGTACAAACTCTGTAGAGACATCACCCATAATCAGGATTGAACCCACGTCTCTGGCGCTTCAGGCAGCAACTCTGAATGTGTATGTGTGTGTGAATTGGAGTGTATGTGTGGCGAATGTGTATAATGTGTATGCGTGTTAATGTGAATGTGTATGTGTGTGTGAATGTTTATGTATATGTGCGTGCGTGTGAATGTATCTATGTGTGTGAATATGTGTGTGTGAATGTATATGTCATAAGGTCATAAGGAATAGGAGTAGAATTAGGCCATTTGGCCCATCAAGTCTACTCCGCCATTCAATCATGGCTGATCTATCTCTCCCTCCTAACCCCATTCTCCCCATAACCTCTGATACCTGTACTAATCAAGAATCTATCTGTCTCTGCCTTAAAAAATATCCACTGACTTGGCCTCCACATCCTTCTGTGGCAAAGAATTCCACAGATTTACCACCCTCTGACTAAATTTCTCCTCATCTCCTTCCCAAAAGAACGTCCTTTAATTCTGAGTGTTTATATGTGTGTGCATAAATGTCTGTGTATGTGTGTGCATGCAGTGTGCCCCCGAACACGTGTGTATGTGTGTGTGGTCTGTCTGTGTGTGTATGTGGTGTGTGCGCGCATGTGTGTGTTTTTTGTGTGCGGTTGTGATGTGTGTGTGCGTGAGTATGTGCTCGCGCACGTGTGTGTGTGCGTGTGGTGTGCTCGTGCATGTGTGTGTGTGTGTGTGTGTGAGTATGTGCTCACGCACGTGTGTGTGCGCGTGTGGTGTGCTCGTGCACGTGTGTGTGCGCGTGTGGTGTGCTCGTGCATGTGTGTGTGCGCGTGTGGTGTGCTCGTGCATGTGTGTGTGTGTGTGTGTGTGTGTGAGTATGTGCTCGCGCACGTGTGTGTGTGCGTGTGGTGTGCTCGTGCATGTGTGTGTGTGTGTGTGTGTGTGAGTATGTGCTCACGCACGTGTGTGTGCGCGTGTGGTGTGCTCGTGCACGTGTGTGTGCACATGCACATGTGTGACGGAGCTGGAGGCTCAATGGCCTGCAGGTCACTGACGCGTCTAAAGCTGGTATCTTGCAATGCTGCTCGATTAGCAAATACCATCTCTCACTTTCGGAGGAGACAAATCACCTCCTGCCAGACACCCAAATGAAGAAACACGAGTCAAGAGTCAAGAGTGTTTTATTGTCATATATCAGAACAATTCTTACTTGCAGAAGCACAACAGAGTATGTAAACATAGTGCTCGATAAACAATGTAATAATTCTGTTTTATTTATGTATGCGTGCATATGCTGTAGGTAGGTAGGGATACACAAACACATATATATAAAAGGTAGACACAAAATGCTGGAGTAACTCAGCGAGACAGGCAATATCTTTGGGAGGAAGGAATGGGTGATGTTTCGGGTTGAGACGTCTGAAGAAGAGTCTCGACACGGAACATCACCCATTCCTTCTCTCCAGAGGTGCTGCCTGTCCCGCTGAGTTACTCCAGCATTTTGTGTCTACTTTAGGTGCATAGGTGTATGGAACATGCTGCCAGTGGAGGTACAGTAGTTGAGGCAGAGGCTATCCCAACATTTAAGAAACAGTTCGACAGGTACATGGATTGTACAGGTTTGGAGGGATATGGACCAAACGCAGTCAGGTGGAACTAGTGTAGATGGAACATGTTGGCCGGTGTGGGCAAGTTGGGCCGAAGGGCCTGTTACCACACTGTATAACTCCATGACTCTATGTGTGTGTGTGTGTTTACAGTTTATGTGTGTATATATATATATATATATATATATATATATATATATATATATAAGTATGTGTGTGCGTGTGTGTGTTTATATGTGTGTGTGTTTATATATGTGTGTGTGTGTATATATATATATATACTAGACTAAGTGGGACCCGTTGGGTCCCATGTTCACACGGGAGGGCTGGTCCCCCGACGCAATATTCCACCTCTCCACCAATTCCAATATTGTTGGCCAGTAGGGGGCTTTCTGGAGTGCTGGTATGGGTTCTTGGGGTGGCAGCTCAGTCCCTCAAGCCTGATCTGCTGGCAGCTCACTCACGGCTGGTGGGCTGGCAGTTGACTCATGACTATTCCTTGAAATTCCTTTTCAAGCAGGGTGCAAGGCCACCAAATTCAAATCCATGTTCCTACCATTTCAAGCAGGGTGCAAGGCCACCAAATTCAAGTGCAATTTCTTACCACTTTGAGCAGGGTGCAAGGCCTCCAAATTCAAGTGCAGTTTCCTACCACTTCAAGCAGGGTGCAAGGCCACCGAATTCAAGTGCAGTTTCCTACCACTTCAAGCAGGGTGCAAGGCCACCGAATTCAAGTGCAGTTTCCAACCACTTCAAGCAGGGAGCAAGGCCACCGAATTCAAGTGCAGTTTCATACCACTTCAAGCTGGATCCAAGGCCACCAAATTCAAGTGCAGTTTTATTCCATTTCAAGCAGGGTGCAAGGCCACCAAATTCAAATGCAGCTTCATACCATTTCATGCAGGGCGAAACCACCATAAAACCACTCAAAACACCAAACTCACACTTCAGTAGACATTCAGTGTGTTCAGTTGATTCACAGCTCAGACAGAGTCGTGACCTCTCCCTCCCCCATCATGCAGAGACTGAGCCACACCCACACTTCCGGGTTTTATAACCCCTCCCCCTCCCCCCCCCCCCCCCCCCCCCCCCCACTGGAAAAGGTGTGGCTTTCATGGAGTGATTGACAGGAGAGAGATTCTCAACATTTAAAAAAAAACTAATAATACTTTTATTTTTCATTGATGGGAAGAATTCTCTGCACCTGCTCAGCGGAGGGGGACTGAGTAAGATGGCCAAAAATTACAGCCGTAAGTGGTAGCGTTTTATCTAAAATCAATATACAGTGCAAACAGGAAGTAAGTGCATTTGCAGTAGTGCCTTTTAACTTCAAGCCAAAGCACCCAAGCCATCATTTGCAGTAAGTGGTGCCTTTCAATTTCATGCCATTATTTGCAGTAAGTGGTGCCTTTCAACTTCAAGCCAAAGCACCCACGTCACCATTTGCAGTAAGTAGTGCCTTTCAACTTCATGCCACCATTTGCAGTAAGTAATGCCTTTCAACTTCAAGCCATTGCACCCAAGCCACCATTTGCAGTAAGTAGTGCCTTTCAACTTCATGCCACCATTTGCAGTAAGTAGTGCCTTTCAACTCATGCCACCATTTGCAGTAAGTAGTGCCTTTCAATTTCAAGCCACACCCAAGCCACCATTTGCAGTAAGTAATGCCTTTTAACTTCGAGCCATTGCACCTAAGCCACCATTTGCAGTAAGTAGTGCCTTTCAACTTCAAGCCAAAGCTCCCAAGCCACCATTTGCAGTAAGTAGTGCCTTTCAACTTCAAACAAAAGCTCCCGCCACCATTTGCAGTAAGTAGTGCCTTTCAACTTCAAGCCAAAGCAACCAAGCCACCATTTGCAGTAAGTAGTGCCTTTCAACTTCATGCCACCATTTGTAGTAAGTGGTGTCTTTCAACTTCAAGCCACACCCAAGCCACCATTTGCAGTAAGTAGTGCCTTTCAACTTCAAGCCAAAGCAACCAAGCCACCATTTGCAGTAATAGTGCCTTTCAACTTCAAGCCAAAGCTCCCAAGCCACCATTTGCAGTAAGTAGTGCCTTTCAACTTCAAACCAAAGCTCCCAAGACACCATTTGCAGTAAGTAGTGCTTTCAACTTCAAGCCAAAGCACCCAAGCCACCGTTTGCAGTAAGTAGTGCCTTTCAACTTCATGCCACCATTTGCCGTAAGTTATGCCTTTCAACTTCAAGCCATTGCACCCAAGCCACCATTTGCAGTAAGTACTGCCTTTCAACTGCAACCCAAAGCACCCAAGCCACCATTTGCAGTAAGTAGTGCCTTTCAACTTCATGCCACCATTTGCAGTAAGTAATGCCTTTCAATTTCAAGCCACACCCAAGCCACCATTTGCAGTAAGAAGTGCCTTTCAACTTCAAGCCAAAGCAACCAAGCCACCATTTGCAGTAAGTAGTGCCTTTCAACTTCATGCCACCATTTGCAATAAGTAGTGCCTTTCAACTTCATGCCACCATTTGCAATAAGTAGTGCCTTTCAATTTCAAGCCACACCCAAGCCACCATTTGCAGTAAGAAGTGCCTTTCAACTTCAAGCCAAAGCTCCCAAGCCACCATTTGCAGTAAGTAGTGCATTTCAATTTCAAGCCAAAGCACCCAAGCCACCATTTGCAGTAAGTTATGTCTTTTAACTTCAAGCCAAAGCACCCAAACAACCATTTGCAGGCTGTGCCTTTTTACCTCAAACAAATCATATTTTCATTTTCAAACCACATTAAGGGGACTCACAGTTATGTAAACATTTGTTCAGTGTTATTCAGAGCTCAGAGAGACGTGACCCTTGGCTTCATCCATATTGAAGAGACTGAGTGAGGCACACCACTTCCTGGTTTTATAGTCCCTCCCCCTCCCTCCAGCAGGGGCAGCAGAGAGAATGGTGATTTTTTTAAAAAACATTAATATCTCTCTGATTTGGCATCGTTGGGAAAAATCCTCTGCTCCTTTAAGGCGGAGGGGGGCTCTGAGCGAGGTGGCCAAAAATGACGCCGTAGGTGGCGGCGTAATGTCGGAAATCGCAGCACAGTGGGCCAAAAGCGGTCAAGATCAGAGTTTTAGTAAATATAATATAAAATATTATATATATATATATATACACACACACACACACACACGCACACACATATACATATATATATATATATATATACATGTGTGTGTGTGTGTGTTTGCGTGCATGAGTGTGTATATGTGTGTCATCGGTGCAAGCACCTTCCTCCAAACATCGATCTAAATGGTAAGTACTACTCCCTCCTTCTCTGTAAATTGTTGAAGCTCTCTCTCCCATCCCTCACTTCCATGCTACCAAGCCATGTGTTGCTACTGCCCACTTGCTGTGGGAGATGTACCTTTAAGGACTGACGACAACCTTCTCCCATTGCTGCACAACAAAATGTCAGCAACAGCATTGAATTCATCCTTGTCCATTCACAACCCCGGCACGTTACTTATTAGTTTCCCTTTGAGTGCAAACCCTTCCAATGTTGTAGCATGGTTGCTTTTGATCTATGTTACAATTTCTTACAAAGGACTCAATTTAGATCTTGCAAAAAAATTGTATTTTGGCACACCAAAGCGTTCAATCCAATTTCTCGGCAAGAATGAGACATAAACCAGATTTATCAGCGGTAGGCGGGTTACAGCACTTTAATTTAAAATGTAATCAATTATTGCAATAATATATACAATACAAAACAATACCAAACGTACCCACCACCAGAATACAAAATCCACCAATTATCTAAACAATTATTCTTAAATGTTACATTCTGAAACAACTATATTACAATCCTTGTCAAGGATACATTCCACCCTCTGCGGTGCCCAGCGGTCCTGGAAATCCCCCAGGGTGCCCGTGGACAGTGCGTAGTCCCTCTCTCGTACCACAAGGGGCAGGCAGCCGGAACGGGCAAGATCCTCTCCTGTAACAGCTCGCAGAGAGTCGCCACCTTCTGACACCCTGCTGCAACTTACAAGTCTCTGCGACATCTAATCTTGGGCGGAGGCTCAACTCGGTGACCGGAGATGGCCGTCGGCGCCACGTAGACGTCAGGAGTGGATCCGGTGGCGGTCGATGAGGAGATCGGTGTGGCGACCTATGAGAGGGTCTGTGCCACGGAGGGCCGTGGAGGCAAAGTCTGTTGGATATTTTTAAGGCCGAGATAGACACATTCTTGATTAGGACAGGTGTCAAGGGTTATGGGGAGAATTTTGATTAGAGGCAGAGATCAGCCACGATATAATGGCGGAGTTGACTCGATGGGCCGAATGGCCTAATTCTACTCCTACAACTTGATAACTTGTGATGAGGGGTCGCCGGTCGTCAGGTGGGGGGCGGTTGTCGAGGGTGCTGGTCATTGAGGACGGGCCACGGAGAACGCAGGAGGAACCGGCTAGGGGCAACTCCTAGATTTCTGCACTCCTAGATTTCTCTGCTCTCCCCAGAGATTAGGTGCGCAAGAGGAAGAGAGAGTGAACATATAGAAATGCGAGGTTGGGGGTTGAGACAGAGGCAGGCAGGTATAATCTGGCAAGATTTTCATTGTGCCGGTACCTCTTTGTACAAATGACGGCACAGTGGAGCAGTTGATAAAGCAGCTATCTTATACGCCAGAGACCCGGATTCAGTCCTGACATGGGGCGCTGTCTAAGTGGTTTGCACAGTCTCCCTGTGACCATGTGGGTCTCCTTCGGGTGTCATGGGGCATCAATAATATCATGCCCGTTAAGAATAAGGTGACGTGCCACAATGACTACCGACCAGTGGCATGTTTCGTGTCGAGGCGCCTTCTTCAGACTGAGAGTCAGGGGAAAGGGAAACGAGAGATATTGACGGTCCCACAGCCAACTATGGATCATTGTGAGCTCCATATTTCCTTGATCATCGTTACTTTTTTGCATATCTTTCATTCATTTGTTCTATATCTCTCAATATCACCGTCTATATATTTTGTTTCTTTCCCCTGACTCTCAGCCTGAAGAAGGGTCTCAAGCCAAAACATGGCCTACTCCAATTCTCCAGAGATGCTGCCTAACTCGCTGATTTCATTCACTCATTATCGTTGAAAACATTAGTGACGCAGTGGTGCTGGTTTCCAACGGGAACGGTGACGGACGCATCACACATCTCTGTCCTCCAATTCCTGCGGACTTTTGCCGCCGGAAGTATAGGATTTTGGTGTGTGTGCTTTATCATCATTCCTTGCAATGCTATGTTTGACAGTGATCACAACTTCTGAAGTGTGGATGGCCGTTGGCTCACTAGAAGCACCTCCGCCCTTTGACAGGTCTTGTTTTTGCAGCATTCCTTGAAAGAGTGTTTCTTTTTTTCTTGGATGGGATCTGATATATCTTTCTTTGACACTAACGGAAGCTTCATTGATAACGCTGCTTGCGTCCCTATTAAGGCCAAAAAAATGAAAAGAGTTTTATAATCTTTCGTTTTCCATATGTCGTCAATTCATCTTTGGAGGTTATTTAAAACCGTCTAAAACACAGAAGTACTGCGAGTGAACAACCTTTTCGTGCACCTTCTCTTGGTTTTGTAAATATAACAATTGTGTGGAAAGTGAATCTGAAGAGAGTGTGTTGACTGCATGAATTGGCGACTTTGGACAGTATCCGAGGTCGGGATCGAACCCAGGTCTCTGGCGCTGTGAGGTAGCAGCTCTTCCAGTTGCGCCACTGTGCCGCCGGTGGGCCGATAGTTGCACAATGTTCCGTTAACTTTGCAGCTCCTCGGTTAATGTATGCAGGCATGCAGCTAGCCATGTTTGAAGTTTGAAAACGCATGCCTTCAGATTCAGGGATTATTTCTTCCCAGCTGTTACCAGGCAACTGAACCATCCTGTCATCAGCTAGAGTGCGGTCCAGCCCTCCCATCTACCACAAATTTGGACTTTATCGGACTTCAGTGTTATGTCTTGAACTAAATGATGTACCCGTTATCCTTTAAGGCCACATAAGGCTGTAGAAGCCAAGTCAGTGGATATTTTTAATGCACAGGTTCTTTATTAGTATGGGTGTCAAAGGTTATGGGGAGAAGTCAGGAGAATGGGGTTAGGAGGGAGAGATAGATCAGCCATGATTGAATGGCGGAATAGACATGATGGGCCGAATGGCTAGATTGTATTCATGTACAGTCTTCTCTTTGGCGCCATTGCCAATTACGCCATCACTAATTATTGACCAGAAAGTCATTAAGTGAAACCCAAATGAAACATTTCAAGTAAATAAAGCAGTTCAGGGGCTGAATATAACTCACTTCCTGATATTTCTGAGCTTTTCTATTAAGGCACAAGGACAGGAGTGTGATGGAATATTTCCACTTGACTGCTTGTGCGGCTTCAACAATGCTCAAGAAGATTAACACAGCCCAGGACAAAGGAATCCACTTGGTTGCTACTCTGCCCGGCAGCTTAAGCATCTGTTGTCTCCTCCTTCAGCATGTAACACCTACAACATGCTCTTCAGCAACTCCTCAAGACTCATCTGTCCGCATCCCCCAAATCTCTGCCGCTTAGTCTCTAATGCCCCTGTCCCACTAAGGAAACCTGAACGGAAACCTCTGGAGACTTTGCGCCCCACCCAAGGTTTCCGTGCGGTTCCCGGAGGTTGCAGGTGGTTGCCAGAGGTTGCAGGAAGTGGAAGCAGGTAGGGAGACTGACAAAAACCTCCGGGAACCGCACGGAAACCTTGGGTGGGGCGCAAAGTCTCCAGAGGTTTCCGTTCAGGTTTCCAAGGGCCCAAGGCGTGAACTCCGATCGGCACGGACTCAGTGTGCCCTTGGGCCTGTTGCCACGCTGTATCTCAAAAGTTTAAAGTAAAGACTAAAGTCTAGTTGAGGCAGGCACCATAGCAACATTTAAATGACAATTAGACATGGATAGAAAGTTGAGAGGGATATGGGCTAAACATAGACAGGTGGGACTAGCATAGATGAGGCACCTTAGTCGGCATGGACAAGTTGGGCCGAAGGGCCTGTTTCCATGCTGTATGACTCTATGCCAAGGTGGGGATGCAGGTATATGGCAATGTTAACTCATCTGTGTTGCATCCATGTTTTACAACACACTGACTGGAGACGTTTTTGTCATTCCATCATTATAATCTTTCAGTATAAAACACTTCAAATCCCAACCATTGGAGTATTTTCACCACCCAGAATCAAGACCCACCACTGCCATTATAAAGGCACTGGAATGGTGACTACGTAAAAGTACAAAGTAAATGCTGACTTTACCGCCAATGCCTACGTCCCATTCATGAGTAATAAAACATACTTGCCACACTCAAGAAGCAGAAATTTCTCCTGTGTGAATTTATTTCTGCTATTTCCTTCATCAGCCTTTTGATTATTATTTAATGTATTTTACACATTTCATGAATCTTTTAACTGCCATATTTCTCCACTTCCTATCCATTTTTCAGTGGTTTGTCATTATGATGTGACTAATCCTTTCTTATCTTTCAGTTCGATCGGTATTGATTTTGTTTCGATTAGTTTAGCTTAGAGATGCAGCACGCAATCAGGCCTTTCGGCCCACCTGGTCCGCACCGACCAGCGATGCCCGCACACTAACGCTATCCTATACACACATTAGGGACAATTTACACATACACCAAGCCAATAAACCTACATACTTGTACATCTGCGGAGTGCGGAAGGAAACCGGAGATCACGGAGAAAACTCATGCAGGTCAATGGGCGAACGTACAGACAACACCTGTGGTCTGGATCAAACCTGGGTCTTTGTTGCTGTAATGCAGCAACTGTACCACTGCACATTCGTGCTGTGCCGCCCTATCATAATTATATCCTTTTTGACACTACTATCTTGCTATCAGATGCTTTTACACATGCACAGTAATGTTTCTACTGCCTGCTCTATGTACAGACTAAAAATGGTTGCTTATCTCACAACCAGATGTATTCTCAGGGAAGAACCAAATAAAATCATCCTTAACTGACTGTGCTTCTGGGAATGTCATTATCTGATTTTATTTTTTAGATTATATTTTGAAGATGCTTTAGTTCATGATTTGTTAAGTACATCTGACTGAATATCCATCAAAAAGTGTGTGGCAGATGAGTGGCGTTTTCTGTAATCTATACGAATTAGGTTTGTGTAAATCTTACCATCGCCAGCCAATTTTATTCCTAAAGGCCAGAGACTGCAGTTTTCAACTTAAGGAGTGATTTCAGATAGAATTTCAAATGACATATTTCATGATTCATTGCAATTCTCTCTCTGGGTACACTTTCTGTTTAAATTATCAAATATCAATGATAGTCACCTTATTTTTCATTAAACTATGAAACACATCAGGGATAATTCCACTTTACCGTTTCGATCTGCTTCACACAAAGTGTTGCTTCAGGCTATTGCAAGATGGAAAGGCCTCAAAACAATAACAGCAGGTCATAGATTTAAGGTAATTCACAGAAGAACCAAAGGTGAGATGAAAGAAAGGATTTACACAGCAGGTTTTATTTGACCTGTAATGCAATTCCTCAGAGCATCCTGGATTCAGATTTATTAGTAACTTCCAGGGAAGAATTCGATAAGTATTTAAAAGTGGAAAAAAAATGCTGGACTAAGGGAAAGATTCAGAAAAGAGTGCACATTTGAAATTTATTTTGTAAACTTGATGTTCTAAAATGTGCTTTTTTCTTTGCTGTGATTTATATACTCAGACTGCTTTCACTAAGCCTTACGGGTCTTTATTTACTCTGTACCTACTTTATCATCTAGTTCTAGACTGAAGACAGACACAAAATGCTGGAGTAACTCAGCGGGACAGGCCGCATCTCTGGAGAGGAGGAATGGGTGACGTTTCGGGACGAGACCCTTCTTCAGACTGAGTCATGAATGGCTCGATTGTAATCACATATTTTTCAGCTGGCTAATTAGCACGCAACAAAAACTTTTCACTGTACCTCAGTACACATGACAATAAGCTACACTAAACTAAACTAAACTAGAGGTACAATTCAATGGTTTGAAGTAAAATGTTCATTTAACTTTATTAACTGAGGCGCTAAATAGCATCAAGTATATTCAGCATCTCTATGCTCAATGAAATTCTCCTTAGAAGTGTGAAAACCCACGGCACCAGATTCGGGGACAGTTTCTTCCCAGGTGTTACCAGGCAACTGAATCATCCTACCACAACCAGAGAGCAGTGCTGAACTATCACCTACCTCATCGGTGGCCCTCGGACTATCCTTGATCAGACTTTGCTGGCTTTACCTTGCATTAAACGTTATTCCCTTATCATGTATCTATACACTGTAAATGGATCGATTGTAATCATGCATTGTCTTTCTGCTGACTGGTTAGCATGCACCAGAAGCTTTTCATTGTACCGCGGTACATGAGACAATGAACTAAACTGAGAACAGTTACAGGTGGCCCCCACTACTACGGCCATACGGTCAATGGAAATTCACCCTTATTAACGTCTCTAATTGTCACCAAAAAAAAATCTGATTGCAAATAAAAGTAAATTTTTATAAACTTTATGTGAAAAAAAAGTTAATAAATGAACACTTTTGTTTCAGCTCACATTTCTTGATGTGTGCACAGATGACTTAATCGCAATTTTAGTTTAGTTTAGAGATGCAGGATGGAAACAGGCCCTTCGGCCCACTATGTCCGCACTGACCAGCGATCCCTGCACATTAACACTAACCCGACACACATTGGAGTTAATTTTTTACATTTATACCAAGCCAATTAACCTACAAACCTGCCCATCTTTGGAGCATGGGAGGAAACCGAAGATGTCAGAGAAAACCCACGCAGGTCACGGGGAGAACGTACAATTTTTGTACAGACAAGCACCCGTAGTCAGATTCGAAACCGGGCCTCTGGCGCTGTAAGGCAGCAACTCTACCGCTGCGCCACATTGCCGCCTATTGGAATGTTTGAATACACCCTGCTCCACGTCTCCGTTCTAACTGGCTTAAGGGCCTGACCCACGAGCAATCGACTCCATGCGGCAAGCGCGACCTAACGTGGTCGCTTGAGCCGTACGGCCTCGCGGAGCCGGTCCCACTTCGATCGCCGGAGCCGTATGGAGTTGTGCGGAGTTGGTCCCGACATCGCGCGGGGCTCCGAAAAACTGACCGTGTTCAAAAATTCCGCGCGGCAACGGCCTGCTGACCCGCAGCCGCATCAACGCCGCACGCACCGCCTCGACGGGCGTGCGCAGCGTCTTGACGCCGTATGCAGCGTCTTGACGCCGTACGTCACCCACGAACTTCCCACGGACTTCGCTCGAACTTCACGTCACTCACTCGACCTCCGCGCGGCCCCCGCTTCCGGTTAGGTCGTGCTTGCCGCATGCAGGTCGCATGCTCGTGGGACAGGCCCTTTACTCCTTATTCTTAAACTGTGGCCCCTGGTTCTGGACTCCCCCAACATCGGGAACATGTTTCCTGCCTCTAGCGTGTCCAAACCCTTAACAATCTTATATGTTTCAATAAGATGCCCTCTCATCCTTCTAAACTCCAGAGTGTACAAGCCCAGCTGCTCCATTCTCTCAGCATATGACAGTCCCGTAACCTTGTAAACCTACGCTGCACTCCCTCAATAGCAAGAATGTCCTTCATAAAATTACACACAATACTCCAGGTGTGGTCTCACTAAGGCCATGTACAACTGCAGAAGGACCTCTTTGCTCCTATACTCAACTCCTCTTGTTTTAAAGGCCAACATGCCAATCGCTTTCTTCACTGCCTGCTGTTCAGCTAGATGAGTGGTACCAAATAACCCTTACATGCAACAATTAGTCAGCTACTTTCCAAAACAAACTACGATCAATATTGAGGCTATTGATATAACAGCTATGATCAATATTGAGGCTTCAGAACCAGTTGATATGCTCCTTATTGTGTTTCTATCATCCCCTCTTTAAATCTAAGAGTTAAATTCAAGTTCCGGCACAGTGGCAGAGCTGGTAGAGCCGCTGCCTCACAACGCCAGAGACCCAGGTCAATCCTCACCTCGGGTGTTGTCTGTGCAGAGTTTGCATGTTCTCCCTGTGACTGCGTGGATTTCCTCCGGGTGCTCCGGGTTCCTCCCTCATCCCAAAGGCTTGCGGGCTTGTAGGTTAATAGGCCTCTGCAAATTGCCCCTAGGGTGTCGGGAGTGGATGCAAAAGCGAGATAACATAGAACTGGTGTCAATGGATGATCGATGGTCGGCGTGGATTCTGGTTGACTGAATCTTTCAATCAATCAAATGAAATGGGGGGAAAAATTAGCAGTGTTATTGAGGTTCCTTAACTGACTTACAGCAAAAGTACTGCAGATAAACGATCCAGGGAATATATTTTTCATCGCAAAAACTAAACAGCAAAACAACGTCATCAATCCAAAATTTAATGTCGGTGTATGAAATGAAAATTGATACTGTTCCTTCAATGTTTCATCGCCAACCATTCATTAACATTAATTCGTTTAGCTTAGTTCAGAGATACAGCGCAGAAACAGGCTGTTCGACCCACCGAGTCCACACCGACCAGCGATCCCCGCACATTAACACTATTCTACACTAGGGACAATTTACATTTTATACCAAGCCTACAAACCTGTACATCTTTGGAGTGTGGGCGGAAACCGAAAATCTCAGAGAAAGCCCACGCTGGTCACGGGGAGAACGTACGGATTCCGTACAGACAAGCGGCAGTAGTCAGGATCGAACCCAGGTCTCTGGCGCTGTAAGGCAGTAACTTCACCGCTACACCACTGTGCCGCCCTATTAATGAGAGAAGACTATTGCTAAAAACATAGCACAAAGCAAACATGGGATGAAATAGTGTAAGAAAGAACTGCAGATGCTGGTTTAAATCGAAGGTAGACAAAACATGCTGGAGTAACTCTGCACGTAACTCTCCCTGTCTCCTTCCCCTTCCCAGTTCTCCCACTAGTCTTACTGTTTCCATTCTATCTTTGTCCTGCCCCCTCCCCTGACTTCAGTCTGAAGAAGGGTCTCGACCCAAAACGTCGCCCATTCCTTCTCTCCAGAGATGCTGCCTGTCCCGCTGAGTTACTCCAGCATTTTGTGTCTACCACGGAATGAAACAGAATGGAATTGGGACTGTAAGCCACAGCTTTTACTTTTAAGTATTACATTAATATTTGGCATTACCCCATTTCGAATGATGTGTCATTTTTTGATCTGCTGCTTTCAAAAGAAACGTTGATGCATAAGAGAGAATTCAATAACTTATAACAAGGTTTAGTCAAGCAACTTTTGGCAGTAAGAGATAAAAAAAAGACTTGAAAGAGGATTAAGAGGACTTTTATCCAAGTCTTTAAGGGTAGATGTTTGACTGACTGTGGTGTTTCATTTGCGATTGTCAAACTAAATAGCTGATTTTAGTCAGATTCCTGGATTTCAAGACAAGATTCCATATTTAGTGGCTAAAAATTATACCGATTCGCAGTAATTGAACTGGTTAAGAAGACAACAGAAGGCTTCAGAGGTCTTGCGGACCATTGTTTTATAGTTTAGTTTAGAGATACAGCGCGCAAACAGGCCATTCGGCCCACTGAATCCACACTGACCAGTGATCACCCCATACACTAGCACTATGCTACCCTGTAGGGACAAATTACAAACTATTCCTATCACATATTATGACATCCACAAAACACTTTGGCATCAAGGTAAGCTCCAACCTGTCAAACCTGCCAAGTGATGCTACCAAGAAGCAAGAGGGGAAGGGAGGAAACATAGAAACGTAGAAAATAGGTGCAGGAGTAGGCCATTCGGCCTTTCGAACCTGCACCGCCATTCAATATGATCATGGCTGATCATCCAACTCAGTATCCTGTACCTGCCTTCTCTCCATAGCCCCTGATCCCTTTAGCCACAGGGGCCACATCTAACTCCCTCTTAAATATAGCGAGGTCAATCGCTATATTTAGATAGAATGTAAAACAGGAGGTCAAAGGAAAGAAGAAGCAGGGAAGAATGGGGAGCAGGAGAGGGAATGGCTGGCTCTGCAAAAAATACTGGGAGAAAACATGTCTCCGCAAGATCTGTATTTTGGTGCCTAAATAAGTCCCTAATGGATTTATAGTAAAGTTTCAAAATGTCTCTGTGGAATAACTCTCAGATCATACCTCGAGTGCTATCTGTGTGGAGTTTGCACGTTCCTTCTGTGACCGCCTAGGTTTCTTTCGGCTTTCTTCCCACATCCCAAAGAGGTGTGGGTCTGTATGTTAATTGGGCCCTGTAAATTGTCCCTAGAGTAGGATGAGAAAGTGGGATAACATAGAACTAGTGTGAACGGGTGATCATCAGTGGGCGTTGACTCGCTGGGCCAAAGACCCTGTTTCCAGGCTCTGTCTCCAACTAAAAAATCTCTATCTGTGTAAAATGATTGAAAGTCATTCAGCAGGTCATTCTCCACCTCCCCCAAATGTTTACATCCATTCACTCAATCAGCTCTCTGCATTGAAGCTTGATACCTGGGGTGCAATCAGTCTGAACTTGGGTCCCAACCCAAAATGTCACCTGTGCATGTACTCCAGAGATGCTGCCTGACTCGCTGAGTTTCTCCAGCATCTCTGGAAAAAAGGAATAGGTGAAGTTTCGGGTCCGAACCCTTCTTCGGACTGAGAGTCAGGGGGGAGGGATGAAAAGGTTCGGAACAAATCAGATGGCCAAGGAAAGGTGAAGCCCACAATGGTCCATTGTTGGCTGTGGAAGTGGTGATGAGGAAGTGGGGTGCAACCTTTTACACTGCATTTGCCTCGTGTTACCCTGCTCTTCTGCTCAAGTGACCCCGAGAGAGATTGGCCGGCTCCTTCGCAAGACGTGACTTCATGACAGTGCAGGATTTATTTCTTCCTGTTTTCTGAGCTACTTTTAACTAGCGGAGCCTCATCAATAAAACATTGGTGCTGAATTGATGTACGGTCGTGTGGGAATCAGGTTTCGGAGGTGGGTAGTGATGCTTTGATTCCTCCCCTGCATATTTTCAAAATCCAAAAACACACATTCCTGAATTAAGAAGTGTTTACTGACTGCATGATTTAGCTAGTGCCATCAAATTTTGTGAGCTTTTTAGGACAGTGCTGATAGCAGTGTTAGCTAGTCTGTCTTTATTGCACTGCAACTCTGCCTGGATCTATCCGTGCCAACAGCCAACCTACATTCAGTTTCAGTAATACCAGCCGCAACATCTTTTCTTTTATAGTCCATGGCTTCAGAACAATAAAGACAAACAATACGGATCCTGAATTTAAATGTGGACAGCTTATGCCAGGGAGAATTCACTGGAGCCGTGCTTAACTCTTCAATGGAGTGAAGTGCGTGAGAGAGAGTCAGATACATGTTTATATCTCTCCCGATTTGTATCTTCACAAGAGGTGGTGTAAATTAAAACTGCAATAGATAATAGACAATAGACAATAAACAATAGGTGCAGGAGTAGGCCATTCGGCCCTTCAAGCCAGCACTGCCATTCAATGTGATCATGGCTGATCATCCACAATCAGTACCCCGTTCCTGCCTTCTCCCCATATCCCCCGACTCTGCTATCTTCAAGAGCCCAATCTAGCTCTCTTGAAAGTATCCAGAGAACCGGCCTCCACCGCCCTCTGAGGTAGAGAATTCCACAGGCTCATAACTCTCTGGATGAAAAAGTGTTTCCTCATCTCCGTTCTAAATGCCTTACCTCTTATTCTTAAACTGTGGTCCCTGGTTCTGGACTCCCCCCAATTCAAGTGGTGTAAAATGCGGTGCCAACTCACTATCTCTTCCTCCTAACCCCATTCTCCTGCCTTCTCCCCATAACCTCTGACACCCGTACTAATCAGGAACCTGTGTAAGAAGGAGCTGCAGATGCTGGTTTAAATCGAAGACAGACACAAAAAGCTGGAGTAACTCAGTGGGACAGGCAGCATCTCTGAAGAGAAGGAATGGGTGACGTTTCGGGTCGAGACCCTTCTTCAGTCTGAGTTACTCCAGTTTTTTGTGTCTATCTATCTCCGGCTTAGAAATATCCACTGACTTGGCCTCCACAACCTTTTGTATTAAATTGAATCGTGGAATGAACCAACTAATTCAGGAAAAGATCTTCAGCCTGAGTGGAGAATGTGAGTATTTAAACGAGATAACAACTTGCGTTATTATATCTTCGGAGACATCTTGTGCGACAACATGTGACACGCAGCTACTTACAGGGGGCTAAGAAACCAAACCGCTTCTTGAAGGAGGGAAGAGAGGTAAGGAGGCAGACAGACTTAAAGAAGGAATTCAAGAGTTTTGGACCTTGTAGAAACAAGGAACTGCAGATGTCGGATTACCAAGGAAAGGCACAAAGCGCTGCAGTTCCCCAGCGGGGCGGGCAGCATCTCTGGAGAACATGGATAGACAATGTTTTGGGTCGGGACCATTCTTCAAAGTCATTAGGATCTTGGGCTTGTTATAATCATATATGTATTTGATTATTCCTTCTACACAACCATCACTCTAATTAACCTTCATGAAAGTGAAAATCTAAAGAACTGCATTTGCAAGATGCTCATTAGGCTGCCCCAAACTTGCTGTGTCACAGAACCGTGGCTTGCCTGTCAAGGAATGTTTAGTTTAGTTTAGTTTAGTTTAGATTAACCCACCGAGTCCATGCCGACCAGCGATCCACAAATGTTGCTGTTTGCTTCCTTCCAGACTGCAGGAGTACATGCATCGGGACGTACAGCCACCGCCAAGTCTCTGTGGGGGGAGGACCACAGTCTAGGGTCTCTTGACTGCTGGACATTGAGGGACAATGGAGATGCCCCTCAAACAAGGGAAGAGACATCATCCCAGGAGGCGGCCACAGATAGGGGCATTTTCCTGAAACAAAAAGATGGAAAGTGCTGGAGTAACTCAACAGGTAAAGTAGCATCTCGGGAAAACATGGAAAAGTGATGTTTTGAATTGGGATTCTTGTACAGGCTGATTGTGATCGGGGAGGGAATGAAGGTGGAAGAAGGGAGAGGGAGGACAAAGCCTGGCCGACCTGTTGGTTCTGGTTGCTAACTATTTTAACTCCCATACTGACTTTTCTGTCTTAGGCCTCCTCTATTGCCAAAGTGAGGGCAAACGCAGACTGGCGGAACAGCCTTGTTTTCCACATGGTTAGCTTACAACCTAATGGTATGAACATTGAGTTCTCCAATATTTTGGTAACTAACTTACAAACATACCCCCTCTTCTCTTCCTTCCCTGCCCACCCTTTCCCTCGCTGTGCCCACCTGAACTCACACTCATTTCTCCCTTTACCCTTCCCCTTCCATCTATATTCCACTGGCTTCACAGTTCACACTTTTTCTATATTTATCTCACACCTTTTGTCTTTTCATCTGTGGCTTTTGTCAAACCATCTGCCTATCAAATCTCCTCTCACCTGTATCCACCTAACACTCAGCAGGCTCAAGTATGTTCCAAGTATCTCAATTCTTGTTCAGGAAGGAACTGCAGATGATGGTTTTCACCAAATAAGTCAATTCTTGTACTGTTGCCCCAACCGATGAAGGCAAGCATATTGGATGTCTATTTCACCCTGACCATCTGTGTTAATCCACTTCTGTGGACTAGTTGTATCAGTATTAAAGGTGTGGAAAACCGAATGAAATGTTGTGAAGTTGTAGCGAGTCCAAACTTTGTGATCAAACGGTTAAGCGGCCTTTTCACGGGGCGACTTGACGCAAGAGTTAACCGGAGTTTAACATCGTGGGAACCTCGTGCGATAACAGTGCGGCATTCGTGGACCACCGTGGACCACCGTAGCGCTAACGGCAGGTCATCGTGTAACTTGGTCACTCGGGAGAAAATTCAAGAAAGTTTGAATTTCTCCAAGATTGACTTGTACACTTGTGGTTGAGTATTGCAACATTATATGAACGTAGTGGCCAGTGCGATATCCGTAATAACTCTTGCGGGTACCGTGGGAACTCCTGCGAACGGTGAACCCGGAAGCTGGACAGAGGGAACAGAAGGTGAGTAAAAATTATCTTATGTGGGATTGAATTTAAAAAATAAATAAAAATAAAGATTTGCATCCGCATATGGACATCAACTTATTCATGAGTTATGTTAATGAGATTCAAGAAAATAACTATAATCTTTAAACGGGACTTTAAAAGGGACTTTACTGCAAGGTTACGCATTTTTATGGTCCGTGAGAATTTTTTCACATGTACTTCTTTGAGAGATACAGGTCGGAGTCCTCGGGTCCAGGGGTCCGGAACGCTACCAATCAATGTTGTACAGAGACCCGTGTAAGGAGTGAACTGCACATGCTGGTTTAAACCGAAGACAGACACAAAAAGCTGGAGTAACTCAGCGAGTCAAGCAGCATCTCTGGAGAAAAAAAGCTGATGTTTCGGGACGAGACACATCTTCAGACTCAATTCCGATTAGGCTGTCTGAAGAAGGGTTCCGGTGTTGGGGGAGTCCAGAACCAGGGTCCCAGTTTTACAGTCTACCGTGGGAACTCTTTAACTCAGTAAAGTAAAGTAGCCTTTATTGTCATATCAGCGCACAGGCAGCAGTTGACTGTTGCTCTATTCAGTTTCCCAGGGGGTCGGGACGGGACTGGAGTTGGGAGAGAAAGGTGGGGGAGTCGAGGGAGAGGAGGGGGAGACAGATGGGGGTGTCTTCATTTACTGACGGCGGGTGTCTGTCACTGAAACAGGCAGGTGAGATTTCAAATCCACCTTGTGTTTGCCTCTCTCTCTCACTCCCTCCCTCTTACACAGGCTGAGAGACTCTGCCTCTGTGAGTGTACGTCTCTTTCTCCCCCTCTCCCACACACAGTAAGACCGAGGTACTGTGCTCAGTCCATCTGTGTCTCCCACATACACAGTAAAATATGTCTCCAAATGAGCCAATTCAACCAAGGGAGGATATATATAGTGTGTGAAAAAAAAAGTTACATCATTTGTGTCACGTGTAGTTCACGATGCTCATTCAAGATTTAACGGGAAAGGTCGGGAAACGGACAAGTCACTCGCGCAAATAGCAGAAATGCCGAGTACCGTGGGAACTCTTTATCTACTGCCGTTATATCGTGCGAGACTCGTGCTGGACCACGACCTCTTCACTCTGGTGACATCTTGCGTCAACTCGCCCCGTGAAAAGGCCGCTTCAGTCCTGCCCCTCCTCTCTTCCAGCTTTCTCCCACCACAGTCAGTCTGAAGAAGGGTCACTAACCCGAAACGTCACCTACCCGTGTTTTTCAGAGATGCTGCCTGACCCGTTGAGTTATGCCCCTGTCGCACTAATGCCCCTGTCCCATTTAGGAAACCTGAACGGAAACCTCTGGAGACTTTGCGCCCCACCCAAGGTTTCCGTGCAGTTCCCGGAGGTTTTTGTCAGTCTCCCTACCTGCTTCCACTACCTGCAACCTCCGGCAACCACCTGCAACCTCCGGGAACCGCACGGAAACCTTGGGTGGGGCGCAAAGTCTCCAGAGGTATCCGCTCAGGTTTCCTAAGTGGGACAGGGGCATTATTCCAGCACTTGTAGTCTTTCTCGTAAATCAGCAGTGTTTCTTGGATCTGTGTTTTCTTGAAAGATAGATGTGAGCATGACAGTAATGAATGTAAAGACATTGAAGACGTATGAAGAGTTTTTTCACCGATTTTGTTTTGAATGTATTTTTTTATTCTGACTAAAATGAATGATTCGAAATGATTCCAGCATTTTCTGGTTTTAATTTTCCAGAAACATTGTCTTCATGCTTTTCTAGGTCACAGTTAAGCCTCAGGGATTAATTTTAAGTCTGGAAACTGAATTTTGCGGGGAAAGTTTTACAGATCCGCCACTGATATTTCGGCACCCTCGGTTCCAGAGCCTTTCTGAATTATTCATTCTGAGGTCATCCTCAGAAGTCAGCTATGGGAACGGATCTGCTGGCTCCGGCTCGGCCAGTTCCAGAGCCCCGGCCGCAGGAGCCAAATTCGACCCGCCGATCAGCCACGGAGGGCCTGATGAGGTAGAGATCAGCCTTTTTACCTGGCCGAGGCACATCTTCGGGGGGATGTCCGGGGGGGGGGGGGGGCGGTTCAAGTGCGCTCTCTCACTTTTGACCGGATTAAGGGACTTCCCAGACCATCAGTTGCCAGAAAATCGTTTGTGTAATAAATGTTTGTGCTGAATGTGGGATTTTGTTGGAGCACCTGAAATTGAACAAGCCCCAAGGTGCAGCAGATTTTATACTATGGACGGCCTTTCCTTTGCAAATGTTATCATTGGGAGACGGCTCCAAAGAAGTGGAGTCTGAAGATAGACACAAAAAGCTGGAGTAACTCAGCGGGACAGGCAGCATCTCTGGGGAGACGAAATGGGTGACGCTTCGGGTCGAGACCCTTCTTCAGTCTTGGCCCGAAACGTCACCCGTTCCTTCTCTGCAGAGACGCTGCCTGTCCCGCTGAGTTCCTCCATCTTTTTGCGCCTATCTTTGGATTAAACCAGCATCTGCAGTTCCTTCCTACACAAGTAGAGTCTGACTTGGATCTGACTCAGGCCAAGGTGAAAGGATTTGGTCATGGGCTGGTGAGGTCCAAGGTAGAAGAGTGAAGGGAACTGGGAGAAGATCAGAGGTAGATTGCTGCCTTACCGCCAGAGAACCAGGCTCGATCCTGCCTACGGGTGCTTGTCTGTAGGACTTTGTATGTTCTTCCCGTGACCTGCATGGGTTTTCGCCGGGGATCTCCGGTTTCTTCCCACACTCCAAAGACGTACAGGTTTGTAGGTTAATTGGCTTGGTATGATTGTAAATTGTCCCTAGTGTGTGTAGGATAGCGCAAAACTGTGGGGATTACTAGTCTGCGGGGACTTGGTGGGCCGAAGGGCCTTTTTCTGCGCTGTATCTCTAAACTACACTAAAGTAGCCAGGGATAGTGAGCAGAGTCTTTAAGGGCCTGCCCCACTTGGTGATTTTTTTCGGCGACTGCCAGCGTCATCAGTGTCGCCAAATGATTTTGAACATTTCAAAATCCAGCGGCAACAAAAAAAATGTTGCGACTCTTGAAAAAACACCGCACGTCAATGCATCATCACGCCGCGTAACGCAGCATCGCGCCACAAATTTTTCGGTGACCTGATACCTCAGTCAATGATGCCGGCAGTCGCTGAAAAAAATCGCCAAGTAGGACAGGCCCTTTAGTGTTTGCAGTCTGACAGTCTGATCACCTCCTAGCATAAGATTGGAAGTAGAGGTGGTGGTGAGTTCAGAACAAATCTTGCAGCCCATGTAGAACAACATGAGAAGGCCACGTTTGCATGACCTGTTTCTATTTACACAGCATAATTTCCATCATGCACAGTGATGTGTAAAGACTTGCTTTGCTGCACCATTGATTTTGCAGAACAAAGTCATTGTGGGCACCGCATTCACTCACGTAATTGACGTGCTGTATTGCGACCAGTGCTGTCACAGCTCGTCAGGCATATTGTAAGCCAGGCGCATGTGATGGCCGCAATATTAAAAGCTGAAACTCGGTTACAACTCTGAGCAAAGTGATCGTCACATTGACACTCGTGTATCGGGAAGTCAACTTTGATTACAATCTTCCCCAGAAGTGGTAAAGTTGCGGTATTATTGGAAGGAAATGCCCTGGCAATTTCTTGCTGAATTCGAGTAACTTGATAGTGTGTATCGGTTGCATTTAGGATAGTTTAAAGATACAGCACGGAAACAAGCCCGCCGAGTCCACACATTAACACGACCCTACACACACTGGGGACAATTTTACATTTATACATTTATAGCAAGCTACAATTAACCTACAAACTTGTACGTCTTTGGAGTGCGGGAGGAAACAACTGAAAACCTTGGAGAAAGCCCACGCTGGTCACGGGGAGAATGTACAAACTCCGTGCAGACAAGTACCCCGTAGTCAGGATCAAACCCGGGTCTCTGGCGCCCTAAACGGGCTGTCCCACTGCAGCGACCTAATCCGCGAGTTCAGAAGACTGTCTTCGACCTTCAACATCCTTTCCACATCCACTCTATCTTTTGCCTTTCATTATTCTGTATGTTTCAATGAAGTTTCCCCTCAACCATCTAAACTCCAGCGAGTGCAGACCCAGTGCTGTCAAACACTCATCATATGCTAACCCATTCATTCCTGGAATCATTCTTGTAGACTTCATCTGGACCCTCTCCAGGGCCAGCACAATTTAGGAGATTATAATAACGAGGCAGAACTGGGCAGCACAGTGGCGCAGGAATATAGCCGCTGCCTTACAGCGCCAGAGACCCGGGTTCGATTCTGACCACAGGTGCTGTCTGTATAGAGTTTGTACATTCTCCCCATGACCGCGTGGGTTTTCCCTGGGTACTCCGGTTTCCTCCAACACTCTAAAGATGTACCAGTTTGTAGGTCAATTGGATTCAGTAAAAACTGTAAATCGTCCCTAGTGTGTAGGATAGTGCTAGTATACGTGGATCACTGTTGGGCGCAGACCCAGTACAGACAGCACCCATAGTCAGGATCAAACCCGGGTCTCTGGCGCTGTAAGGCAGCAAATCTACCGATGCGCCATCGTGCCCCTCATTAGGCAGCACAGCCTTACTGATCAATGTTTTTGCAAAAAGGATGTATTTATATCACACCATTCATAGAAACATAGAAACATAGATAATAGGTGCAGGAGTAGGCCATTCGGCCCTTCGAGCCTGCACCGCCATTCAATATGATCATGGCTGATCATCCAACTCAGTATCCTGTACCTGCCTTCTCTCCATACCCCCTGATCCCTTTAGCCACAAGGGCCACATCTAACTCCCTCTTAAATATAGCCAATGAACTGGCCTCAACTACCTTCTGTGGCAGAGAGTTCCAGAGATTCAACACTCTCTGTGTGAAAAATGTTTTTTCTCATCTCGGTCCTAAAGGAATTCCCCTCTATCCTCAAACTGTGACCCCTTGTCCTGGACTTCCCCAACATCGGGAACAATCTTCCTGCATCTAGCCTGTCCAACCCCTTAAGAATTTTGTAAGTTTCTATAAGATCCCCCCTCCATATCCAAATATCAGTGGAATTGAGAGTAGACTTTAGGAGAGCTTCCCCTCCCCTCACCCCACTCACCATCAACAACACCACAGTCACATCTGTGGAGTCTTTTAAGTTCCTGGGAACCATCATCTCCAAGGACCTTAAATGAAGGGCCACCATCAACTCCACAGCCAAAAAGGCACAACAGAGGATGTACTTCCTGCGACAGCTGAGGAAGCACAATCTGCCACAGGCAATGATGGTCCAATTCTATACAGCCATCGCAGAGTCTGTCCTCACCTTCTCCATCATGGTTTGGTTTGGCTCAGCCACCATGCACGACACCTGGAGGCTGCAGCGAATCGTCCGATCAGCTGAGAAGGTTATTGGCTGCAACCTTCCCCCCATTGATGAACTGTACACAGCAAGGGCCAGGAAGCGAGCGGGCAAGATCATCTCTGACCCCTCTCACCCTGGCCACAAACTCTTTGAATCACTTCCCTCTGGAAGGCGACTCCCGACTGTCAAAGCTGCCACAGCCAGACATAAAAAATGTTTTTTTCCTCGAGTAGTAGCTCTACTCAATAACCAAAAATGTGTAGCCTCCTTTTGCTCTGGTATTTTATTAAATTCACATATTTAATCAATAATATTTTATTTTTAATGTTTAATGTTTAATATGTCATTCCTAACTGTCACTGTATGTCATGTTGTCACTTGCGGGCAGAGCACCAAGGCAAATTCCTTGTATGTGAATACTTGGCCAATAAACGTATTCATTCATTAGTTATTCATTCAAAGAAATGTTGGTCATCAGTCTTTCAAGGGCAGTTACTGCTCTACTCTGGTGGGAGGGTGGGGAGGGGTGGGAGGGGAAGGAAGCTTTGCTGAGAATACCAGGAATAGTTGTTCCGCTCTCCTTCAAAGAACTTGGGTTTTCTCCAAGATCTTCGGAACGTCACCCATTCCTTCTCTCCAGAGATGCCGCCCGTCCCGCTGAGTTCCTCCAGCCTATAGTGTCTATCTTCGGTTTAAACCAGCATCTGCAGTTCCTTCCTTCACAAAAGCTTTACACTGTACTTTGGTAGAAGTGACAATTAGTTTAGATTGGAGATATACGGCGCAGAAACAGGCGGCTCGGACCACCGAGTCCACGCCAACCAGCGATCCCCGCACATTAACACTACCCTACACACACTCGGGACAATTTACATTTATATCAAGCCAATTAACCTACAAACCTGTAAATCTTTGGTGTGGGAGGAAACCGAAGATCTCGGAGAAAATCCACACACGTCACGGTGAGAATGTACAAACTCCCTACAGACAGCACCCGTAGTCAGGATCGAACCCGCGACTCTGCCGCCGAAAGCGCTGCAAGGCAACAACTCTACCACCCCGCCCCTTTCTGAATTTTCTGATTTTGTTCCTTCATTTGTTTTGTGTGAAATCTGAATTGCTGTAAATAAATCGTTCATTTCGGAACTGTTTCCCCATGATTCCTGGCAATCTGGTGGCCAGCTTATCCCATTCTCACTGTAAATAGCAGAGATTGTGTGTCACACAACATGAAACCCACACTATTGAAAATATGCCTCACACTGCCATTTGTGAGAACAAGCTGTAGTATTTAAGATCAGTTTGCAATAAAACACAAGCCTCTACAGTCCAAACTCAAGCTTCAATAAATAAATGTTCCACAACCCCGTCAACTGTTAACCAAAATAAAATGATAAAGTACCAAATAGCGATCTGTAAAACTGAAAAAAGAAAATTTCCGATCTCTGTGTTCCCTGGCAAAAAAAATTCAAATGCATTGCAAGAAGAGATGTTGTGGTACAGAGCTGTAACTCATAAATCATTTAGCAGAAGACTGTGTACAATTTGGATATCGTTCCAGTGTACAAGTTATTAGTTTTGTATATGAGAGGAATAGATCAGCTAGACACACAGAGTCTCTCGCCCAGAATAGGGGAATCGAGAACCAAAGGACAGAGATTTAATGCCCCTGTCCCACTTAGGAAACCTGAACGGAAACCTCTGGAGACTTTGCGCCCCACCCAAGGTTTCTGTGCGGTTCCCGGAGGTTGCAGGTGGTTGCCGGAGGTTGCAGGTAGTGGAAGCAGATAGGGAGACTGACAAAAACCTCCGGGAACCTCCGGGAACCGCACGGAAACCTTGAGTGGGGCACAAAGTCTCCAGAGGTTTCCGTTCAGGTTTCCTAAGTGGGACAGGGGCATTAGGTGAAGGGGAAAATATTTTAATAGAGATCTGAGGAGTAACCTTTTCACTCTAAGGGTGCTGGGTGTATGGAATGACGAGGTAGTTGAGGGATTATTGCTGTGTTTAAGAAACAATTAGACAGGTACATGGATAGAATAGGTTTGGAGGGATGTGGGTCAAACGCAGGCAGGTGGGATTAGTGTAGCTGGGACATGTTGGCCAGTGTGGGCAAGTTGGGCCGAAGGGCCTGTTTCCACACTATATGACTATGACAAGGTACCCCATATCTCCCTGAAAGAAAATTGTACTGTCTATTGAAAAATGTATGATAAGATGTGGCATAATCAAGTTCCTCCCTTACTAAATGATCAATGCTCTACTTATCAAGTAGTAAATTCTTTTTATTCCTGAATTGCCTGAATATCACAAACCCAGATTTCACCAGTGTGCCTGCACTTTAAAATATAAAAAAAATCCTCACAGAGATTTAAGAACTAAGCAGTTGTAACATAGCTGAAATATATCTCTGGCTTTACAAAATAAATGCATTTTTCACAACCCTATTTTATTGAACGCTAGAATCAGATCTATATTCATATAACAGGCTTTCAAAGCTTCATCATTGTTACCTATGTCTGCTGTTGCTTCTTGCATTGTATCCCTGAGAAAATGAGATTCCACTGCCAACATTAATATCCCCTCACATCAATACATGGACACAGAAACAACATGGAAACATAGAACAATAGGTGCAGGAGTAGGCCATTCGGCCCCTTGAGCCACCACCACCATTCAAAATCATCATGGCTGATCATCCTAAATCAGTACCCCGTTCCTGCTTTCTCCCCATACCCCTCGATTCCGTTAACCCTAAGAGCTGTATCTTAAGGGCCTGTCCCACTTGGGCGTCAATTGCGCGTCATTTACGCGGCAGAATTTACGCGTCACGACACACGACGCGCATCATGACGGGCACATGATGCGCGCATGGTGCGTGGTGACGTAGGCAGTGACGCGTGGTCGCGCACGGCACACCAGGATTTTGGGATGTACAAAATCTTTGCGCGCCAACTGCGTGACGCGCCAAGTGGGACAGGCCCTTAACTCTCTCTTGAAAACATCCAGTGAATTGTCCTCCACCGCCTTCTGCGGCAGAGAATTCCACAGATTCACGACTCTCTAGGTGAAAAGGTTTTTCCTCATCTCAGTCCTAAATGGCCTACCCCTTATTCGTACACCGTAACCCCTGGTTCTGGACTCCCCCAACATGGGGAACATTTTCCCTGCATCTACCCTGTCCAATCCCTTAAGAATGTTATATGTTTCTATAAGATACCCTCTCATCCTTCTAAATTCCAGTGAATACATGCCCCTCAAAGTGCATTCGTTAAGCAGTATTGGGCATTCCTGATTTCCACACGACATGCTTTAGGAGCAATTACAAAAGAGAAAATAGGGACAACAGTTAATGTTGCCAGAGGTTAAAGAGATTCATTTTCCACTTGGTGTATTGGGAAATTATCTACTCTGTTATTCCCCTTTACTGCTCATCAGAATTAATAGATAGAATATAATGCACTGCAAATATGCTATTTCCACTGACACATTCCAGATCGCCTTAAACCAAGCAACCTTTCTTTAAATCACTTTTAGACTTTAGAATTTGGAGTTACAACGTGGAAACAGATCCTTCAGCCCACCGAGCCCACGCCGACCAACGATCACCCTGTATACTAGCCCTATCTACACACCTGGGACAATTTACAATTTTTTTTAACCAAAGCCAATTGAACTACAAACCTGTGCGCCTTTTGGAGTCTGGGTAGAAACCCAGAAACCGGAACACGCGGTCACGGGGAGAACGTACAAACTCCACACGGTCAGCGCCCGTAGTCAGGATCGAACCTGGGTCTCTGGCGCTGTAAGGCAGCAACACTGCCGCTGACTTCTTTTTTCTGCAGTCATACACTCATAGAGTGATTCAGTGTGGAAACAGGCCCTTCAGCCCAACTTGCCCACACCGGCCAACATGTCCCAGCTACACTAGTCCCACATGCCTTCACTTGGTCCATATCCCTCCAAACTTATCCTATCCATGTACCTGTCCAACTGTTTCTTAAAAGTTGGGACAGTCCCAGCCAGAACTGAACACAATGCTCTAAATGCGGTCTCACCAACAACATATACAACTGCGACATGACCTCCCGACTTCTATACTTCTATACAGATTTAAATAAATTCTGGAAAAAATCCGAATTGAGATTTGTAATATTTTCCTTCGTTTAAAATGAGATGAAAACAATTATAGCTTGGTCCTAGCAGAGTATTTTATAAACAGAAAAGTTAACAACTACAAATAAGTGTTTTGCTGATGTGGCAAATGTATTGTGCATAAGCTTGAGTTCCCAACCTTTCGCGATTGCCTGGCTAACTCCAGAAATTAATGATGAATTTCCAAGAATCAACTATATCCAAATCATTTGGACATTGCAGACAATTGCGGTGAATAGTGTTCTATATATTAGTTCTGAATAATGGAAATAATGGAAAATGGCTAAAATCATATTCATAAATCATCTACCAAGATAATGAAGAAAATGCTCACTGTTCAGTCAGAGGGGGAAGGGAGGGCATTGTGAGGTTCACCTCGTGTGGTAACCAATGGAATGGGAGCAAGAGCGGTGGGCCACAGTCCCAGGTTCGATCCTGACTACGGGTGCCGTCTGTACGGAGTTTGTACATTCTCCCCATGACCTGCGTGGGTTTTCCTCGAGTACTCCAGTTTCCTCCCACACTCCAAAAACGTACAGGTTTGTAGGTTAATTTGCTTCGGTAAAAAATTGTAATTTGTCCGTAGTGTGTAGGATAGTACTAGTGTACATGGATCGCTGGTCGGCACGGACCCAGTGGGCCGAAGGGCCTGTTTCTGCACTGTATGTCTTAAAACAAATAAAGAAATATTGGAGTAAAAGTGAGAGATATAGGGCTGCACAGTGGCGCAGCTGGTAGAGCTGCTGCCCCACAGCACCTGAGACCCGAGTTCGATCCTGACATCGGGAGCTGTCTGTGCGTAGTTTGAACGGTCATCCAGTGATCATGTGAATTTTCTCCAGGAGCTCTGGTTTCCTGCCACTTCCTATAGACGCGCAGGTTTGTAGGTTTTCCTCTGGAAAATTGTCCCTAATGTGAAATGAGAAAGTGGGATAACATCGAATTAGTGCGAACAGGTGATTGATGGTTGACGTGGACTCGGTTGGCCAAAGGGCCAGTTTCACTGTGTAAACTAAAAGACCAAAAGATGTGAATTTAAGCTTGATTAATAATATTTTATGGAACTAGTTAAACTTGAAGGAAAGAGATTCCATAATAATGATAATTAATACCCTGAGGCTTTAAAGCTAATCAGGAGCAACTCACGTTAGATGAACAGATAGATTTAGAATGGACAAGATTGGGAGTTTATTTGAGTTTAGTTTAGAAATGTAGAGAAATGTAGATCTCAAACAGGTCCTTCGGCCCACTATGTCCATGCCAACCAGTGATCCCCGTACACTAGCACTATTCTACGCACTAGCGACAATATACATTTCTTACTGAAGCCAATTAACCTACAAAACTGTATATGAGAGGAATAGATCAGCTAGAAACAGAGATCCCAGAGAAAACACATGTGTTCACGGGAAGAACGTACACACACTCCATACAGACAGCACCGGTAGTCAGGATCAAACCCGGGATCACTGGCGCTGTAAGGCAGCAACTACACCGCTGCGCCACCATGCTGCTTATTGATCGCAGCAGGTGCCAAAGACGCTAAAGTTGTTGACATGACATCCTGGCTTTGATCTTTCCACATCTAGTGCAAGATGTCAACAAGGGAATTGATGCTAAGGTTAGGAGCAGACATCAAGCCGTATTACAGAGTGAATGCCTGTCAACCCCCTCAATGAGGTGAAGTTGCCGACCAGCACTCAGTGAAGGAGCAGCCCAGCATGAAGTTGACAGGAGTGGCCTGTAAGCAGAGTGCTATGTAGTGACTGTAGTGAAGGCAGGTACAGGATACTGAGTTGGATGATCAGCTATGATCATATTGAATGGCGGTGCAGGCTCGAAGGGCCGAATGGCCTACTACTGCACCTATGTTTCTATGTTTCTATATTTCTATGAATGGGGTACTGATTTTGGATGATCAGCCATAATCATATTGAATGGCGGAGTTGGCTCGAAGGGCTGAATGGCCTACTCCTGCACCTATTGTCCATGTTTCTATGTGTTTATCATTTACTGCAACGGGGATTTACCATCCTCACCATCCACAGTGTTGCATTGTGTTTACCATCTGCCCTACAGTCAGGCAAACCTTCACCAGGAAAGGTTTTCATTTTGATGAGTGTTTTCTGTCAATAGTATCGGAACATGACTTGACTCATTACTGTGATGGTCTGTGGTAGAATCAATATGCACGTTAGTGCAACGGTTGTTAATCGTTACCTTTACCCTGAAGTCAAGTTTATTTTCTGACAAAGATGGACACAAAATGCCGGAGTAACTCAGAGGGTCAGGCAGCATCTCTGGAGAAAATTGGAATAGGTGACGTTTCGGGTCGAGACCCTTCTTCCAATTGAAAGTCGAGGAAGAGGGAGACGAGAGGTATGGAAAAGGTACAGAGAGCAAATGAACGAAAGGTATGAAAGGAACAGATCAATGTCAGCAACGATGATCAAGGAAAGGTGGAACCCACAATGGTGCATTGGCGTCCGCAGAAAAGATGATAATGAGTGGATACAAACAGTGAAACTCAGCAGGACGGCAGTGAAACTAGAAGCATGACTAGGGTGGGGGGGGGGGGGATGAAGAGAGAGGGAATACAAGGATTACTTTAGATTAGAGAGATCAATATATATGCCACTGGGTTGCTGCCCAAGCAAAATATAAGGTGGGACTGCACTGTTGCAGGACATATGTTAATAAAACAACATCACCTGGTCCTTTTCTCAGAGATGCTGCTAAACCCACTGAGGTACTCTAGCATAGACCACAAAATGCTAGAGTAACTCAACGGGTCAGGCAACATCTCTGGAGAGAAGGAATGGGTGACGTTCGGGTCAACCGACATCTGCCGTTCCTTCCTGCACTGTTTATTTGCTGCCAATTTTGATTGTGGCAGAGGCAGTGTCAGAAGAATCAGCCTCAGAAGTCTGATGAAGAGTCCCGACCTGAAACATCACCCGTCCTTTTTCTCCAGAGATGCTCGCTGACCCGCTGACTTTCTCCAGCACTTTGTGTCTGTCTACAGTCACAGTTCCCTGTGGTATAAATTAACTGTCAGACTTATAAAGTATTTCTGTAGAAACAAGGAACCGCAGATGTTTGTTTACCAAGGATAGACACAAAATGCTGGAGTAACTCAGCGGGTCAGGCAGCATCCCTGGAGAACATGGATAGGTGACGTTTCGGATCGGGGGTAGACAAAAGTGCTGGAGAAACTCAGCGGGTGCAGCAGCGTCTATGGAGCGAAGGAGATAGGCAACGTTTCGGGACAAAACCCTTCTTCAGAGTGTGAATGGGTGATCAATGCGTTGGCATGGACTCAGTGGGTTCGAAGGGCCCATTTCCATGCTGTATTTCTAAACTAAACTAAACCACACTTGGCATACTGGGCTCGTGCAGTTTGCCTGTATTTGGCCCATGGCCCTGTAACCTCTTCCTATCCATAGCAATTGATCAAATTGGTCTTATCAATGCACTTCATGGTTCTGGATTATGCTGTATATCTCCGATTATGGACCGCAGTCACTGATGTGGACATTTTTGCATGGGATCTCCATAATTGCAACATTTGCAAATCTGAACGCCAGCTTTTGCCTGCTCGACAGTTCTGACTGAATTTCTGCAATTGCCAGATCATACACAGATCATATGATGTAAGACTGATCTAAAGCGGCACTAAAATCGAAATGCAAGGACAAACGCTTCAATGAAACCCCAGGTAATTCAGAAGGAATTTCTTTATTCACACATCGATGAGAATGTGGCATTTGCCCTGGCAGTGAGTGATTAAAGGAAAGAGTTTTGATGCGAATATGGGAGGCTGGACAAGTCTACGGTTGGAAAAGGAATTAATTTAATGGTAGAAACGAGAAACTGCAGATGCTGGTTTACAGAAAAAAGGACAAAAAGTGCTGGAGTAACTCGGCGGGTCAGGCAGCATCTGTGGAGAATATGGAAAGGTAACGTTTTGGGTTGCGACCCTTCTTCAGATTGATGGTGGAAGGGGGGAGAAGAAAGCTGGGAGAGAGAAGGGGAAGTGTGTAGGAAGGAACTGCAGATGCTGGTTTAAATCGAAGATATACACCAAAAGCTGGATGAACTCAGCGGGCCAGGCAGCATGTATGGAGAAAAGGAATGGGTGATGTTGAATGGGTGGAGATGTTGAATGGGTGATGTTGAATGGGTGGAGATCCTTCTTCAGACTGTAGCACATAATAGGTGAACACAAGTGAAGGGGGGTGGGGGGGTGAGATGGGGGTTGGTATGCAGATGGTTGGACAAACGCCGAAGATTAAAGCAGAAGGAATGAAACAAAAGGATTGAAAAGTTACGAATTGTGAAGCCAGAGGGGGGAATGTGGGTGGGGGAGGGGAAGGGGAGAAATAGGTGCAAGTCCAGGTGGGGCACATGGGAGCAGGTAGGAGGGGGGGGGGGGGGGGTGGACGAAAGGGGAGGCGTAGAGGAGAAAGGGTGGGGGGAGTTGTTAGAGATAACTTAAAATTGGAAAAACTCAATGTTCATACCAAAAATAGATACAAATAGCTGGAGTAACTCAACAAGTCAGACAGCATCTGTGGAGAAAAATAATAGGTGACGTTTCGGTTCTCAGACTGATACCAGGGGAGTGGGCGGTACAGAGATAAAATGCTGTCGGAGAATATAGGAACCGCAGCTGGAATCCAAGAGGTAGAAGGAGTCGCAGGCAAGTACCGAGCAAACAAACGTGGCTGTGGTAACGGGTCTGGGTTAAGATGTGGTTGTGGAGTCAGAGGGCAAGCGGAATCACAGAGTGGGAGCAGTGAGAGAAGGTGTTGCTGGACTCTCATCGGAGAGAGGAGGAGAACTTCTTCAAAGTAGGCGTACCTTGAGGAGATTTCGCAGTAGAGCAGCCAAACTGAGTTATGGGCCTGTCCCACTTGGCGATTTCTTTAGGCAACTGACGGCGACTGTCATAATCGTAGCAGGTCGGCGAAAATCCGGCGACAACCTACGACAGCACCTACGTCAGGAGAAGTCAAGCTACGCTCATTGGCGTCAAACCCACTGTCGGCGAAAATTGTTGAAAATTTAGCGGCGACCTGAAAGACGCTACGACTTTTTGCGCGACTGAGGAGACTATTCCCGGCGACCACCGGCGAATATATGGAGACAAACTAGTCGCCTGTAGTTGCCTAAAAAAAATCGCCTAAGTGGGACAGCCCCATAAGTAGTTGATAACGTTGGTTTAGATGAGGAATGAGACTCAATTGAATTATAAACCAGCGGGGATTAGTTGGCTCAAAGGGCCAGCTTCTGTCAGGGTGATTATTCAAGCATCCCCTTTTCGCACCTACAATTACAATTTTCAGTTATTTCCAACAGAATTGCATTAAAGCAATCTTCCAAGGCAGGCACAAAATCATTAAAGTTGTAATTAATCATACAAGTAAGAATTTCATTGTTCCCTTGCGGGTCAAATGACAATAAAACACTTTTGATTCTCGTGACCCTTGAACTGTGATATGTTTCATTTTGCATAACGTAAGGCCGCCACATCCTTCCATTCCAAATTTTATCTGGAACCTCGTTCTTTTATACTCACATGTTACATTATTTTGGATTCTAATGATATTCAGATCAGTTCAGTTTAGTTTATTGTCACGTGTACTGAGGTACCGTGAAAAGCTTTCATTGTGTGCTAACCAGTCAGCGGAAAGATTAGTATGGGCATCAGAGGTTATGGGGAGAAGGCCGGAGAATGGGGTTAGGAGGGAGAGATAGATCTGCCATGATTGAATGGCGGAGTAGACTTGATGGGCCGAATGGCCTAATTCTACTCCTATCACTTATGAACTTATAATACATGATTTGCAATACTTTGTTCAAGGTATAAGTGCATTGGTTTGATATATAACCTCACAGTACTCAGGTTTAACATGCTTTTCCTGGACTCTCACAGTCAGACAGATCATAAGTTCATAAGTCATTGGAGCAGAATTAGGCCATTCGGATCATCGAGTCAACTCCGCCATTCAATCATGATTTAACTTTCCCTCCCAACCCGATTCTCCTGCCTTCTCCCCCGCAACCTTTGACACCCTAGATAGACACTACACAAAATGCTGGAGTAACTTGACGAGTCAGGCAACATCTCTGGGGAAAAGGAATAGGTGACATTTCAGGTCGAAGCCTTTCTTCAGACTGAGAGCCAGGTGATAGGGAAACTAGAAGTATGAAAACGGTACAGAACTAATCAGAGTCGGCACCTATGACCAAGGAAAGGTGGAGTCCACAAAGGTCCATTGTTGACCCTTACTAACCAAGAAGCTGTCAATCCCCTCTTTAAAAATACCTAATGACCACCTTCACAGCCGTCTGTGGCAATGAATTCCACCGATTCACCACCCTCTGGCTAAAGAAATTCCTCCTCAACTCCTTTCAAAAGGTACATCCTTTTATTCTGAGTCTTGGTCCTCTGGTCTTAGACTCTCCCACGAGAGGAAACATCCTTTCCACATCCACTCTATCCTGGCCTTTCACACTTTTCCCATACTCACCAATGGCAGGATGTGCTTCACTGCGTGTAGTGGTCTCGACATTAGTCAATGCTATTCACTCGTCACCATGGCTTGCTGTCTCTCATTGATTGATACTGTGGTGGCCTTTCATAAATGAGATCCCATGTACAAACGTTGCGGTTACATACTCATCTAAAACTTGGTAAACAAGGGTCATCAATGTCCATCAGCAATCCAAAAATAAATTATCATCCCCATTGCCAATTACTGATGTCTTGGCAAATGCATTGAAACATAATAGGTCTTTGGAGGTCAAAGGTGGTGGCAGGCCGGAGTTGATCTTTTGTAACTTTGCCGGCACCAAAATGTGGCGACACCTTTGCACTGCCTCGGTGAGGTCGGCTACATGATTTTACCGTAACACCAATCCTTCAGAACATCGAGTTCACCTCTCATCATAGCCTCCAGAACATTGGGCAAAACAAAGCATCTCATTGTACCTCCCTTGGTACATGTGACAACAAAGTAATCATTCCAGAAAACCAGTCTCCTTTCTGCACCCCAATATGCACAATATTGCACAAGTTTACAAGTTATAGGGGCCCATTGAGTCCACTCCGTCATTCAATCATGGCTGATCTCTGCCTCCTAATCCCATTTTCCTGCCTTCTCCCCATAACCCTTGACACCCGATCTAATCAAGAATTTGTCTATCTTTGCCTTAATAATATCCACTGACTTGGCCTCCACAGCCCTCTGTGGCAATGAGTTCCACAGATTAACTACCCTTTGACTAAAGAGGTTCCTCCTCACCTCCTTTCTAAAAGAGCGCCCTTTAATTCTGAGGCTATGACCTCTACCCTCTGACTAAAGAAGGTACATTCAACTGAAAAAAATTCATGATCTATCTGTTCTCAAGTCTTTCCCTGAGCAATATATTTACATTAAGAGTGAGAGTTAGATCGAGCTCTTAAAGATAGCGGAGTCAAGGGATATGGGGAGAAGGCAGGAACGGGGTACTGATTGTGGATGATCAGCCATGATTACAGTGAGTGGCGGTGCTGGCTCGAAGGGCCGAATGGTCTACTCCTGCACCTATTGTCTATTGTCTATTGACTTACTTACTTCAACGATTTTTCCCACAAACAAGACTTCAAGCTGCATCTGCTCTTAGGTCATTTTAAAACAATTTAATATGACTTTCTTTGCTTGAACATGCATTCTGCCCCCTGTTTAATTGATTCCTCTGTCTTTGTTTTTTATACTGTCCGCGAGAGTTATACTTTATTTAATCATCCCAGTCACTTACTTCATTGAAAATGCATTCCTTGTCAATAATGATCAGCGATCGGAGCTGAGAGTAATCCATCCTTCCTTCTCTTCGACACCTCACTGTTTTCCTGTTTGTTTTGGGAGATTAGAAGTGCTATGATTTAGCAATTTAATCATTAACCCTTTACACCGGCTGAAAAGATGAAGTACGAGGAGAAGCTGGCCAGGAATATAAAGAAGGACAGTAAAAGCTTCTTTAGATATGTTAAGGGCAAAATAGTAGCAAAGTCAAATGTGGGTCCCTTGAAGGCAGACACGGGTGAAATTATTATGGGGAACAAGGAAGTGGCAGAAGAGTTGAACAGGTACTTCGGATCTGTCTTCACTAAGGAAGACACAAACAATCTCCCAGATGTACTGGAGGACAGAGGATCTAAGGGGGTCGAGGAACTGAAATAAAATTTCATTAGATGAGAAATAGTATTGGGTAGGCTAATGGGACTGAAGGATGATAAATTCCCGGGGCCTGATGGACTGCATCCCAGGGTCCTCAGGGAAGTGGCTCTAAAAATAGTGGACGCATTGGTGATCATTTTCCAATGTTCAATAGATTCAGGATCAATTCCTGTGGATTAGAGGATAGCTAATGTTATCCCACTTTTCAAGAAAGAAGTGAGAGAGAAAACGGGGAATTACAGACCAGTTAGCCTGACTTTGGTGGTGGGAAAGATGCTGGAGTCAATTATTAAAGAGGTAATAATGGGGGCATTTGGATAGCGGTAAAAGGATTAGTCCAAGTCAGCATGGATTTATGAAAGGAAAATCATGCTTGACTAATCTTCTGGAATTTTTTGAGGATGTGACAAGTAAGATGGATGAAGGGGAGCCAGTGGATTTAGTGTATCTAGACATTCAGAAAGCCTTTGATAAGGTCCCGCACTGGAGACTGGTGGCTAAAATTAGAGCACATGGTATTGGGGGTAGGGTGTTGACGTGGATAGAAAATTGGTTGGCAGACAGGTCCCACATAAGAGATTAGTATACAAACTTAAAGTACACGGTATTGGGGGTTCAGTATTGATGTGGATAGAGAACTGGCTGGCAGACAGGAAGCAAAGAGTAGGAGTAAACGGGTCCTTTTCACAATGGCAGGCAGTGACTAGTGGGGTACCGCAAGGCTCAGTGCTGGGACCCCAGCTATTTACGATCTATATTAATGATTTGGACGAGGGAATTGAATGCAACATCTCCAAGTTTGCGGATGACACGAAGCTGGGGGGCAGTGTTAGCTGTGTGGAGGATGCTAGGAGGCTGCAAGGTGACTTGGATAGGCTGGGTGAGTGGGCAAATGCATGGCAGATGCAGTATAATGTGGATAAATGTGAGGTTATCCACTTTGGTGGCAAAAACAAGAAAGTAGACTATTATCTGAATGGTGGCCGATTAGGAAAGGGGGAGATGCAACGGGACCTGGGTGTCATGGTACACCAGTCATTAAAAGTAGGCATGCAGGTGCAGCAGGCAGTGAAGAAAGCGAATGGTATGTTAGCATTCATAGCAAAAGGGATAGACAGAGTTGACGTGGAAAAGCTTTTCCCACTGAGAGTAGGGAAGCTTCAAACAAGGGGACATGACTTGAGAATTAAGGGACTGAAGTTTAGGGGTAACATGAGGGGGAACTTCTTTACTCAGAGAGTGGTAGCTGTGTGGAATGAGCTTCCAGTGAAGGTGGTGGAGGCAGGTTCGTTTTTATCATTTAAAAATAAATTGGATAGTTATATGGATGGGAAAGGAATGGAGGGTTATGGTCTGAGCGCAGGTATATGGGACTAGGGGAGATTATGTGTTCGGCACGGACTAGAAGGGTCGAGATGGCCTGTTTCCGTGCTGTAATTGTTATATGGTTATATGGTTATATGATTTGAGTATAGGAGCAGGGAGGTTCTACTGCAGTTGTACGGGGTCTTGGTGAGACCACACCTGGAGTATTGCGTACAGTTTTGGTCTCCTAATCTGAGGAAATACATTTTTGCCATAGAGGGAGTACAGAGAAGGTTCACCAGACTGATTCCTGGAATGTCAGGACTTTCATATGAAGAAAGACTGGATAGACTCGGTTTGTACTCGCTAGAATTTAGAAGAATGAGGGGGGATCTTATAGAAACTTACAAAATTCTTAAGGGGTTGGACAGGCTAGATGCAGGAAGATTGTTTCCAATGTTGGGGAAGTCCAGAACAAGGGGTCACAGTTTAAGGATAAGGTGAAAATCTTTTAGGACCGAGATGAGGAAAACATTTTTCACACAGAGAGTGGTGAATCTCTGGAATTCTCTGCCACAGAAGGTAGTTGAGGCCAGTTCATTGGCTATATTTAAGAGGGAGTTAGATGTGGCACTTGTGGCTAAAGGGATCAGGGGGTATGGAGAGAAGGCAGGTACAGGATACTGAGTTGGATGATCAGCCATGTTCATATTGAATGGCAGTGCAGGCTCGAAGGGCCGAATGGCCTACTCCTGCACCTATTTTCTATGTTTCTATGAATAGGCTGGGACTCTATTCCTTGGCGTGCAGGAGGATGAGGTGTGATCTTATAGAGGTGTATAAAATCATAAGACCAATAGATCGGGTAAATGCACAGAGTCTCTTGCCCAGAGTAGGTGAATCGAGGAACATAGGTTTCAGGTGAAGGGGAAAAGATTTAATAGGAATCAGAGGGTTAACTTTTTCACACAAAGGGTGGTGGGTGTATGGAATGTGCTGCTAGAGATGGTATTTGAGGCAGAGACTAACGCAATGTTCAACAAACAGTTAGACAGGTACAGGTTTGGAGCGATATGGACCAAAAGGAGATAGGTGAGACTAGAGCAGCTGGGACATGTTGGCCGGTGTGGGCAAATTGGGCCGAAGGGCCTGTTTCCACGATGTATGACTCTATACAGTAACTCAACAGGTCAGGTTAAGTGAGTGGACAGATGACGATTCGGGGCAGGACCCTTTTTCAGAAGATGGTCTCAACCCAAAACGTTGTGTGCCCATTCCTTCTACAGATGCTGCCCGGCCTGCTGAGTTACTCCAGCGCTTTGTGTTTTGCTCATAAATGCACCAACGAGGGAACGGCAGAAAGAGGTCAACCACAAAGATGTTCGTAACTAATTGTTAACCCAACCAACACCTCACACTAATCACACCCAAGTGCCAGTCTCACTGCTGTGTTTGCCAAGTGGACTTGTGTCCAAGTGTATTTTTGTCACACATGACTGGTTGATCTCCCCTCATTATATGTCTGATCCTTTCGCGAAACACATTCAGTCAAAAGAAAATAACTGTGGTGAAAGGAGCACATTAATATTTCATCCACACTTACCAACAGTTTGTTGAAAAGAGATGATGCCAGAATCTGATCTCCCATATGTAGGAAATGGCATCAGATGAATGTATTGAGGGAAAGTTGAGTAAAGGGAGAATCTTTAATGAAAATTCTTTCACATCATTCAAAGTAAACCGAGCCTAAACGTTAAAAATCCAAGACTACTGTTAGCTTCAATCACACTTGTCAATAACAGTCAGAGGCTGTGCAATAAAAATAAATCAACAACTCAAACTCGTTGTTATGGCACAAACATGGCCAACCTGACATCTCTTGCCGATATATGTATTTAAATGAATTTACTTTTATAAGAGAAACCCATAAATTTCACGCATACTTCAAAGCAAAACAGCCAAATGTGTTTTATTGGATGAGTGTATGAAAAAGCGACGTTCATAAAAACAGGCTTGACTTCAGTAAAGGAAATACTGCTTGTGAAAGAGTGCCCATGTAAAAAAAATCACAATTGGTTGCGAGGTTGAAGATATCAGTAAATTTTAAATCTCTCAACATGTGATTGCTGCTGGCAAAACTGGCAATTATTACTCATCACTAACTTACCCCGAGAAGGTGGTAGCAATCCATCCTTTTACATCTCTTCATTTCTTTCCTTAAACTGAATGTCTTGCTTGGAAGGCAGTAAATAGTCAACCACAGTAGATGAGGTGAAGGACACAAAGTGCTGGAGTAACTCAGCGGGCTAGGTCAAAATCTCAAGAGACCATGGATAGGTGACGTTTTGGGTTGGGACCCTTCTTCAGACCGATTGTGGGGGGGGGGGGGGGAGGTTGGAGAGGAAAGCTGGAAGAGAGAAGAGGCTGGACAAAGCATGACAGGTAGAAGGTGGAAGTTAGACGCAAAATTCTGGAGTTACTCAGCGGGTCAGGCAGCATCTCTGAGCAAAGGATTAGGTGGTGCTTTGGGTCAAGACCCTTCTTCAGACTGAGAGTCAGGGGAGAGGGAAACTAGAGGTATGAAAAGGGACAGAACAAATCAGAGCCGGCACCGATGATCCAGAAAAGGTTGAGCCCACAATGGTCTATTGTTGGCTGTGGAAGAGATGATAACAAATGGATACAAACAGTGAAACTAGCAGGACAATACAATAAAATACAATACAATACAATACAATACAATACAATACAATACAATACCTTTTATTTATCATTTGAACCTCACATGAGGTTCAAACGAAATTTGGTTTCTGCAGCCATACAAAAAAAGAACCAAGACACACACCAACACAATTCAATTCACATAAACATCCATCACAGTGAGTCTCCTCCTCACTGTGATGGAAGGCAAAACTTGTCTCTCCCCTGCTCTCCATCCCCCTCCCGAAGTCGAGGTCAAAGCCCCCGGCGGGCGCTAGCAAGTCCGCGGCCACTCAAAGCCACGCCGGGCGATGTAGGGCCCTGTCCCGGGTCTTGATGTTGGAGCCCCCGGCGGGTGCTAGTGTGGGGGAGGGATAGAGAGAGAGGGAATGCAAGGGTTACTCAAAACCATATTCGTACCGCTGGATTGTAAGCTGCCCAAGCGAAATATGAGGTGCTGTTCCTCCAATTGGCGTGTGGCCTCACTCTGACAGTGGATGAGTCCCAAGACAGTAAGGTCAGTATGGGAATGGGAAGGGAAAATGTCTCTGGAGAACATGGATACATGACCCTTCTTCAGGTTGATTGTGGGAGGAGAGGGGGAAGAAAGATGGGAGAAAGGAGAGGCAGGACAAAGCATTTTATTCAACGGAATTTAATTTTTCGTTCTACTCTTGAGGCTTGAGCTCACATTTTCCTGAATTATTCGGCTAAGCTTCTGGACTAGTCTAGAACAGATAGTCGTTCTTTCCCTAACAAATGCAAACAATGAGGTCTCGCTATATGAACATATTAAGAGCTTTAAAAAAATAAAATAATCTGATCTTTAATCACAAAAGGTTGCAGCACTGCAATCAGCTCGGAAGAATGATCTCAGAGATATTGATCAAAATGCCATATCCTTCTGACCCAGCCATTAGAGATTAATCTTCATTGTTGAAATGATGGATATACATTTACTTTAAGATCTTTTACAAATTTATTCACACAATTACTGTTTTTTATTTAAGTGTAGTGTAGTGTGGTTGAGTTGGGTTGGTCGGTGGGGGCGCTGCAAGTAGGCTGCCCTGCGAGCAGTGTGTTCATTATTTTGACTTTTTAGGGGGGCTTTTTGTGTGTCCTGTGTGTATGTGTGTGTGTGGGGGGGGGGGGGGGGGGGGAACTCTTTCAGTCACCTCCTTGATGGAGAGGCGACTTTTTCCATGTCGCCTCCCTCATGGCCTAACAGCATGGATTGGGGCGGCCTTTCCCGGAGTTGGGCCTGGATCGCCGGAGAAGAGCCCCGACCGCTGGCCTGCGGCCTAGAGCATCCTGAAGGCGCGGTCTCCGGTAGGAAAGATTCGGGCACTCCAAGCCGTGGAGTGTGTTTGACTGTCCCGACGTCAGAGGTTTGATCATCCCGACGAGAGGGCCTGTACATCGGGCCATCCGTAGCGGCCACTGCGGAGGGTTTATGGCCCCGACCACGGATGAACAAAGGCTGAACTTTATTGCCTTCCACCACAGTGGTGGATGTTTGTGTTAAATTCTATTGTGTATTGTGTGTTCTTTTTAAGTGTATTGCTGCTGGCAAATTCATTTCACTGCACGTTCGGGAGCATGTGACGAATAAAATTGAATTTGACTTTGACTTTGAGTTGAGTTGAATTGAGTTTAGTGACACAGCAGGCTCCTGGTCTAGTTTTTGTTTTAGAATGGTAGCATAGTGGTGTTAGAACATGACTTTTTTAAATTGTTTTGTTCATAAATATGCTGGTAATCAAATTTACATTAATGTCAGCGACATAGTATAATCAAAATTGGCTATATTTAAGAGGGAGTTAGACGTGACCCTTGTGGCTAAAGGGATCAGGGGGGTATGGAGAGAAGGCAGGTACAGGATACTGAGTTGGATGATCAGCCATGATCATATTGAATGGCGGTGCAGGCTCGAAGGGCCAAATGGCCTACTCCTGCACCTAATTTCTATGTTTCTATGTTTCTATGTTTCTAAAACAGACACCAAGTGCTGGAGTAACTCAGCGGGTCGGGCAGCATCTCTGGAGAACGTAGATAGGTGACATTTCAGGCCAAACTTGAAGGGTCCAAACTCGAAACATCATCTATCCATTTTCTCCAGAGATGCTGTCTGACCCACTGAACTACTCCAGCGCTTTGTGACTTTTTTTGTAAACCAGCATCTGCAGTTCCTTGTGTCTTCATAGTATAATCAATATTTGTATCCATGGTAAAGTAAAATGCAGGCCAAGTGAGGGTAGCACAGAGTTGCTCAGATAGCACTGTAAGAAGGTCTTGTAAAATCTAGGTTTTTTTTAAACCAGCATCTGCAGTTCCTTGTCTTTCATTCTTTCCCTAATAAACGCAAACAATGAGGTCTCACTATATAAAAATTTAGAGCTTTTAAAGAAAAATGTCTGATCTTTAATCACAAAAGGTTAAAGCACTGCAATCAGCTCGGAAGAATGATCTCAGAGATATAGCTCAAAAAGCCGTATCCTTCTGACCCAGCCATTAGAGATTAATCTTCATTGTTGTAATGATGGAAATACATTTACTTTAAGTCCTTTTACAATCTTATGTCACACAATTACTTTATTTTATTTTATTTTATTTTATTTTATTTTATTTCATTTTACTTTAATTTACTTTAGTTTGCTTTGGTTAAAATCTAGGTTTTTCCTAAACCAGCATCCGCAGTTCCTTGTTTCTACTTTCTTTCTCTATATTGGTTTGAGCTTCAAATCATTCCAAACTCTATTGGTACCTGTTACCAGACTGGTGGCCAGAGGTCTGGAATATCATTTGGACAGCATGAGATACAGCACAAAAAACCATCTGGTTCATTAATGTCAAAGAAATCTACTGCCTTGCTTAATCTGGCCTGTATGTGACTCCAATCCACCACACTATGGTTGACTCCTAGATGCTCTCTGAAATGTCTGCTGAGAGGCAGTTAAGGATGGGTAATAAACCATGGGCCAGCTGCCAATGCCGACAACATATAAATGAATGAAAAAGGTTCAATACAATAACAAGAGTCGGAGCAGCACAGCAGCTTTCCTCTGGGGGCTTCAGTTTGTTCCCACATCTTGCGGCACAATGGTAGCTGCAAATTTCCCCCAAGTGTAGGTCAATGGCGAAGATAAACCAAAGAAGATTTAGGCTGGAACAAGGAACTGCAGATGCTGCTTTACAAAAAAAAAGACATAAAGTGCTGGAGCGACTCAGTAGGTCAGGCAGTATGACACAAAATGCTGGAGAAACTCAGCGGGACAGGCAACATCTCTTGAGAGAAGGAATGGGTGACGTTTCGGGTCGAGACCCTTCTTGGCAGCATCCCTGGAGAACATGGATAGGTAATGTTTTGTGTCGGAACCATTCTTCAGACTGAAGAAAGAAGAGTGGGGTGGCACGGTGGCACTGCGGTGGAGACCCGGGTTTGGCCCTGACTACGGGTGCTGTCTGTACGGAGTTTGTACGTTCTCCCCGTGACCTGCGTGGATTTTACCCGAGTGCTCCAGCTTCCTCCCACAAAGACCATATAACCATATAACCATATAACAATTACAGCACGGAAACAGGCCATCTCGACCCTTCTAGTCCGTGCCGAACACATAATCTCCCCTAGTCCCATATACCTGCGCTCAGACCATAACCCTCCATTCCTTTCCCATCCATATAACTATCCAATTTATTTTTAAATGATAAAAACGAACCTGCCTCCACCACCTTCACTGGAAGCTCATTCCACACAGCTACCACTCTCTGAGTAAAGAAGTTCCCCCTCATGTTACCCCTAAACTTCAGTCCCTTAATTCTCAAGTCATGTCCCCTTGTTTGAATCTTCCCTACTCTCAGTGGGAAAAGCTTTTCCACGTCAACTCTGTCTATCCCTCTCATCATTTTAAAAACCTCTATCGTCCCCCCTTAACCTTCTGCGCTCCAAAGAATAAAGCCCTAACTTGTTCAACCTTTCTCTGTAACTTAGTTGCTGAAACCCAGGCAACATTCTAGTAAATCTCCTCTGTACTCTCTCTATTTTGTTGACATCCTTCCTATAATTAGGCGACCAAAATTGTACACCATACTCCAGAATTGGCCTCACCAATGCCTTGTACAATTTTAACATTACATCCCAACTTCTATACTCAATGCTCTGATTTATAAAGGCCAGCACACCAAAAGCTTTCTTTACCACCCTATCGTGGAAGGGGGAAACTGCTTTTCTAAGTCCCTACCTGGTCGGAGGGGTTGCCTTCCTCCGAGCAGCGTCTTCGACCTGTCCTCGCGGCCTACCAGCGGGTCCTGGAGCGACGTTTCCCTGAGGGGACCAGGCCAGAACATTGGCATTGGCGGCGGCGCAGAACGTCGGCGTTGGCGGCGGCGGCGGCGGCGCAGAACATCGGCTATGGCGGCAGTGCAGCGCTGGAGCGCTATTGCGGAGCGGGCGATGCCTTTCCTGGGTCGCCGCGCTGGGACTCCAGTATGCTGGGACCGCCAAGGAAAACATCGTGGAGCCGCGGTTCTGCGGAGCGGCCAGCTGCGACGTTTGAACTTCTTTGAACTTACATCTCGCCGAGATCACCAGTGTGCGGAGCTCCGTCTGGCGTGGTCTGGTGGCTTGGAAGCTGCAGGCTCCGGTGGGAAGGCGGTCGTTCCTGGCACCCCAAGCTGCTGGGGGTTCTCCCGACGCCGGAGTACCATCACCCGGCGAGAACATCGGGCGCCGTGGCGGCGACTGTGGAGGCCTCAACAGGCCCAACTATGGGTGGACAAGAGGATGGGGACTGGACTTTGTGCCTTCCCCCACAGTGGGAATCACTGTGGGGGGATGTTTTGGTGTTGAATTCCTTTATGAATACTGTGTTGTATTTTTATTAGTGTGCTGCATGGACATCAGAATTTCCCCTGAATAAGGGGATTAATAAAGTATTTATCTATCTATCTATCTATCTACATGAGATTCCACTTTCAGGGAACTGTGCACAGTTATTCCCAGATCCCTCTGTTCACCTACATTCTTCAATTCCCTACCATTTACCATGTACGTCCTATTTTGATTTGTCCTGCCAAGATGTAGCACCTCACACTTATCAGCATTAAACTCCATCTGCCATCTTTCAGCCCACTCTTCCAACTGGCATAAATCTCTCTGTAGACTTTGAAACACTATTTCATTACCCGCAACCCCACCTATCTTAGTATCATCTGCATACTTAAAGACGCACAGGTTTGTAGGCTAATTGGCTTCAGCAAAAATTGTAAATTATCCCTAGCGTGTAGAATAGCGCAGGGATTGCTGTTGGGGGCCGAAGAGCCTGTTTCCACACTGTATCTCTGAACTAAACTAAAGTAAACTAAACTAAACTAAACTCAACTTTACTAAACCAAAATCATCTAAACTGAGTTGAACTAAATGAAATTAAACTATTCTAAATTAAACTTAACTAAAACCCACGTATTTCAGTGGCAAAGATCAGTAACTGCATTCAAAAAATAATCTCTGCATAGAGATCCAGCATGGAAACGGGCCCTTCGGCCCACTGAATCTACGGCAACCATCGATCACCCATTCACACGAGTTCTCTGTTACCCTATTTTCATATCCACTCCCCACATACTAGGGGCAATTTCCAGAGGCCAATTAACCTACAAACCTGCACATCTTGGGGATGTGAGAGGAGACCGGAGCACCCGGAGGAATCCCACGCAGTCACTGGGAGAACCACCTTCTACAGGGGTACCATTGAAAGCATACTGCCCTATGGCATCACTTCCTGGTTTGGGAGCTGCAAGGCTTACGAACAAAGACAGCTAAACAGGATAGCGAAGACAGCCAGCAGGATCATTGGTGCCCCCCTCCCTTTCCTGTTGGAGATCTACCAGAAGCACTGCATCCGCAGAGCCATCTCCATCATTAAGGACCCTTACCACCCCTCCCACTACATCTTCTCCATTCTGCCATCTGGGAAGAGGTACAGGAGTATCAGCTGCAGAACCAGCAGGATGCTAAACAGCTTCTTCCCACAAGCAATAAAAATGGTTAACGGACTTTGTCCCCTCCCCATACACATACACCCCCACATCTAACCTCGCCCAACACCTTGACAGCTGGACACCTGTCAAGGTAAAGCCACCGATTGGGGATCAATTGTTCTGTTTAAATATCTGTTTTTAGTTCTATTTTAGTTCTATTTTAGATGGTTTTTAACTTGTAAGTGTTTATTTCTGTTTTTATTAATTGCACTGACAAAAACTGATGAGAAACAATTTTTCGTTTCTTCTGTGTATGCAAGTACTCGGTGAAATGACAATAAAGTGAATACTGGATACTGAATACTGAGAACACGCAAACTCCACGCAGACAGCACCGAGGTCAGGATCGAACCTGGGTCTCTGACGTTGTGAGGCAGCGGCTCTACCAGCTGCGTCACCGTGCTGCCCATTTCTCCTTCTCTGACGTCAGTTGATGTTTACGTTCAGGTTTATGTTTATTAATGTCACATGAACTGGGGTACAGTGTAAAGCTTGTGTTGCATACTGTACTATACAATTAGATAATACAATACATAAATGGTGTAAAGGGTGTCAAGGGTTACAGGGAGAAGGCAGGAGAATGGTGTTGAGAGGGAAAGATAGATCAGCCATGGTTGAATGGTGCTGCAGACGATGGGCCGATTGGCCTAATTCTGCTCCTAGAATTCATGAACTTATGAAAGACAATCTAGCCAAACTCAAGTACAAAGGAAAATATATCGAGTGCAGAATATAGTTCTCAGTATCATATCACAACATTGAAACATCATTCTTCTGATATTCATCAATAGATAATAGACAATAGACATCAGCAAAAATACCATTTAGCTGGCCAAATACTAAATACTCCCAAATTACAGACAAAAAGGAAAAGGCATTATTTCAACTATTATTTCAAATATTGTACAAAGCGTGAAATCAAAATTGAGGCCTGCTGATGAATTTAAAGTAGAAGCTATTTTATAATTAACATTTTAAATAATAACTTTATTTTAAAATTCATTTAAATGTTGAATTATTTATCGAACAAAATTACAATTCATGCATACAAAGTAAGGTTACGGGATGAGACTCATTTGCTAAGTAGTAAAGTTCACCATTGTAATCTCACTTACTTCAACAACGTGTAACATTTTCAAGGTATATTATAGTAAGAAGAATTTATAAATATACTAGACTAAGTGGGACCCGTTGGGTCCCATGTTCACACGGGAGGGCTGGTCCCCCGACGCAATATTCCACCTCTCCACCAATTCCATTATTGGTGGACAGTGGGGGGGCTTTCTGGAGTGCTGGTATGGGTTCTTGGGGTGGCAGCTCAGTCCCTCAAGCCTGATCTGCTGGCAGCTCACTCACGGCTGGTGGGCTGGCAGTTGACTCATGACTATTCCTTGAAATTCCATTTCAAGCAGGGTGCAAGTCCACCAAATTCAAATCCATGTTCCTACCATTTCAAGCAGGGTGCAAGTCCACAAAAATTCAAATCCATGTTCCTACCATTTCAAGCAGGGTTCAAGACCACCAAATTCAAGTGCAGTTTCTTACCACTATGAGCAGGGTGCAAGGCCACCGAATTCAAGTGCAGTTTCCAACCACTTCAAGCAGGATGCAAGGCCACTGAATTCAAGTGCAGTTTCATACCACTTCAAGCTGGATCCAAGGCCACCAAATACAAGTGCAGTTTTATTCCATTTCAAGCAAGGTGCAAGGCCACCAAATTCAAATGCAGCTTCATGCCATTTCATGCAGGGTGAAACCACCATAAAACCACACAAAACACCAAACTCACAGTTCAGTAGACATGCAGTGTGTTCAGTTGATTCACAGCTCAGACAGAGTCATGACCTCTCCCTCCCCCATCATGCAGAGACTGAGCCACACCCACACTTCCGGGTTTTATAACCCCTCCCCCTCCCACCAGAAAAGGTGTGGCTTTCAGCGCGTGATTGACAGGAGAGAGATTCTCAACATTTTTTAAACACTAATAACACTTTTATTTTTCATTGATGGGAAGAATTCTCTGCACCTGCTCAGTGGAGGGGGGACTGAGTAAGATGGCCAAAAATCACAGCTGTAAGTGTAGCGTTTTATCTAAAATCAATATACAGTGCAAACAGGAAGTAAGTGCATTTGCAGTAGTGCATTTTAACTTCAAGCCAAAGCACCCAAGCCGCCATTTGCAGTAAGTAGTGCCTTTCAACCTCAAGCCAAAGCACCCAAGCCACCGTTTGCAGTAAGTAGTTCCTTTCAACTTTAAACCAAATCTCCCAAGCCACCATTTGCAGTAAATAGTGCATTTCAATTTCAAGCCAAAGCACCCAAGCCAACATTTGCAGTAAGTAGTGCCTTTCAACCTCATGCCACCATTTGCAGTAAGTAGTGCCTTTCAACTTCAAGCTAAAGCAACCAAGCCACCATTTGCAGTAAGAAGTGCCTTTCAACTTCAAGCCAAATCACCCGCCACCATTTGCAGTAAGTAGTGCCTTTCAACTTCAACCTAAAACACCCAAGCAACCATTTGCAGTAAGTAGTGCCTTTCAACTTCAAGCCAAAGCTCCCAAGACACAATTTGCGGTAAGTAGTGCCTTTCAACTTCAAGCCAAAACACCCAAGCCACCATTTGCAGTAAGTAGTGCCTTTCAACTTCAAGCCAAAGCTCCCAAGCCACCATTTGCAGTAAGTAGTGCCTTTCAACTTCAAGCCAAAGCACCCAAACAACCATTTGCAGGCAAAGCCTTTTTACTTCAAACAAACCATATTTTCATTTTCAAACCACATTAAGGGTACTCACAGTTGTGTAGACATTTGTTCAGTGTTATTCAGAGTTCAGAGAGCCATGACCCTTGGCTTCATCCAGCTTGCAGAGACTGTGAGGCACACCACTTCCTGGTTTTATAGTCCCTCCCCCTCCCTCCAGCAGGGGCAGCAGAGAGAATGGTGATTTTTTTAAACTTCAAGCCAAAGCTCCCAAGCCAAAGCTCCCAAGCCACAATTTGCAGTAAGTAGTGCCTTTTGAATTTTAAACCAAAGCTCCCAAGCCACCATTTGCAGTAAGTAGTGCCTTTCAACTTCAAGCCAAAGCACCCAAGCCACCATTTGCAGTAAATAGTGCCGTTCAACTTCATGCCACCATTTGCAGTGTAGTGCCTTTCAACTTCAAGCCAAAGCTCCCAAGCCACCATTTGCTGTAAATAGTGCCTTTCAACTTCAAGCAAAGCACCCAAGCCACCATTTGCAGTAAGTAGTGCCTTTCAACCTCAAGCCAAAGCACCCAAGCCACCATTTGCAGTAAGTAGTGCCTTTCAACTTCAAGCAAAGCACCCAAGCCACCAATTGCAGTAAGTGGTGACTTTCAACTTCAAGCCAAAGCACCCAAGCCACCATTTGCAGTAAGTAGTGCCTTTCAACTTCAAGCCAAAGCTCCCAAGCCACCATTTGCAGTAAGTAGTGCCTTTCAACTTTAAACCAAAGCTCCCAAGCCACCATTTGCAGTAAGTAGTGCCTTTCAACCAAGCCAAAGCAGCCAAAACAACCATTTGCAGGCAGTGCCTTTTTACTTCAAACAAACCATATTTTCATTTTCAAACCACATTAAGGGTACTCACAGTTGTGTAGACATTTGTTCAGTGTCATTCAGAGCTCAGAGAGACGCGATTCTTGGCTTCATCCATCTTGCAGAGAGTGAGTGAGGCACACCACTTCCTGGTATTATAGTCCCTCCCCCTCCCTCCAGCAGGGGCAGCAGAGAGAATGGTGATTTTTTTAAACTTCAAGCCAAACTCCCAAGCCACAATTTGCAGTAAGTAGTGCCTTTTGAATTTTAAACCAAAGTTCCCAAGCCACCATTTGCTGTAAATAGTGCATTTCAACCAAGCCAAAGCACCCAAGCCACAATTTGCAGTAAGTAGTGCCTTTCAACTTCATGCCACCATTTGCAGTAAGTAGTGCCTTTCAACTTCAAGCCAAAGCATCCAAACAACCATTTGCAGGCAGTGCCTTTTTACTTCAAACAAACCATATTTTCATTTTCAAACCACATTAAGGGTACTCACAGTTGTGTAGACATTTGTTCAATGTTATTCAGAGCTCAGAGAGACGTGACCCTTGGCTTCATCCATCTTGCAGAGAATGAGTGAGGCACACCACTTCCTGGTTTTATAGTCCCTTCCCCTCCCTCCAGCAGGGGCAGCAGAGAGAATGGTGATTTTTTTTTAAACATTAATATATCTCTGATTTGTCATCGATGGGAAAAATCCTCCGCACCCGTAAGGCGGAGGGGGGCTCTGGGCGAGGTGGCCAAAAATGACGGCTGTAGGTGGCGGCGTTCTGTCGGAAATCGCAGCACAGTGGGCCAAAAGCGGTCAGAGATTTAGTAATATAGATGTGGATCGCCACAGATTCTCTTGATTATGAAGGAGAAAATCAAGGCAGTCAAGAGCCAAGATGTGTTTGATTGTCATATGTAACAAAAATTGAACAATGAAATTCTTAATTACAGTAGCATAATAGGCCTCTCCCACTTAGGCGACCTTTTAGGCGACTGCAGGAGACTATGCGGTCGCCACATGGTCACCACATGTTCGCGGGTAGTTGCCGGGTAGTCGTCTTCATGGTCGTGAGGAGTTCCCACATTCTGGGAACTAGTCGCGGCCTCATTATGGTCACCGCGTATTTTTCAACATGTTGAAAAATTAGTGGCGACCAGAATCAAGCCGCCATGGAGAGTAGCGAGAATTCTCGTGCTGTAGGTGGGTTGCCAGGAGATCCTAGTGGGTTGCCTAGTGGGAGGTGGTAGGTTCTCGTAGGTTGTAGCCGGTGCTGACTGGTGAATTTCATTGGCTCATTGGGAAAGAAAACGTAAGCAGTAGTTTTCAGAACCAAGGATAACCGACCGGTAATGTTAAATGTCCGCCGAGCTTCACAGCCGTGTATCTCTAGCTTCTTAAAAGTTGTCTCCACTCCTTCTCTTTCTCCCGCCTTCTCCCCCTCTCACCCACCCCTCTCCCCCTCTCTTTTAAAGGACTTACCATACACTGTGCTTTAGCCATCTTAATTACAGAGCCAACCTTCCTGTTCATCGCAGTGTGTGTCTGTATCACCTTGGCTTTGCACCGTGCGAATTTCACTCAGACAGCGCTCCCCCCTCTTGCCCTGTCTCCCGCCTGCATAGCGGGCTGGTGTGTGTGTGTGTGTGTGTGTGTGTGTGTGTGTGTGTGTGTGTGTGTGTGTGTGTGTGTGTGTGTGTGTGTGTGTGTGTGTGTGTGTGTGTGTGTGTGTGTGTGTGTGTGTGTGTGTGTGTGGTTACTCCAGCATTTTGTGTCTACCTTCAAAATATCACTACCAGGTACATTTCACAGTTAACAATACGTGTGTGGCAATTCCAAAGTTGGTGTCATTATCTTTATGAACGATGGTGATGATCACTGACAATTTCAATACAATTGCAGTATCTAGAACCAACGTTACTTTCACTGGATGACTTCTTCACGCAGAATTTATTGAGATGTTTACATACATCAGAGATGGATGCCAGAAAAATTACAGCAAACAATTTGAAGGCCTGGATGGAGTGGATGTGGAGAGGATATTTCCACTAGTGGGAGAGTCTAGGAACAGAGGCCATAGCATCAGAATAAAAGAACATACCTTCAGAAAGGAAATGTGGAGGAATTTCTTCAGCCAGAGGGTGGTGAAGCTGTGAAATTCCTTGCCACAGATAGCTGTGGGGGCCAAGTCAATGGATATTTTTAAGGTGGAGACTGACACATTCTTGATTAGTAAAGGGCCTGTCCCACCAGCATGCAATTGCATGCGTCTAGCGTGACCAAACGTGTTGGCTTGAGGCATACGGCCTCGCGGGGCCGGTCCCACTTCCAACCGCGGAGCCGTCTGGAGTTGTGCGGGGCTGGTCCCAACATTATACTCACCAATCAGTTGGGCAGGAGGCAGACCGACTGAATTTGGACGTGGCACGGCGTCGGGCGGTTACGTCATCACGCAACAGAACGCGGGGCGGTGATGTAATCGCGCAGCGCCACACGCTAGTTGTACGCCATCAAGACACTGCGTACGGCATCAAGACGCTGCGTACGCCCGTCGAGGCGCTGCGTATGGCCGTAATGCGGCTGCGGGCCGACAGGCCGTTGCCGCGCGGAATCTTTGGGCAGTGTCAGTTTTTCGGAGCCCCTCGCGATGTCGGGACCAGCCTCGCACAACTCCATACGGCTCCGGCGATCGAAGTGGGACCGGCCCCGCGAGGCCGTACGGCCACGTTAGGTCGCGCTCGCCGCATGCAGTCGCATGCTGGTGGGACAGGCCCTTAAGGGTGTCAGGGGTTGTGGGGAGAAGGCAGGAGAATGGGGTTGAAAAGAAAGATCAGCCACGATTGAATGACAGAGTAAACATGACGGGTTGAAAGGACTAATTCTGCTCCTGCATCTTATGAACTTATAATAAGATGGGACAGACACGTTTCTGAATGCTGTCCATATGGACAGGTGGAAAGGATGAGTTAAATATCCCATATATTTCTGTGTGTTCAAACTCTAGTCACTATTCTTTAGAACGGTTGCAACGGCCTCAGAGATAATGGGGAAAAAACACGGGTGTCAGGGGTTAAGAGGGGAAGGCAGGCGAATGGGGTTAGGAGGGAGAGATAGATGAGCCTTGATTGAATGGGGGAGTAGACCTGATGGACCGAATGGCCTAATTCTGCTCAAATTACACATGAATGTGACAAGAAAAAAGTGATTTGTAGTTCTGTTTCTTGGATGTAAGATTTCTGGTGTGAGGAATCTGTGATAGAGATTTTGTGACCGTTCCCCTTGGAGGAGTCGAGAAGGTTGAGATAAAAGTGTACAAAATCTTGACAGGTTAAGAGAGAGCACCCAGAGAGAAGTTGTTCCCATTAGCAGAGAGGTCACGGACTAGATGGCACAAATTCAAAGTGATGGGTGAAGGATCCAGGCCTGTCATGAGGAAGACATTTTTTTTTACCCAGTGATCTGAAATGCACTGCCTCCGTGTGTGACAGATGCAGATTAAATTGTGGTTTTCAAAAAAGCATCGTATACACGTTTGAAGGTTTTTTAAAAAACTCAGAGAGCCAAAGGATAAATGCACGGAATGGGACTAACTGGATTTCTCTACAAAGGACGGACTTGACAGGCTGAGCGCCTCCCTTTCTCGGTTGCCACGGCTCTAAGATTCTGAGAGAGATCACTTGTAAAAACGAGGACATGTGGAATTGGGGATGCGAATATGGACTGGAGGGTGTGTAAGAGTTGAGAGGGGGCAACAAAGGATTCTCTGACTCCTGGAGTGTGACAAGGAATAGGAATAGTCTGAATCTCAGCTTTGCACCATATATACATATATCAGTAAATTGGATGAAGCAACACTGTTGTATACATCTCTCTGCAGTTGACCTGACATTTGGACATTATTTAAGGAGCTGAGAGCAGCAAGTTGCAATTCTTTGGTACTGTATTTAGTTTAGTTTAGTTTAATTTCAGGCCACTGATTCCGCACCGACCAGCGATCCCCGCACATCTTACACTTATAACCAGCCAATTAGCCTACAAACCTGTATGTCTTAGGAGCATGGGAGGAAACCGAAGATCTCTGAGAAAATCCACGTAGGCCACGGGGAGAACGTACAGACTGCGTGCACACAGCACCCGTAATCGGGATCGAACCCGGGTCTTTGGCGCTGCAAGCGCTGCAAGGCAACAACTGCTCTGCGCAACCCTGCCGCCCTAAAAAGACTCGCCATCAACGCGACTTTAATGAGTTTGTAATTTAACAGAAACTAAACAAGTAATCAAGGAGGTGATCATGACCATGATGTATAAAGAACCCAATACAATTAACCAGTGTTGTATTGCCCACATGCTTCATTGAGATCCTATTGACTCTTAATTGAAGTAAATGGATATTGCCAGGTTTCTTGGAAAGAGACTTTAATTATATATATCGAATTAAATTTATCACCAAAATAAAATAAACATGAAGTATATTTGGGCGTATTTTGTAATCAGGAAGCAATTCTCTCTTTTAATTATCTAATATGCTGCAGAGGCTTTCTCTGGTCTGCTAATGGTTCTTACATTACAAAGCTGACTGCACTTCAGATGTGCACTGTTTGAAAAGTCCTGAGGTCTTGTTAAATAAATACAAGCTGAACTTCTTTTTTATTTGATTAGCCAATGGAACATAGAACAGTACAGGTCACAACAAGCCCTTTGGCCCACAACGTCTGCCCCGAACATGACGTCAAGTTAAACGAAACTTAAACTAATCTAGGGTGGCACAATTGCACCTTAAACGTCACCCATTCCTTCTCTCCAGAGATGCTGCCAGTCTCGCTGAGATACTCCAGAATTTTGTGTCTATCTTCAGCACAGTGGCAGAGTCGCTTTACAGCCCCAGAGAACCTGGTTTGATCCTGACCCCTGGTGCTGTCTGTATGGAGTTTGTTCGTTCTCCCTGTGACTATCGACCAGTGGCACTAATGCCGGTGGTGGTGAAGTGCTTCGAGAGGTTGATCATGGAGCAAATCAACTCCTACCTCGACAAAAACCTGGACCCACTGCAGTTCGCTTACCGCCACAACAGATCAACGGTGGATGCGATCTCGCTGGCCCTCCACTCCGCTCTGGACCACTTGGACAACAAAAACTCATATGTCAGGCTGTTATTCATCGATTACAGCTCGGCATTTAACACAATCATCCCCTCCAAGCTGGTTACCAAACTCACAGAACTGGGTCTCTGCGCATCCCTCTGCAATTGGATCCTCGACTTCCTCATTCACAGACCACAGTCTGTTCGTATTGGTGGAAATGTGTCAGCCTCGATAACAATCAGCACGGGAGCACCCCAAGGCTGCGTGCTCAGCCCCCTGCTGTACTCGCTCTATACTCATGACTGCGTAGCCAGTCACAGTGCGAACTTCATCATCAAGTTCGCTGATGACACCACTGTTGTGGGACGTATCACTGATGGGGATGAGTCAGAGTATAGAAGAGAGATCGAGCAACTGTCCATATGGTGCCAGCGCAATAACCTGGCCCTCAACACCAGCAAAACCAAGGAACTGATTGTGGACTTTGGAAGGAGTAGGAGGGGGACCCACAGCCCCATTTATATCAACTGGGTCAAGAGCTTCAAATTCCTGGGCGTGCACATCTCTGAAGATCTTTCCTGGTCCGAGAATACTAATGCAATTATCAAGAAAGCTCATCAGCGCCTCTACTTCCTGAGAAGATTACGGAGAGTCGGTTTGTCAAGGAAGACTCTCTCTAACTTCTGCAGGTGCACAGTAGAGAGCATGCTGACCGGTTGCATCGTGGCTTGGTTCGGCAATTTGATCGCCCTGGAGAGGAAAAGACTACAAAAAGTAGTAAACACTGCCCTGTCCATCATCGGCTCTGACCTTCCTTCCATCGAGGGGATTTATAACAGTCGCTGCCTCAAAAAGGCTGGCAGTATCATCAAAGACCCACACCATCCTGGCCACACACTCATCTCCCTGCTACCTTCAGGTAGAAGGTACAGGAGCCTGAAGACTGCAACAACCAGGTTCAGGAATAACTACTTCCCCACAGCCATCAGGCTATTAAACCTGGCTCGGACAAAACTCTGATTATTAATAACCCATTTTCTGTTATTTGCACTTTATCAGTTTATTTATTCATGTGTGTATATATTTATATTATGGTATATGGACACACTTATCTGTTTTGTAGTAAATGCCTACTATGTTCTGTGTGCTGAAGCAAAGCAAGAATGTCATTGTCCTATACAGGGACACATGACAATAAACTCACTTGAACTTGAACTTGAACTTGAACTGCGTGATTTTTCTCCGGGTGCTCCGGTTTCCTCCCACACTCCAAAGGCATACAGGTTTGTAGGCTAATTGGCTGCGGTAAAAATAGTAAATTGTCTCTGGTATGTTGGATAGTGCTTGTATACGGGGGTCATAGAGTCAAAGAGTCATACAATGTGGAAACCGGCCCTTCGCCCCAACTTGCCCAGACCAACCAACATGTCCCATCTACATTAGGGGGTGATCGCTGGTCGGCGCAAACATGGTGGACTGAAAGGCCTGTTTTATGCGCTGTATGTCTAAAGTAAAGTCCTCTGCCTGGACGTAATCCTTATTACTCCATTCCATGCACATCCATGTACCTGTCAAAAAGCCTTGTAAACACCATTATTATGTCAACCTCCACCACCACTCCTGGCAGCATGTTCCAGGCAATCACCACTCTCTGTTATGAGCTGAGCTGTTACTAATATACAGATTTTTGCCATCATTTTTTTGATGCGTGAAATCTTCCCTTCAATTTATTTGCCAAAACTGAAGGACAAAGGACATTTACTGTCACATGCACCAATTGGTGCAGTGAAATTTGAGTTACCATGCAGCACACAAATAAGATAAACACAACATTATAGAATTTAACATTAAACATAAAAAACATCCCCCCACAACGGGATCAACGTTTCCCACTGTGAGAGAAGGCAGCAAAGTTCAGTCCACTTCCACTATGTTCACCCGTGGTCGGGGCCTATTTGAGGCCTCCGCAGTCGCCGCAATGGCAGCCCGATGTTTCAGGCCCTTTCGCCGGAATGATGGAACTCCGGCGTCGGAAGAACGTTCTCAGTGGCTTGGAGTTCCGAAACCGCGGCTCCCGAAGTCCACAGGCTGCGCTGGGCGGAGCTCCAACACTGGCGACCTCGGCGAAAGATCCCAGGCTCCGCGATGAAAAAGTCAGCACCACCGCGGCTGGAAGCTCCGCAGACCACTGCTCCACGATGTTGAAGTCGGCAGTCCCAGAACTCCGGAGCGCCAACACGGCGACCCGGGTTAAAGGCCTGTCCCACCTTCACGACCAAATTCACGACCTTTTTTACTTGTGGACATTTTTCATCATGCTAGAAAAAACCCCCCCGGCCTACTTGATGCCACGTGTAACTACGACTAGCAGCACGACCTGCTACGATCTACCTACGACCTACCTACGACCTCCTACGACCTCGTGACGACCATGCTGCGAGTATGAGTCAAGGGCAAACACGGCAGAGGTCGTGAATTAGGTTGTGAAAGTGGGTCAGGCCCGCTCCGCGATGGTACCTCAGTGCTGCGCCGCCGCTGTAGCTGCAGCTCGAAGCTCTGGCCGGTGTCCGACAGGAAAGGCCGCGTCAATCCAGGTGGTAGGCTGCGAGGAGGGGGCGAAGATGCGGCTCGGAGGAAAGACACATACTCGACCCAGGTAGGGACTGGAAAAAACAGTTTGTAGGGTTTGTACATTCTCCCTGTGACCGCGTGGGTTTGCTCCGGTTGCTCCAGTTTCCTCCCACACTCCAAAGATGTGCAGGTTTGTAATATTGTAAATTGTCCCTAGCGTGTAGAATAGTTCTAGTGTACGGGGTGATCGCTGGTCAGCGCGGACTCGGTGAGCCAGAAGGGCCGGTTTCTGAGCCCTGTAGCTCTAAAGTCTGCAGTTCCTCGTGTCTCCATGTTACTGCTCCACTGTCAAATCTCCTCAAAGTATGACTACTTTCAAGAAGTCCTCCTGTGAGTCTGAAGAAGGGTCCCGACCCAAAGCATCACCAGCCCATCCCCATCTCAGATGTTGTCTGACCCGCTGAGTTACTCCTTCCTCCATGATTCTTCTCTGCAGTAGAGCTGCATTACTGCATTAGTAGTTCGAACTACTTCCTTCTGGCAGACGTTACAAGGCCTATGCCCGCACCTCCAGACTCAGGAACAGCTTCATTCCCAGAGCTATAGCGGCTCTGAACCGGCCCTGCTGAGTGCCCCCCACCCCCATGGACCATCTCCCTCGGATGGTCACGTCGCACAGGCACATCTGCACTTTAGGCTGTTTTGACTGTTTTACTGTTTTAATGTTCTTTTTACAAACCATGTTCTCGGGGTATCTAAATCTAAATTTTATTAGTTATTTAAGTTATGACATCGGGTGGAAGCTGCAAACCAAATCTCGTCGCACTTATGTGCAATGACAATAAAAGATATTATTATTATCATTGTTACATCTTGATTTCTACGCCAATCACTGAAAACGGCTTGCGCTTTTCCAGGCAATTAATTTTTGCACTACCTCGTTGTGGGGAGTCTTTTAAACATCTATATTGAAATATGTAAAGCTGGAAACAATATCGTTACTTAATCATTTGTTAAGACAATGTTTCGTCCTTGTGAATTAGTTTAGCGATACAGCATGGAAACGGGCCCTTCGACCCACCGAGTCCGCGCTGGCCAACGATCACCCCTACACTAGTTCCACGTTATCCCAGTTTTGCATGCTACACACTAGGGGCAATTTACAGAAGCCAATTAAGCTACAAACCTGCACGTCTTTGGAATGTGGGAAGAAACCAGAACACCCGGAGAAAACCCACACGGTCACAGCGATAATAATAATAATAATAATGGATGGGATTTATATAGCGCCTTTCTAATACTCAAGGCGCTTATACTCAAGGCGCTTGAATGTACAAACTCCACACAGACAGCACCCATAGTCAGGAGCAAACCCAGGTCTCTGGTACTGTACGAAAGCCCAAATATAATAGTATTTAAGATCACATTTGATCGTATCGAGGTGTATAAAATCATGTGAGGAATAGATCGTGTGGACAAACAGTGTCTCTTGCCCAGAGTAGGGGAATCAAGAAACAGAAGACATCGGTTTAAGGTGAGGGGGGGAAAGTTTTTTCCTAAAAATCCACCAAGTAACTTTTCACGCAAAGGGTGGTGGGTGTATGGAACGAGCTGCCAGAGGAGGTGGTTGAGGCAGGTACTATCTCAACGTTTAAGAAACATTTAGACAGGTGCTTGGATAGGACAGGTTTGGAGTGATTTGGGCCAAACGCAGGCAGGTGGGACTAGTGCAGGTGGGACATGTTGGCCAGCATGGGCAAGTTGGGCCGAAGGGCCTGTCTTCACGCTGTAAGACTCTATGACTCTTTGACTCTATGAAAGTGTGATTAATATACTTTTCTTGAGGTGTTGCCACTACATAGATCCTGTTGTGGATCAATAACAGAAAAAGCCACTCCAGAGATGTGAGCGCTAGATTTTGTCTAACATCAGCTGACAGCTGCACTGTCAGAGATGACTTCTGTCAGAGGAGATGTTAAACTGAGGCAACTTCTGTCATTGCAGAAGGACATACGAGAACAACTGAGTTTTCCTGCAGAAACAAGGAATTGCAGATGCTGGTTTGTATCAAAGCTAAACACACGGTGCTGGAGTTACTGGGTGGCACGGTGGCGCGGCAATAGAGCTACTGCCTTACAGCACCAGAGACCCGGGTACGATCCTGACTACGGGTGCTTGTCTGCAGGGAGTTTGTACGTTCTCCCCATGACCCTGCGTGGGTTTTCTCCGAGATCTTCGGTTTCCTCCCGCACTCCAAAGACGTACAAGTTTGCAGTTTCATTGGATTGGTGCAAATGTACAAATTGTCCCTGGTGTGTGGAGGGTAGCGTTAGTGTGGGGGGGTCGCTGGTCGGTGCGGACTCGGTGGGCCGGAGGCCTGTTTCCGCGCTATATCTCTAAACTAAGCTAAACTAAAAACAACGAACTGCAGATGCTGGTTTATATCAAAGATAGACACAAAGTGCTGGAGTAACTCAGCGGGTCATTCACCATCTCTGGAAAACATCGCCCAACCTTTTTCTCCAGGGTTTGCTGCCTGACTCCAGCACTTTGTGTCTAACAAGAGTTTTGCTGGTCATTTGATCAATTATCCTCCATCAACCAATATCAATGATTTTCCACTTGTTTATGTTATCTGCACCGTGCAAATTAGCAGCTGCATTCCCTACGTAACAATTCAAAAAGCATTTAAGTGACTGTATTTTATCTGCGTTATTCCACAATAGGGAAAGTACACTATCGGTACAATTCTCTCCTCAGGACACTGCCCAGCCCATCACGGCTCCTGACCTCCCCACCATCGAAGGGATTTACAGGAATCGCTGCCTCAAAAAGGCAGCCAGCATCATCAGAGACCCACACCACCCTGGCCACACACTCATTTCTCTCCTATCATCGGGAATAAGATGTAGGAGCCAAAAAACGATAACGTCCAGGTTCAGGAACAGCTTCTTCCCAACAACCATCAGGCTATTATATATATATATGTACGTGTGTGTGTGTGTGTGTGTGTGTGTGTGTGTGTGTGTGTGTGTGTGTGTGTGTGTGTGTGTGTGTGTGTGTGTGTGTGTGTGTGTACATATATATTTATCATACATATAATAATATATACATTATGCATACATTATATATCTGGCTGTAGAGGCCAAGACATTGGGTATTTTTAAGGCAGAGATTGACAGATTCTTGATTAGTAAGGGTGTCAGGGGTTACGGGGAGAAGGCAGGAGAATGGAGTTGAGAAGGAAAGATAGATCCGCTATGATCGAATGGCGGAGCAGACTCGATGGGCTGAATGGCCTATTTCTGCTCCTATGACTTATGAACTTATAACTTGCACTGCCCTCATCAATTAACGTCACTACTTCTTCACAAAATGTAATCAAATTGGCCAGACAGGTCTCCTCCTCACAAATTAGTGGTGACTGGCTTTGATTAATACTTGCCTTTCCAAGTGTAGATTAATCCTGTCCTTCAGAATTTTTTCCAATAACCTCCGAATCAGTGATGGGCAGTTCGTTCGCTCGTGTGTCAGAAGACGCATAGCTCGCTGTTGGCTTCCGTCGTCATCCAACACGTTGACAGAATTGGTTGCCCGATGCTTCACAGAGTGCGTCGTGTCACCGTTTCCGGGGATCGCCACTAGGAGGCTTCTGTCATGATCCCCGATGGGCAGTGATGACCTGCCTCTGGAGTCAAGAGTCACAGAGTGATACAGAGTGGAAACAGGCCCTTCGGCCCAACTTGCCCATGCCGGCCAACATGTCCCAGCAACACTAATCCCACCTGCCTGCGTTTAGTCCGTATCCCTCTAAACCTGTCCAATCCATGTCTAACTGTTTCCTAAATGTTGGGATAGTCCCAGCCTCAACTACCTCTTCTGGCAGCTTGTTCCATACATCCGCCATCCTTTGTGTGAAAAAGTGACCTCTCAGATTCCTATTAAATCTTTTCCCCTTGCGTTCAAATAGGCTGATGGCTAATATTCTAGCTGAGTGGCGCTTCCAGCACCTTGGCTACATTTGTGGAACTCATTGCCACAGACGGCTGTGGAGGCCAAGCCAATGAATATGTTAAAGGCAGAGATTAAAAGATTCATGTGTTAAGGGTTATGGGGAGAAGGCAGGAGAATGGGGTTGAGAAGGAAAGACAGATCAGCCATGATTGAATGGTGGAGTATACTTGATGGGCCGAATGGCCTTGTTCTTCTCCTAGAAGTAATGAATTTATGAAGTACATTTATCCAGATTATATTCCTTGCTACATTCCTTCCTACTCACTTGGATTGCTTTTATCCCTTTAAGGTTTCTTAACAATCTCCTCCACATTCATAATCCCTCTTAGTTTTCCATCATTAGCAAATTTGAAAATATGGCATTTGATCTCCTCGGCCAAATTGCTGAGGTAATTCGTGAATAATACTGATCCGTGTGGTAGTCCACCACAATGCTGCCACGATGGTACAAGCCTGCTCAGTCTGCCTAAACCTACCTGATCTCCCGGAAACATGTTAACTCCCCCTCCCATTCCCACACTGACCTTTCTGTCCTTGGCCTCCTGCACTGTCAGAGTGAGGCCCCATGCAAATTGGTGGAACAGCACCTCATATTTCGCTTGGGCAGCTTACACCCCAGTGGTATGAATATTGACTTCTCTAACTTCAAGTAACCCTTGCTTTCCCTCTCTCTCTATCCCCTCCCCCTTCCTAGTTCTGTGACCAGTCTGACAGTCTCCGATTACATTTTATCTCTGTTTGCTTTGTTGTTACCTACATTTACCTTGAGCTTCATCCCCTTTGTCTCATTTTCACACCTGACACTTCCTTATCTTTGTATCCCACTCTCCCCTGACTTCAGTCTGAAGAAGGGTCTTGACCCGAAACGTCACCCATTCCTTCTCTCCAGAGATGCTGCCTGTCCTGCTGAGTTACTCCAACATTTTGTGTCTATCTTAGCCCAGCATTACATAGTGCCAGCCTTACAGCAGTAGCTGAGATCAAGATAGGACATGGACTAGAACTCTGATGCCACGAGGCAGCATTTCTACTGGTTCCACCATAATGCCATCCAACATGCACAGAGGATGTGTAGGTTTGCAGATAAGGCAGCATTTGGCAAATGTCCATGCCATCACACAATGATCATGCAAGCATCATGATTAACCCCTTGAGATTTTGAGGCAAATAAATTTCCAGGCTCACATAAGAATAAATGGTAGACGGACACGAAAAGCTGGACCAACTCAGCGGTTCAGGCAGCATCTCTGGAGAAAAGGAATAGGAAACGTTTCTGGTCGAGACCCTTCTTCAGACTGGTTTCTGCTTCGGTTTAAACCAGCATCTGCAGTTCCTTCCTAAACATGAAGAATGCATGATACTTTGTCAAACAAAACCTTGCACTGATATAAATGAGGTATCTTCTGGGGCAGACACACAGCTTGAAGGGTATGTCGGGAAACATTGATTCAGTATTGAATGATATTGCAGTTAATTTTCTTTGCGATTCTCAAGCAAATGGGTTCTCAGACCCTGGGCCATTTTACATCCATCAATGGCATTTCAAGCTGTCTTCTGGAAACGGCAAGCTCGGATCCTGTGACCATCCATGCCGTGCTATGCTTCCTCTTCCGCCCTGAAGCTGGCTTCATTTGTATTGTGGACAATGAAGGTCATTCATGGGTCAAACCTCAATGCGGGGATGGAACGTGTAGGAAGGAACTGCAGCTGCTGGTTTATACCAAGGATAGACACAAAAAGCTGGAGTAACTCAGCGGGACAGGCGGCATCTCTGGAGTGAAGGTCTCGGCTCAAGACCTTTCTTCGGACAGATGACCTGCTTGATCAGAATTGTCTTATGGTTGTAAATATGCACTTCGCTAAAAAAACATGTTTGTTCTCTTTCCTCTCAAAATGGCCACTGTGCCTCATCAAGGATGCAGAGAAGCAGCTGGACTGACCCTGGGCTGGGAGCGACGCTGTTTGATCAGAAATTAATTAACTTCCAGGGTAGACAGATACAAAATGCTGGAGTAACTCAGCGGGACAGGCAGCATCTCTGGAGGGAAAGAATGGACGACGTTTCATAGAAACATAGAAACATAGAAAATAGGTGCAGGAGCAGGCCATTCGGCCCTTCGAGCCTGCACCGCCATTCAATATGATCATGGCTGATCATCCAACTCAGTGTCCTGTACCTGCCATCTCTCCATACCCCCTGATCCCTTTAGCCACAAGGGCCACATCTAACTCCCTCTTAAATATAGCCAATGAACTGGCCTCAACTACCTTCTGTGGCAGAGAATTCCAGAGATTCACCACTCTCTGTGTGAAAAATGTTTTTCTCATCTCGGTCCTAAAAGATTTCCCCCTTATCCTTAAACTGTGACCCCTTGTTCTGGACTTCCCCAACATCGGGAACAATCTTCCTGCATCTAGCCTGTCCAACCCCTTAAGAATTTTGTAAGTTTCTATAAGATCCCCCCTCAATCTTCTAAATTCTAGCGGGTACAAGCCGAGTCTATCCAGTCTTTCTTCATATGAAAGTCCTGACATCCCAGGAATCAGTCTGGTGAACCTTCTCTGTGCTCCCTCTATGGCAAGAATGTCTTTCCTCAGATTAGGAGACCAAAACTGTACGCAATACTCCAGGTGTGGTCTCACCAAGACCCTGTACAACTGCAGTAGAACCTCCCTGCTCCTATACTCAAATCCTTTTGCTATGAATGCTAACATACCATTCGCTTTCTTCACTGCCTGCTGCAACTGCATGCCTACTTTCAATGACTGGTGTACCATGGCACCCAGGTCTCGTTGCATCTCCCCTTTTCCTAATCGGCCACCATTCAGATAATATAATTTCTTCTTCTTCAGAGACCCTTCTTCAGTCCGAGAGTCAGCGGAGAGGGAACCTGGAGGTGTGGAAGGTTACACGGACAATGTAAGGTGTGTGAAAAGGACAGATCAAATCAGATGACGATCAAGGAAATGTAGAATGGTTCATTGTTGGCTGAGGGGTAGGTGACAAGGAGGCACACAAACTGGGAAATTAATCAGGAGGACAGTGAGAGTCTCGACCTGAAACGTCACCCATTCCAGCAGTCTGACCAGCATTTTGTGTCTATCTTCGGACAGTGAAACTATTTGGAGAACTAGGGTGGGGGAGGAATGGAGAGAGAGGGAAAGCAAGGGTGACTTGAAGTTAGAGAAATCAACATTCATACTTACAGGCTGTTGTAACTTACAGGGCGCTTGGAGCTAGGTGTGAATTCAATTTCTCTGACATCTGTTGAGGGATGTATGGAGATAAGTAACCAAATATTACTGATAAGTGCACACTGTGATTATATGATCCATACCCGTGGATTGTAGTGCAGCCCATAGATTACGTCCTGCATTAAGATGGAAAGATTGTACTAAGCTGATCTCTTTAAGGATATGACTGAGGAGACTGATTAGACTCAGATGGCACAATAGTCATCCTTGGGAAACCTTTGCAAACCATTACAAGATGATGTGAAGGGGAGGAAATGTGTGGAGTCGTGTTGTGGAAAGCTAATGCCATGTGTGTCAAGAGTGTTTAATAGGCATATAGTCATAGAGTAATAGTCATAGAGTGATACAGCATGGACACGGGTCTTTCTGCCCAACTTGCCCACAATGACCAACATGTGCCATCTGCACTCGTCCCACCTGCCTGCATTTGGCCCATATGCCTCTGCACCTGTCCTGTCAATGTACATGTCTAATTGTTTCTTAAACTTTGCAATAGTCCCTGCCTCAACTGTCTCCTCTGGCAGCTTGTTCCATACCCCCACCACCCTTTGTGTGAAAAAATTACCTCTCAGATTCATATTACATCTTTCCCCCTTCACCTTAAACCTACATTATGTCCTCTGGCTCTCGATTCCCCTACTCAGGGCAAGCGATTCTGTACGTCTACCTAATCTATTCCTCTCTTGATTTTATACCCCTCTAAAAGATCACCCTTCAACCTCCTGCTCTTAAAGGAATAGAGTCGCAGCCTACTCAACCTCTCCCAATAGCTCAAACCCTTGAGTGCTGCCAACATCCTCGTAAATCCTCTCTGTACCCTTTCCAACTTGACAATATCTTTCCTATAACATCGTGCCCAGAACTGAACACAATACTCTAAATGCAGCCTCACCAAAGTCTTATTTAAATGCAGTGTGACCTCCCAACTTCGATACTCAATACTCCAGCCTTTTATGTCGATCTTCCTTTATATAATTGACCCCTTTAAATTCAGACAAAGTGTTGCCATGCCAGGGTTGGAGATGTGTAATCAGAAAGTCGAAACTAATTGATTCCATTGAGTTGAGATGCAGATTTCAATCCAATCGGGCCACCTGTGCCACCTCCTCCAATATAGCCCCACACAGCTCTGCACCAAAACCACCTTCACGTAAATACTGGGGCAACAGTGTCACACTCAGTCTTAGAATGGGAGCTAATTTGGATTCAGGACAAACAGTTTGTAAAACACAGCAACACAGCATGTGCCATGTCAGCGTGTGAACTCTGGCACGTTTATAGCCAGCTCATCCATCACAATAGATCTCCACACTCGACCACAGGAGAGATCGCAACTCCAAACGGTAAACCAGTACAATTCACCCGTTCGATGTTACAACGAACAATCCTGTTGGCGGCAAACACAGCAAAATTATGATTAGTTGCAGGAAGGAACTGCAGATGCTAGTTTAAACTGATATTATATATGTGTGTGTGTGTGTGTGTGTGTGTGTGTATGTGTGTGTGTGTGTGTGTGTATGTGTGTATATTTATTTATATATATATATATATATATATGCATATATAAATATCTATTTATTTATATATATATTTATATATATATATTTATATTATGGTATATGGACACACTGATCTGTTCTGTAGTAAATGCCTACTATGTTCTGTGTGCTAAGCAAAGCAAGAATTTCATTGTCCTATCAGGGACACATGACAATAAACTCACTTGAACTTGAACTTGAGTTGGACACAAAATTGTATTGCCATGATGGTTTGGAGCCAGCCTTGAAAGCCTGAGTTTGTCAGGTTTTGTAGACAGTTTAAGAGTTAACTAACCAAGCACAGTTATAAAGTAACAGGGAGATGTGAAATTGAAATAATTGCACGGGACTTCGATTGAAATGTTATTGAATGTGAAAATCTCGACTGTGAAATCAATGTAACAATCATCCTAAACATCTGGCTATTGTTCTTTCCTTCGAAATGTGTTTTAACTGTTGTTGGCCGACCCGTTGTTTAATATTTCAACAATGCACAACTCTTCCAGCACTAATCATTAGTCTGGCCACAAAATGCTGGAGTAGCTCAGCGGGACAGGCAGCACCACTGATTGAAGGAATTGGTGATGTTTCAGGTCGACACCCTTCTTCAGACTGAGAGCTAGGGGAATGGGAACCGAGGGATATAGAAGGTACATAAATACATAGAAAATAGGTGCAGGAGTAGGCCATTCGGCCCTTCGAGCCTGCACTGCCATTCAATATGATCATGGCTGATCATCCAACTCAGTATCCGGTACCTGCCTTCTCTCCATATTCCCTGATCCCTTTAGCCACAAGGGCCACACCGAACTCCCTCTTCAATATAGCCAATGAACTGGCCTCAAGTACCCTCTGTGGCAGAGAGTTACAGAGATTCACCACTCTCTGTGTGAAAAATGTTTTTCTCATCTCGGTCCTAAAGGATTTCCCCCTTATCCTTAAACTGTGACCCCTTGTTCTGGACTTCCCCAACATCGGGAACAATCTTCCTGCATCTAGCCTGTCCAACCCCTTAAGAGTTTTGTAAGTTTCTATAAGATCCCCCCTCAATCTCCTAAATTCTAGCGAGTACAAGCCGAGTCTATCCAGTCTTTCTTCATATGAAAGTCCTGACATCCCAGGAACAAGGGACATGGGACAAATGAAGGAAAGGAAGACAAAAAGCAGCGATGATAAAGGAAAGGTGGATCCCCCAATGGGCTCTCGTTTCCCTTTTCCCCCGACTCTGTCTGAAGGAGGGTCTCGACCCGAAACGTCACCAATTCCTTTTCTCCAGTGATTATGTCTGACCCGCTGAGTTACAACAGCTTTTTGTGTCTCTCCCCTCTTCTCTGTTTCCTTCCTTTAAGACATCTCTGTGCACACATCTGTCTGAGCGTTCCCTTGTGTGGTTTGCCTCGAGCTTTGTTTGAAAACATGCCTGTGAAGCACCTTGGGAGTTTGAACCACACTGAGAATGCCGTATAATTGCACGTCGTTCTTGATTAACACCAGTCTTAGTAGCACATTTATTTACGCACCTAATTAATCACTACAACGGTTCAAGGCAGGCTCTTGGATTTTCAAAACAATTTAAAATCAAGGAAGAAATTGCGAATGTGGAAAAAAAAACATGACGTTGGCCCGTGTCGTCATTGGAGAGCTTGATGCATAGAAACATAGAAACATGGAAAAATAGGTGCAGGAGGGCCATTTGGCCCTTCTAGCCAGCACCCCCATTCAATATGATCATGGCTGATCATCTAAAATCAGTAACCCGTTCCTGCTTTTTCTCCATGTCCCTTGATTCATTTAGCCCTAAGAGCTAAATCCAACTCTAAAACATCCAGTGAATTGGCCTCCACTGCCTTTTGTGGAAGAGAATTCCACTGCCTCCATCAGTGACAATGGATTCCACTGCATCCATCTCCCCATCCTAACCCCATTCTCCTGCCTTCTCCCCATAACCCCTGACACCCGTACTAATCCACATGGAACATATAAACATATTTTCTTATACACCACCAAAGCACTGTGGATGGCTTGATTGTAATCGTGTAGTCTTTTCTTTGATTGAATTTTTTTTAAATAATAATAATAATAATAATAATAATAATAATAATAATAATAATAATAATAATTCTTAATCAGCTTGAGTTTGCTAAATGACCTCTCTGCAGAAGCTACTGATCCTCCAATTTGCGTTGAGCCTCACTCTGACAGTGGAGGAGGCCCAGGACAGAAAGGTCAGTGCAGTAAGGACAGGTGCGCTGTGAGCTGAACTGTTTAAGGACACAAGAAGGGGGGGGGGGTGTACTCTTGTTTCTGGCCATCTCTCTGTTACAGTATATTCAGCAATAACACGTTGTATTTATAAACCTCAGCAAAACCCTCCAAGGTGTTACACTGCTCTCCAAATGTTTTCATTTCTGTCGGCTATCTCTGCTGGCAACCTGTGTCAAAGAAATTGATCTCTCACGGCAGAGCTTTGCTACATTCCAGATGGAAATGTTCGACCTCTTGAAGTTTTGTCATCCAAAAGGCCACGGCTTTGCATTTCAAAGGGGGCTCTGTCATTGAAGCGTGTTGTTCCGGGCATCTAAAGGGCTCCATTTTATGTCGCAGCAAATATTAAAAGTAGCCTCACGGCCTCTCATCTAATTACATCTCTTTTCTCTCATCCTCAGCAGCAGATATAAATAACTCACTTATCAATCGGACCGATGCGAACTCAAAGAAAGGGAGAGCTCAAAGCATTTCTTCATCCTTTTAGTCTGGGCGAAGATGAAACCCTGGACCTGTTTTCTCAATTATTTGATGGTCTTAGCCACCTTTCGAAATAAATTTTCCCTCATGTGTTTGGAATACAACTCAGGCTAATGCCATATTTTGCAGTGATTATCGTGGATTTTAACCGGCAAATCCCAGACCTCCAGTTTCCCTCTCCACTTCCCGCTGCGCTACTGTGCTAGTCTGAAGAAGGGTCTCGGCCCGAAACGTGGTCACCTAATCCTTTTTCTCCATGGATGCTGCCAAACCCGTTGAGTTACTCCTTGCATTTTGTGTCTATCGCCAGACCTACCACCTTAATTTCAGACTTTTTGTATCCCCACCAACCCTGAGAGGAATAGATTGGGTAGACACACAGAGTCTCGTGCCCAGAGTAGGGGAATCGAGAACCAGAGGACATAGGCTTGAGTCGAAGGGGGAAAGATTTAATAGGAATTTGAGGGGTAACTTTTTAAAACAAAGAGTGGTGAGTGTACGGAGCGAGCTGCCAGACGAGGTAGTTGAGGCAGGAACTATCGCTACGTTTGAGAACCAATTAGACAGGTACATGGATAGGACAGGTTAGAAGGATATGGGCCAAACGCAGGCAGGTGGGACAAGTGTCGATGGGACATGTTGGTTGGTGTGAGCAAGTTGAACCGAAGGGCCTGTTTCCACTCTCTATGGCTCTATAACTATGACCAATCAATGTTAACATGATAGACCTAGCAAGTCATACAGCAAAGTGCAGAAAGAGGCTGCTCGGTCCTTCTTACTCATGCTATCCCTTTGAAAGTGACCCTAATTAACCTCCCTTCCCAGGTCTTCCACTGCAGCGTTGTCAGTATTTTCAAAGTTAATAGGGAACCTGCCTTCATGTAGCACATTGCAGATCAGAATAACTATTTCCAAACAAGATACAAAGTGCTGGAGTAACTCAGCGGGTCAGGCAGCATCTCTGGAGAAAATGGATAGGTGATGTTTCAGGTCAGGGCCCTTCTTCAGACTGATTGTGGGGTGAGGGGGGGGGGGGGGGGGGGGGAAGAAAGCTGCAAGATATATGGGGCAGGACAAAGCCTGGCAGGTAATAGGTGGATACAGGTGGGATGGGTTTTCTGATAGGCAGCTGGTTGGACAATGGCCAGAGATGAAAAGATGTGAGACAAAAAGGATTGAAGAGTTGTGAATTGTGAAGCTAGAGGAAGGAATGCGGGTGGAAGGTGGAGAGGAAAAATAAGTTTGAGTCCAGGTGGGGCTAGGATCTGCTGAGAGAATGTAGAGCTGGGCTTGTACACTCTGGAGTTTAGAAGGATGAGAGGGTATCTCATTGAAACATATGAGACTGTTAAGGGCTTGGACACGCTAGAGGCAGGAAGCATGTTCCCGATGTTGGGAGAGACCAGAACCAGGGGCCACAGTTTAAGAATAAGGAGTCAGCCATTTAGAACGGAGACGAGGAAACACTTTTTCTCACAGTGTGGTGAGTCTGTTGAATTCTCTGCCTCAGAGGGCAGTGGAGGCAGGTTCTCTGGATGCTTTCAAGAGAGAGTGAGATAGGGCTCTTAAAAATAGTGGAGTCACGGGATATGGGGAGAAGGCAGGAACGGGGTACTGATTGGGGATGATCAGCCATGATCATATTGAATGGCGGTGCTGGCTCGAAGGGCCGAATGGCCTACTCCTGCACCTATTGTCTATTGTCTATTGACTATCGGGACGACAGATGGCACAATGGGCTAAGTGTTCGGCTGGCAACCGGAAGGTAGCCGGTTCGAATCCCGCTTGGAGTGCATACTGTCGTTGTGTCCTTGGGAAAGACACTTCACCCACCTTTGCCTGTGTGTGAATGTGTGTGAGTGATTGGTGGTGGTCGGAGGGGCCGTAGGCGCAGATTGGCAGCCACGCTTCCGTCGGTCTGCCCCAGGGCAGCTGTGGCTACAGAAGTAGCTTACCACCACCGAGTGTGACTGAGGAGTGAATGAATAATGCGATGTAAAGCGCCTTGAGTATTAGAAAGGCGCTATATAAATCCCATCCATTATTATTATTAGAGAGAGGGGATTGGGAAATGAAAGAGGGAGTAGTGAGGGAAGAAAGGGCTGCAGTTTGTTACTTAAAATTGGAGGATTCAATGTTCATACCATTAGGCTGTAAGCTACCCGAGCTGAATATATGGTGCTGTTTCTCCAACTTGCGTGTGGCCTCACTCTGTCACCGGAGGCAGTCCAGGACAGAAAGGTCAGCGTGGGGAAAGAGAAGAGGAGTTAAAATGTTCAGCAACCGGGAGATCCAGCAGGCCTTGGCGGACTGAGCACGTGTTCAAGAAAATGGTCGCTGGAGTCAAACTGGCGGAACAGCGGCTCGTATTCTGCTTGAGAAGCTTCCAACCCACCGGTACGAACGTTGAAATCTCCAATTTTAGATAACAACTACAACACCCCCCCCCCCCCCCCCCCCCTCCCACTTTTTCATCATTCCTATTCTTTACCTCACCTCTCTCCTCTGTGCCCCACTTGGGCTTGCACCTATTAATTCCCTCCTCCCGCCACCTACATTCATCCCTCTAGCTTCACGTTCCACAACTCTTCAAACCGTTCGTCTCACACCTTCTGTGCCAGTCTCTATCCTGCCCCTCCTCTCTTCCAGCTTTCTTTCTTTCTCCCATCCACTTCCAAGGCCAGTCTGAAGAAGGGTCTCAACCTGAAACATCACCCATTCCTATCCTCCAGAGATGCTGTCTGACCCACTGAGTTACTCCAGCATTTTGTGTCCATCTTAATATCATATAGACTGCAGCCATTCAAAAACCACCTCATATGGTTGTACTAAAAGGCTGCTGACGCTACCAGCAATCCCCAAACTTCAAGGACGAATATTAACATCATAAATCGTTTAAATTCCACGAAAAAGCATTCCATGATTTTGAAATATCACCTATCTTGACATCAGGAAATGGGCAGAGTGAGATACAATAGTCAAACGGATTGTGCGTATAACACTGCTACTTAGAAGTAGGGAGCTGTATTTATCTTTAAAAGCATGTGAGATCAAAGCAAATTGAATTTTAGGATCAAAATGATTGAGACCCCAAGTAAAATACAGTGTGACATTCGAGGAAATTAATAGTAGAAACATTCTGGGGAGAGAGCTATTTATTGGAATGTGTATGTCATGCCGAGGTTGCAGTGAGGTCGACACAATATGGGACAGAAGCCAGCCATCGGCGCCAGAGACCTGGGTTCGATCCTGACTACGGGTGCTGTCTGTACGGAGGTTGTATGTTCTCCCTGTGACCTGCTTAGGTTTTCTTAGGTGTCCCACTTTCCCCCCCACACGCAAAAGACGTACAGGTTTGCAGGCTAATTGGCTTGGTATAATTGTAAATTGTCCCTAGTGTGTGTAGGAGAGTGTTAGTGTGCGGGGGTCGCTGGTCGGCGTGGACCCAGTGGGCCAAAGGGTCTGTTTCCGTGCTGTATCACTAAACTAAACAACCTTGAGACCCTTCTTCATTAAAATATTAATGTTGTGCCAATGGTTTGAAACATTTTAAAGCTTGGTATATTTAATTTAATTTATTTTATGAGATGCAGCATAGAAACAGGCCCATCGGCCCACTGAGTTCACACCGACCATCGATTATGGTTTCAAATTAGTTCTGTGTTTATATTCCACTTCATTGTCCACTCCCTCCACACTAGGGGCAAACAACCTAGAAATCCACACGGGATCCTGGTGGTCACAGGGAGATGGTGCAGATTTCACACAGACAGCACCTGAGGTCGGGATTAAACCCGGGTCCCTGGCGCTGTAATGATAGAGTTGCTGCCTTACATAGAAACATAGAAAATAGGTGCAGGAGTAGGCCATTCGGCACTTCGAGCCTGCACCACCATTCAATATGATCAGCCGTGATCATATTGGGGCATATGATCAGCCACATTGGGGAGCAATTTACACAGGCCCATTAACCTAAAAACTGGCACGTTTTGGGGATGTCGGAGAAAATCGGAGCGCCTGGAGAAAACCCACATGGTCACGAGTAGAATGTGCAAATTCCACACACACAGCAGCTGAGGTCTGGATCGAACCCGGTGCTGGGAGGCAGCAGCTCTACCAATTGCACCACTGTGCCTCAATTCTTCCAGCATTTTGAATAGGGTCTGAAGAATGGTCCCGGCCTGAAATGCCGTCTGTCCATTCTCTCCACAGATGCTGCCTGATCCGCTGAATTCCTCCAGCACTTTGTGTTTTTGCTCAAGGTTCCAGCATCTGCAGTTCCTTGTGTCTTCCAGCATTTTCTGATTTTGCTTCAAAGTTCACCGACATGTTTTCATGACGTCTGTGCATCACCTTCCCACAAGGCACAAATCCATACCACAGCAGAGGTTATGAAAGAGCCTCAGCGTTTATGAATGCTTAAATTAGAAGGCTTAATTTACAAACTAATTATATAATTCCCAGATGAGGAGTATAAATAGGTGTTGGATTTTAGGTTTTTCTATTATTGCTGAGAAAACACCCAGAAACCTACTTAAGTGTACAGATAAAAATGTGTTCCCAATATATTTTACAACCCATTGACTCCATTGACACCTCACGCTGCCTCTGCAAGGCCAGCAGCACAATCAAGGACAGGTCGCACCTCGCCCACTCCCTCGCCTCCCCTCTCCCATCCGGCAAAATATATAGAAGTGTAAATTCGCACACATCCAGATTCAGGGACAGTTTCTTCCCAGCTGTTACCAGGCAACTGAACCATCCTATCAACAACCAGAGAGTGGTCCTCAGCTCCCATCTATCTCACTAGACCTTCAAGCCATCTTTAATTGGACTCTGCTGGACTTTATCTTGCAGTAAACTTTATACCCTTTATCCCGCATCTGTACACTGTGGACGGCTTGATTGGAATCGTGTACATTCTTTTCGCTGACCGGATAGCACACAACAAAAAGCTTCCCATCTTCCCAGCTGGTATCAGGCTAATGATGAAGATGTGAAGATGAAAAAGAAATTGGATGCATCCCAACAACGCTGCTTGAGGAAGATCCTGAAGACTAGCTACAGAGACCTCATCACAAACGAGGAGATCTACCGGGAAACTGCAACAAAGCCTCTCAGCCAGGACCTAGAGGTACGCAGGATGACATTTGCAGGACATGTGCTCAGAATGTCACCAGAACGTGCACCTAATGCCCCTGCCCCACTTAGGAAACCTGAACGGAAACCTCTGGAGACTTTGCGCCCCACCCAAGGTTTCCGTGCGGTTCCCGGAGGTTGCAGGTGGTTGCCGGAGGTTGCAGGTAGTGGAAGCAGGTAGGGAGACTGACAAAAACCTCCGGGAACCTCCGGGAACCGCACGGAAACCTTGGGTGGGGCGCAAAGTCTCCAGAGGTTTCCGTTCAGGTTTCCTAAGTGGGACAGGGGCATAAGATAGCAATGACACGGCAACCTGACGGAAGAAGGAAAAGAGGGCGACCAAGACTCACATGGCGGGAACATTCCAGAAGGATTTGGAAGCCCGGGACGCAGCCTAACAAGGGTGGAAGACGTCGCTCCTAACCGAACAGAATGGCGAAAGCTTGCTGCCAATGAACTCAACAGTGTGGGAGGAATTAAGTCTAAGTAAGTAAGAACCATCCTACCAACAACCAGGGAGCAATCCTGAGCTACTATCTAATGAGTGTATCCCATTGATGGTTATGCCAAGTTTATAGACTTTCTCTCCAAACACTCTTTTCCTCAGATGGGCAACCTCAGTAGACATGGCATTGATAAACCAATACCAAAGGACCATGCCGTATATTAAAGGCCATGGTAAATTTCATCATCAATGTCTGACGTCACTGAGGGTTGGATTCAAAGATATGGGAAGTGACCAACAACTTCAAGGTCATATCTCGGACCTTTATAGTCAGCGATCAGCATTCTGCAGCAGGACAGATTGATCATGGACAGGTGTCATGTTGTCCTACAACTTTAGGCTGTGCACGCCATAGCCGAGAAGAAGAAGACTCCAGCATTTCGTGTCTACCTGTGATTTAAACCAGCATCTGCAGTTTCTTTCCTACATATACTGTTCATTTCTGCGGTCTTATTGTCTATTTTTCATTTGGCGCATAGCTTTTCAACATCTTGTCAGTCAAGGGTTGGCAGCAAAAACAGGACCAGATTGTGTGCAGTGGGGTGGATCAAGCTCACACATGTCGATCTATAAAGGGTCATCCTTCTGTGCTTGAAATACTGTCATTGAGCTGTTTGGGACGTAAACAGTTAATGGCAACCATTGATGTACAGAGGGATCCTGGGGTCGTGACTGGGCTGTAGAATCCGCACATCATGACTATCAGTAATTTACTGGACAACTTATTTTTTTTCTTCTTTCATCCCCTTGTTTTCTTTCTTTCTTTACATGCTTCCTTCCTATCTCTTTTAGCTTTTAGGTTTAGTTTAGAGAGAGCGCAGAAACAGGCCCTTCGGCCCACCGAGTCTGTGCCGACCAGCGATCCCTGCACATTAACGCTATCCTAAACACACTAGGGACAATTTACAATTTTTACCAAGTCAATTCACCAACAAACCTGTATGTCTTTGGAGTGTGGGGCGGAAACCGGAGCACCCAGGGAAAACCCACGCAGGTCACGGGGAGAACATACAAACTCCGTACAAGGTCGAACCCTGGTCACTAGCGCTGTAAGGCAGCATCTCTACCGCTGCATCACCATGCTGCCCTTTTAGCTTAGTTTTAGTTTAGGTCATAAGGTCATAAGGAATAGGATTAGAATTAGTCCCATTAGGTCTACTCCGCCATTCAATCATGACTGATCTATCTCTCCCTCCTAACCCCATTCACCTGCCTTCTCCCCATAACCTCTGACACTTGTTTAGTTTAGAGATACAGCATGGAAACAAGCCCTTCGGGCCATTGAGCCCAAGCCGATCACCGATCACCAAACTAGTTCTATATTATCCCACTCTCTCATCCACTCCCTACACACTGGAGACAAATCACAGAGGCCAATTAACCTACAAACCCGCACGTCTTTGGGATATACGCGATGTGGGAAGAAACCAGAGTACTCTGAGGAAATCCACGCAGTCGCAAGGAGAACATGCAAACTACACAGACAGAGCCCGGGGTCAGCTTTGAACCCGGATCTCTGGCGCTATGCAGCAGTGGCTCTGCTTGCTTGACTTAGACTTGGACCCCAAGATCCCTCTGTGCATCAATGCTTGCCATTAACTGTATACTCTCCCCTTATGTTTGACCTATCATAGGCTACAAGACGTGTATTCATGAAAGGAATAATGTAAATGTGTGTCTGTCTATTGATAATTCTGGCGGAGGGTGGAATACATCATAAGATCACAAGATCATAAGAGATAGGAGCAGAATTAGGCCATTTGGCCCACCAAGTCTACTCCGTCATTCAATCATGGCTGATCTATCTCTCCCTAACCTCATTCTCCTGCCTTCTATATATATTAAATAAATGTGAACTATAAGAAAAAACAGTCACAGCGTTTTACATATACACGCATGAATAGCCTAGCTTCCTGATTAGTTTCACCTATATATATATATATATATGTTGATTTTTGTTCAGAAGTGTTGAATGTTTGACAGTGAGTCTGATTTGCATGTTACCATCGCCGTCTCTCACACGTACATCGGTAATTTTGTTATTTTCTCAGATTGCAGTGGCTTCCTTACTTATATATTTTCAACAAATACGTTGTACTTGCTATTTGCGAGGATTGATAAGCTTATCAATCTTCGTCAGTAGCAGTACAACCTGTTTGGTTCTCGCAGGTATCATTACAGGAATAAGAGAAGGTATTTAAAATGGCTTCATTTCCCATGAAGAGTCACGAGGTGAATCAACTGGAAAGCCTCCTCCTCTGCCCTCTCCATGATTGCCCCAGTCTAATTTGAAGGTAACCTAATGAAATGTGGATCAGTATCAACATCAGCAAGAGATCTGATGAAATGTGTCCCCTTATTTTAATAAATTGCCTGTAATTACCATTCTCTATATATAACCTCAACAGAACAGCCACAAAAACAGATATTCCGACACCAGTGGGTAACACATTAATTAAATGTTTTTTTTCTCTCCTGTTGCTAAGGACCTAACAATTAGCATTGAAAATGATTGCAGTCAAACTGACCTCTCTTTCCTTTCTTGAAAACACTCCAGTATTTATCTCACAGCTTCCCATAGTGTTTGGCTTCATTATTTTTCCACTCAGGTTATTGTTACATCAGCTATCAAGCCATTCCGAATGTAATATTTAAGTCAGACTGCTTTAATTACCAGTTACGTGTGTGTAATGTTAAAAATGAAATGTTAAGTCTGTTTGCTGTTCCAACGAAAACTCTTAATCATAGCCTCAGAATAAAAGGACCTACCATTAGAATGGAGATGAGGAGGCATCACTTCAGCCAGAAGGTGGTGAATCTGTGGAATTCATTGACACAGATGGCGGTGGAGGCCAAGACATATATTTTTTAAAGAGATTGAGAGGTTTTTGAATAGTAAGGGTGCATGGGATTATGGGGAGAAGGCTTGGATAGAGTGGGTGTGGAGAGGGTGTTTCCACTAATGAAAGAGTCTGGGACATTCTTTTAAGAAGGAGATGAGGAGAATTTTTTTTTAGTGTGACGGTGGTGAATCTGTGGAATCCTTTGCCACAGAAGGCTGTAGAGGCCGTCAATGGATAGTCTTAAGGCAGAATTAGATAGATTCTTGATTATTACAGATGTCAAGGGTTATGGGGAGAAGGCAGGAGAATGGGGTTGGGAGGGAGAGATAGATCAGCCATGATTGAATTGTGGAGTAGACTTGATTGGCCAAATGGCCTAATTCTACCCCTATCACATGATCCTATGAAGAGATTGGCAGGTTCTTGGTTAGTAATGCCCCTGTCCCACTTAGGAAACCTGAACGGAAACCTCTGGAGACTTTGCGCCCCACCCAAGGTTTCCGTGCGGTTCCCGGAGGTTTCCAGAGGTTTTTGTCAGTCTCCCTACCTGCTTCCACTACCTGCAACCTCCGGCAACCACCTGCAACCTCCAGGACCGCACAGAAACCTTGGGTGGGGCCCAAAGTCTCCAGAGGTTTCTGTTCAGGTTTCCTAAGTGGGACAGGGGCATTCGGGTGTCAGGGGTTCTGGGGAGAAGGCGGGAGAATGGGGCTGAAAAGGTTGTATACAAGAAGCATGCAAGACGGATGACACGTGAGTAAAAGGAACGTGGACAACAGACCCCTAGCAGGTCCAGACTTGGAAAATCACCTAGTCATGCTCCTCAAGAGATGCCTCCTGACCCGCTGAGTTACTCCAGCACTTCGTGTCTTTTTTTTGTAATCCTGTAATTCCTTATTTCTATATTGAGGAGCAAATTTGCTTTGAAAAATGCAGCGATGTGAAAAACTCATTAATTATCTATTATATATCTATTATAGACTCAAGTAGCAAAAGCACCAGGGTCAAAGGAGGGATGCAGTTTCTGAAATGTATTTAGGAGAACTACATTGATCAGGACCAGCATCTACTGGTGCGGCACGGTGGCATAGCGGTAGAGCTACTGCCTTACAGCGCCAGAGACCCAGGTTCGATCCTGACCTCAGGTGCTGTACGAATGAAGTTTGCATGTTCTCCCCGTGACATGCGTGGGTTCTCTCCGGGATCTATGGTTTCCTCCCACACACCAAAGACGTACAGGCTTGTAGGTTCATTGGCTTGGTGTAAATGTTAAATTGTCCCTATAGTGTGTAGGATAGCGTTAGTGTGCGGGGATCGCTGGTCGGTGCGGGCTTGGTGGGCTGAAGGGTCTGTTTCCGTGCTGTATCTCTAAACTAAACTAAAAATAGCACAATTCCTGCCTCATAAAGACGGTGGCATTTCTAGACTTGGTTACAGAATGGGGAACAAGTCTAGTCAAGTGAAGCAAGTGTCAGTGGGGGAACCATCTAGGAAGCAGCAATGATAGTAGAATAAGGTGTAGAATGTGGATTGCTCCAAAGTTTAAAAATATATACTTTATTTGATAAAGGCCAGTTTCAATTAAAAAAGGCCCAAGAAAATTGGAATCGATGTTTGGCAGGCAAAATTGTAATTGAATTGTCTGTAAGGTGGAAATGTTCCAGCTATATTCTGGGTCCATTCCAAAGAGGTTGGTAGGTTAAAGCCAAGAAGAAAACCAAAGTAAAATAGAGCAAAACGACATACTGTAGGACAGACATCAATTTGCTGATAAAATGTGTGAGAAGATGCTGGTTTAAACGGAAGATGGACACAAAAAGCTGACACAAAATCTCGACCCAAAACATCACCGATTCCTTCTCTCCAGAGGTGCTGCCTGTCCCAATGAGTTACTCCAGCTTTTTGTGTCTATCATCAGTTTGCTGACATGTGGAAATTAGGCTGAATACAGAAAGTTCAGAGAGAAAGTATAAACTGATAGGTGTAGAGACATAAAGCATGGAAAAAGGCCCTTCGGCCCAACTTCTCCATGCTGACCAAGATGTCACATTTCTGCCAGTCCCACCTCCCACTGTTTGGCCCATCTCACTCTAAACCTTTCCTATCCATTTGCCCGTCCAAATGTCCTTTAAATGTTATTATAGTAGCTGCCTCAGCTACCTGCTCTGGCAGCTCATTCTCATCCCCACCACCCTCTTTGTGAAAAAGTTGCACCTCAGCTTCCTATTGAATATTTTCCCTCTCACCTTAATCCAATATTCTCTAGTTCGCGATTCCCCTCCTCTGGGTAAAAGACTCTCAGACTTCACCCTATCTTTTCCCCTCATGATTTTATTTGTACACTTCTATAAAATCACTCCTCAGCATCCTGCCCTCCAAGGAATAAAGCCCTAGTCTGTCCACCCTCTCCCCATAGCTCAGGCCCCTCAGTCCTGGCAACATCCTCATGGATCCTCTCTTTACAGCTTAATGACATCCTTCGCACTGCAGGGTGACCAAAACTAAACAGAATACTCCAAATGTGTAGGAAAGAACTACAGATGCCGGTTTACACCCGAAGACAGACATAAAATGCTGGAGTAACTCAAAGTGCGTGGTGTTCATTAGCCTGATGGGAGCTGTTCTTGAAGCTGGTCGTTACAGTTTTCAGACCCCTGTGGCAGGAGTGAAATGAGAGTGATGCTGAACAATGAAAGTTGGTGTGGGTCCTTGGTAATGCTGACTGCATTTTGGAGGCAGCGCCTCCTATAGGAACCTTCCATGGTGGGGCGGTCAGTACCCATGGTGGACTGGGCAGTAATATTCCTTTCCTCAACCCACAAATGCACAGTCACCATACTTTGGCACCGCTTGCAAAGACAAAGAAACAGTCCAAAGTCCTAGTTCCAGTCCACATGTTACTAGAGGTACTGGAGGCACTCCCAATTCAGGTAAGCCCCAGGTTGCTGGAGGTCCGATGTCCCTCTCCTCGCCCGAACGCCTCTTTATCCTGGGGGTGCCTCCTGCAGCCGACCTCGAAGGCGCTGGGGGCATTACCACGGTTCATCCTCCTCGCGACCGTCACGGCAAATTAGTGATCCATCCAGCTGCACAGTTAGTAGATGGCAGGTCCTCCATCAGTTGGTCGACACAAAAAACTGGAGTAACTCAGCAGGGTCAGGCAGCAACTCTGGAGAGAAGGAATGGACCCTTCTTCAAGACTGAGAGTCTTGGGGAAAAGGAAATTGAGAGACATAGAAGATGATGTAGAGAGATAAAGAACAATGAATGAAATATATGTAAAAAAGTAATGATGATAAAGAAAACAGGACATTGTTAGCTGTTCTTTGGGTGAAAATGAGAAGCAGGTGTCACTTGGGTGGGGGAGGGATAGAGAGAGAGGGAATGCCGGGATTACTTGGTTAGAGAAATCAATATTCATTCCACTGGGCTGTAAGCTGCCCAAGCGAAATATGAGATGCTGTTCCTCCAATTTGCGTTGAGCCTCATGCTGACAATGGAGGAGACCTAGGACAGAAAGGTCAAATTAGGAATGGGAAGGCGAATTAAATTTTAGCAACCGGGAGGTGTTCAGCGAATCGATCGCCCAGTCTGCGTTTGGTCTTGCCGATGTGTAAGAGTCCACATCTTGAACAGCGGATACCGTAGATGAGGTTGAAGGTGGTGCAAGTGCACCTCTGCCTGAAAGGACTGGTTGGGTCCCTATATTCCTTTACATCAGGTGGACGTATCTCCTGTGATTATCAGCAACACTGCAACATTTCTCCATTAGCTCATCTGTTATTGTATCAAAGGCAAGATAGCCTCACGGGTTTAATGTGGATCTCGCAACTTCAGGTCGCATGCTTGACAGATTTGTTAATTAACAAGACTTTGTTCCCCAACTGACCTAAAATAGCATTTCATCACCAGGCTTTTTCACAAATCAGCAATGCTGTCGAGTCCATGGCAATGTATTCATTCTATGTTGACCAGCCTCACAACTTTGGGAAACTAATCCTCATGATAAATTGCCAGCTGGAAATTCCAATCACTTAATCTTGGGTTGCACAAGCTGAAACGCAACCTTGCTCGTTCGACAATAACATCTTGTTCTGAGGTATACAGCAACGCAGCCCATCAAAGCAGTAGGAAATGTTAAGTCATAAGATAACATCCTCCATGAGTAAACTTTCCTCACTTCAACTTGGCCAAATGTAATTAGACCTCCCTCAAAGCCATCCACATTATCACAGGTGAAGTCTACAACAGACACAAAGCAATATCCTAATGTACATTGCATTCATAATTCTATTTAGGTGTGTTCCCATAAGAGTGGGAGGGGAAATGAGAGGAGGGAGGCGAGGTGGAGGAGAAACAGGGAGGGAAGGGAGGACGGAAGGGCAGGAGCAAAAGCTTGAAAGCTTAAGAATGTGTGAACAAAAGCAGTCCAGAAAATCCAACCGCTCTCTCCTCTCCCCTATTACATAGCATCTTGCAATACGCAAAATGCTGGAGTAAGTCAGCGGATCAGGCAGCATCTCTGGAATGGGTGACGTTTCAGGTCGAGACCCTTCCTCAGACAGTAAACCAGCATCTGCGGTTCCTTCCCACACATTTGGAATACAGGTAGTTCTGCTACAACTCATGTTTTCACAATACTAATTGGCTGCAATGCAATGGATGAAGTAGGGAACACAGCTTGCATTACACAGGTTGGGAACGAGCCAACCACTTTGAATTTACTTTGTGAATTGGCAAGCAGAGTGAAAAAAGCTGTCTTGGGGAAAAGAAACCACACTGAGAAAAAAAATGTTTCCACGTAAACTCCCCACAGTAATCAGACATCGTCAACTCATAAGAACAGATGCTGTTAGATTCACCACGATGCCCATTGAAATTGACAACCTGTTGCTTCTATCCACATTTGTCCAATGATGCTCTATTAAACAATGCCTTTAGTATTTCTAGCTAGCAGTAACAAAGCATTTCCCTGTACCTAGGTACACGTGACAATAAAGTATCAGTATCACCATCACCACAAATGAACATAGCTATTTAAAAAAACTTTGGCATTGTAATTCAGAAACTGTATTTTGTTCTGTATTATGTTTACATATTCTGTTGTGCTGCAACAAGCAAGAATGTCATTGTCCTATCTGGGACACATGACAATAAAACTCCCTCGTCTTGTCTTGAACTCTCTTTGGCCCCCTAACACCCATTTTCCCCATTGACACAATAACGTTATTCTTTAACGGCCCTTCTTCTTGTCCCGAAACATCACCCATTCCTTCTCACCAGAGATATTCCAGCATCTGCAGTTCCTTCCCACACAAAAGGAATCACTCTGCCCAGTCTTATCCCACGTCTTTCTCTGCATCAATGTAATGGCACTTTTGATTTTTGACCTATCTTTGTAGAAATATCAATACTTATTTATTAATCTTCAGCTCTGTGACCGATACCTGGAGAAAGATTGCATTGCCGTTTCCATGAATGAGAATCTGCTTCCTATTAAAAGTTCCAATTGGGTCGAATAGAAAATGCCCATCAATGCCACCCATTCAATATTTACTGATTTGATGGGAACTTTCAAAATTCGACGCAGGGATGATAATGATAGGAGTGTGAATTACAATTACAGTTGAAAAGACTTTAATTTCTAGGTCATTACCCCAGAATTGGTGAAACAGTAAACTTTGCAGCAAATGCTCTCAGTAATAAAGGGGGAAATTATGATATAGCTTTTGAAAGATGTAAATTGGGAATTTTTCGGAGAAAAAAAGGCCAATGCATAAAATATTTTCAAAGGTGTCATTACCTCGGATGCTCAGCAGATTGTAATTTTAATTTTTGAAATTCAAATTAAATTGTCTGATCAAAAGGAGATACTTCGGTGACAATACCATTTGGCAGAAATACGATTGGTTGATTGCAAATAGAACAGCAATGAGTGCATGAATGACACTTCACCCACAAATTCAACAGATTGCACCAATTTTTTATTCGAAACAATGTCCGCAATGAAATTGCCTTTGGCACTTTAACAAGCTATTCGCTTTTCCACTGAAAATAATCTCCGGATGAGATTTGTGCAGCTAATGATGTCATCACAATGCATTGTTTCCATTTTCAACATTAGTGGCGTAAATTGGGCCTCTTTAGTTTAGTTTGGAGACATGGCACGGAAAAAGACCCGGGGTCGATCCTGACTACTGCTGCTGTCTATATGGAGTTTGCATGTTCTCCCCGTGACCCGTGTGAGTTTTCCCCGGGTGCTCCGGCTTCCTCCCGCACTGCAAAGACGTGCAGGTTTGTAGATTGGTCGGCTTCGGTAAAGATTGAAAATGGTCCCTAGTTTGTAGGATAGCGCTAGTATGTGGGGATCGCTGGTCGCGCAGAAGGACTCGATGGGCAGAGCGGTCTGTTTCCGCGCTGTGTCTCTAAACTAAACTAAACTAAACTAAAAAGTCGATCTCTGCCCTGCATCCTTATTTGCTGCTCATCATTGTTGTCTGTACGGGGTTTGTACGTTCTCCCCGTGACCTGCGTGAGTTTTCTCCGAGATCTTCGGTTTCCTCCCACACTCCAAAGACGTACAGGTCTGTAGGTTAATTAGCTTGGTAAATGTAAAAATTGCCCCTAGTGGGTGTAGGATAGTGTTAATGTGCGGGGATCGCTGGTCGGCGCGGACCAGGTGGGCCTAAGGGCCTGTTTCCGCCCTGTATCTCCAAACTAAAAACTAAGAAAGGTGACTGCACTGTCGAAGGGCTGACTGGACTTATTTCTATTGCTCCTTGCTATGGATTTACCACTGTGACCAGACACCATGGATGGGAAAGGTGAAGAGGGATATGGGCCAAACGCGGGCTTGTGGGACTGGTACAGGCAAGTTGCATGCTGTACGGCCCGGTGACTCCATGATGCTATGACCATCCTATTCACCACTTCCTTACTGCACAAAATCTCCTGCCTCACGTCAATGGCACAGATTTTCACCTCTCAGTGTCGCTGAGTGAATCACAGAGTTCTCTCCCTTCCCCCCTGCAGCCTCTATGTTCACGCTTGCTGGCATTAGGTGTGTTGCTACTATCTGTTTTCTGGCAATTGTCCTGCCCACATATGCTTGATGCATGGCAAAATACATCCAAATGTCTTAAATTGGTCTGTGTGCCTTGTAAAAGAGTGTAGGATCCATTTTACTAAAAAACTCCAGAGAGAAAGCATCCCGGCATTTTTTTTTTAAAGGTGATATTAACAATAAGGGCAGCATGGTGGCATAGTGGTAGAGTTGCTATAGTGCCAGAGACCCAGGTACGATCCTGACTAGGGGTGCTGTCTGTACGGAGTCTGCACGTTCTCACCGTGACCTGCGTGGGTTTTCTCCAGGATCTCCTGTTTCCTCCCACATTCCAAAGACCGACAGGTTTGTAGGTTAATTGGCTTGGTATAATTGTCCGTAGTGTGTGTAGGATAGTGTAAGTGTGCGGGGATCGCTGGTCGGCGCAGACTTGGTGGGCCGAAGGGCCTGTTTCTGCGCTGTACCTCTAATTTAGACTAAACTAAACTAAATTAATTTCCTCATTTTATTCTTGGGATAATCTTAAACGCATTAGCACATTATAGAACAAATTGGGAGGCCATGCAGAGTTGGCGTTTGAAGTAACGGGCGATTTGTTAAAACTGGTGTGCACCAGGAGACCAGTCAAAGCTGAGTGCAACTTTGATCCAGTTTTTATATTCTCAGCTGACAAGATTACACGGAATGTGTTGGAAGGAACTGTAAATGCTGGTTTAAATCAAAGATAGACACAAAATGCTGGAGTAACTCAGCGAGACAGGCAGCATCTCTGATGAGAAGGAATGGGTGACGTTTAGGGTCGAGACCCTTCTTCAGACTATTAAAAACATTTGATTCGAGACTCTTGACATTATCAAAAGATGCCCCACGTCCAATTTCAAGTCGCCACGATTTATTTCCATTCATCAAGTGTGAATTCCTTCGTGCCTGTCTGTAATTACTGTGGTCATATTCTCATTTCCTCCTCAGTAATTTTATTCTCAAACCCCTGTCAGCACAGCAATGGCCATGGCAGCAGCAGGAGAGTGCATCCAGCACTGTGAGTCGATCTAGGCACCTTCTCTTTAGACTATAGACTTTAGAGACACAGCGTGGAAACAAGTCCTTCAGCCCACCGAGTCCACGCCGACCAGCGATCACCCCGTACACTGCCCGACGCACACCAGGGACAATGTTACAACTTACCCAAGCCAATTGAACTACAAACCTATGCGGCTTTGGTGCGTGGGCGGAAGCCGGAGCACCCGGACGAAACCCACGCAGGGAGAACGTACAAACTCCGTACCGAGAGTACCCGCGGTCAGGATTGAACCCGGGTCCCTGACGCTGTAATGCCCCTGTCCCACTTAGGAAACCTGAACGGAAACCTCTGGAGACTTTGCGCCCCATCCAAGGTTTCCGTGCGGTTCCCGGAGGTTGCAGGTGGTTGCCGGAGGTTGCAGGTAGTGGAAGCAGGTAGGGAGACTGACAAAAACCTCCGGGAACCGCACGGAAACCTTGGGTGGGGCGCAAAGTCTCCAGAGGTTTCCGTTCAGGTTTCCTAAGTGGGACAGGGGCATTAGTGGGACAGGGGCATTAGTGGGACAGGGGCATTAGTGGGACAGGGGCATTAGTGGGACAGGGGCATTAGTGGGACAGGGGCATTAGTGGGACAGGGGCATAAGGCAGCAAGTCTACCGTTCTTCTTGTGCTCTGTGCTTTTCCTCTTGGCAGGCTCAATAACTTCTCTTTCGATTCCTCCTGCTTTCTACAAATCGCAGATGTGGCTGTGGGCACTCACATGGAGTCCAGCTACGACCGTCGTTCCGTCGGCTCCATGGAAGAGTCCTTGTTCCAAACCTGCACACGCGCCCGTCTCCAACTCTTTTCCCTGCTACATGCTCTCCCACTCCCCCACCAGTTGCTTACCAGCCTTTGTCTCCGTACCCTTCAATCCTCTTTCCCCGTCCATCTCCATCCCCCTTTTCCCACTGTTTAGTAGGAATCTGAGGGGGGATCTTTTTCACACAAAGGGTGATGGGTGTATGGAACAAGCTACCAGAGGAGGTAGTTGAGGCAGGGACTATCCCAACATATAAGAAGCAGTTAGACAGGTACATGGATAGGACAAGTTTGGAGGGATATGGACCAAACGTAGGCGGGTGGGACTAGTGTAGCTGGGACATGTTGGCCGGTGTAGGCAAGTTGGGCCGAAGGGCCTGTTTCCACACCGGATGACTCTATGACCCAAGATACCTCCTCACCTCTTTCCATCTATCAACTACCAACCTCTCCTCCCTCTCATTTCTATTTACTTGCTATCTTCCCTCTGCACTCTCTTTCCTGATGCATGGTTTAGTGTAGTTTAGTTTAGAGATACAGCGCAGAAACAAGCCCTTCGGCCCACCGAGTCTGCGCCGACCAGCGATCCCCGGAAACTTACACTATCCCACACACACTAGGGACAACTTACAATTACACCAAGCCAATTAACCTACAAACCTGTACGTCTCTGGAGTGTGGGAGGAACCCGGAAATCCTGGAGAAAATCCATGCAGGTCAAGGGGAGATGGTACAGAAAAGCACCTATAGTCAGGATCGAACCCGGGTCACCGGCGCTGTAAGGCAGCAACTCTGACGCTGCGCCACCGTGCCGCCCTTGTCCCATGGTCTTGACTCGAAACATTGATCATCTCTTTGCCTCCACAGATGCTGCTTGTAACCACTTGAGTTCCTCTGCCAGTTTATTTTGTGCATTGCTGGAGAACATCAGTCCCACATACTCCACTTGCTTCAGTTGCCAGCCTGGTGTTTTGCTGGTGCCACATCTCAATCAGATAATGATTAAGTTTTTTTGGAACCATTGTTCATAATTCATGCCTCGCAGTTAATTCCTTCTTACATTCCATTTCCCTTTTCATTAACATAATAACTGACTGAAATGGAGCTGTGCTGAAATCCCATTTAGAAATCACTAGCGTCGGTGAAGATAAGGTTTCTCAATCTTCCTTCTTTCTCATTGTCTGAATAGTTGAATTATCTGCGCGGCGTGAATATGCTTAAATGATACTCAAAGGGGAAAAAAAACAACGCATCTTCGCTGCTGCTGGCAAAGATGATTTGCATCAGGGCAAAGCTGCAAGACAGATGAAAATAAAGATTAAAAGCAGAATGCACATTTTCCTGTCGAGAATGACACCACAATCTGGCGCACATTCTGCGTGACACCCGTTTAGCTTTTTGGAGCCTCAGATCCAGTGTGTACTGTAGACACAAAAAGCTGGAGTAACTCAGCGGGGCTGGCAACATCTCTGGGGAAAAGGAATGGGTGACGTTTCGGGTCGAGACCCTTCTTCAGGCTGAGAGTCAGAGGAAAGGGGAAACGAGAGAGAGATAGGTGGTGATGCAGAGAGATAGACTGCAGACCAAATGAATGAAAGATGTGCAAAAAAATTAACAATGATCTAGCAAAGGTGGAGCCCACACTGGTCCATTGTTGGCTGTGGGTCAGGAGATAATGAATTATACAGACAGTGAAACTCAACGGGACGACAGTAAAGCCAGTAGGACAACTAGGGTAAGAGAGGGACGGAGAGAGAGGGAATGCTAGTGCTAACTTGAAGTTAGTGAAATCAATATTCATACCGTTGGGATGGAAGATGCCCAAGGGAAATATGAGGTGCTGTTCCTCCAATTTGCACTTGGCCTCACTCTTACAATGGGGGAGGCCCAGGACAGAAAGGTCAGTGTGGGAATGGGAAAGGGAGCTAAAATGTTGGGCAACAGGGAGATCATGAAGGCCAGGACGGACTGAGTGAAGGTATTCAGTGAAACGATCGGCCAGTCTGCGCTTGGTCTCGCCGATATATAGGAGTGCACGCCTGGAGCAGCGGATACAGTCGATGAGGTTGGAAGGGGTGCAAGTGAACCTCTGCCTAACTGTTCAGTATGCAGATGTTTAATTGGTAGCTACTAACTTGAAAATGGAAAAACCACGTCAAATGGGTGGCACGGTGGCGCAGAGGTAGAGTTGCTGCCTTACAGCGCCAGAGACCCGGGTTTGATCCTGACCACGGTGCTGTCTGTATGGAGTTTGTACGTTCCCCTCGTGACCTGCGTGGGTTTTCTCCAAAATCTACGGTTTCCTCCCACATTCCAAAGACGTTCAGGGTTGTAGGTTATTTGGCTTGGTATAAGTGTAAAATTGCCCCAAGTGTGTGTAGGATAGTGTTATTGTGCGGGGATCGCTGGTCAGTGCAGACTCGGCGGGCTGCGCAGATCAGTAATCCCCTCTCACTAAGTCTATCCTACACACATACCCTAGGGACAATCCACAATTTTACCAAAGCCAATTAACCTACAAACCTGCACGTCTTTGGTGTGCATGAGGGAACTAGAGCAGCGGGGGAAAACCCACGCAGGCCGCGGGGAGAATGTACAAACTCGGTACAAACAGCATCCGTGGTCGGGATCGAACTCGGGTCTCTGGTGCTGTAAGGCAGCAACTCTACCACTGAGCTGCAGTGCTGCCCTCAATCTTAGTAGAGCTTCTCATGCAAAAGAATGTTCGCTCAGTAGTTCCGCATCCCCTTCGAACTGCACGATACGATACGATAGAACTTTATTTAACCCAGGAGGGAATACTGAATGCTCTTGAGATGAACCTGTAACTCTTTGAGCATTTAACATGACATCATTACATTTTTATCACCAATTTGGAAATATCTCTACTTAGTGTTTTAGCGTTTGGTCGATCTGAATGACACATACCAGCATGTTGGCCGAAGAAACTGAGTTAATGCTGGGGGGGTAATTCATATCAGGTCAAGTCAATTCAAGTTGAGTTTATTGTTACATCCACAAGTAATATGAGAGACAGGAACGATGAAGATTTTGCTCGCAGCAGCAGCACGGCCACTTAGACTCAGATGGAACACAAAATGCTAATACAGTGGAAAGAGTGCAGAAGATATTTACCAGAATGTTATCTGAAGATAGACACAAAATGCTGGTGTAACTCAGCGGGTCAGGTGGCATCTCTGGAGAAAAGGAGTAGGTGATGCTTCGGGTCGAGACCCTTCTTCAGACAGAGTCAGGAGAGAGGGAACCGAGAGATATGAAAAGGTGCAGAGAACAAATTAACAAAAGATATTCAAGAAAGACAGATCAAAGCCAGCAAAGATGATTAAGGGGATGGTGATAACGAGCAACACAAGCCAAAACTCAGCAGGAGGACAGTGAAACTAGTACGATGACTAGGATGGGGGTGGGATGGAGAGAGAGGGAATGCAAAGGTTACTTGGTTAGAGAAATCAATATTCATACTGCTGGGTTGTAAGCTGCCCAAGTGAAATATGAGGTGCCAATTTGTGTTTGGCCTCACTCTGGCAGTGGAGGAGGCCGAGGACAGAAAGGTTAGTTTTGGGAATGGGAAGGGAAGTTAAAGTGTTTGGCAAGCAGGAGATCACATCGGCCAAGGTGGACTGAGCAAAGGTTTTCAGCGAAACGATCGCCCAGCCTGAGCTTGGTCTTGCAGTCCACACCTGGAACAGCGGTTGCAGTAGATGAGGTTGGAGGAGGTGCAAGTGAACCTCTGCCTCACCTGAAAGGACTGTTGGGATCCCTGGACAGAGTTGGTGGGAGGAGGTCTAGAGACAGGTGTTGCATTTCCTACACAGGATGTTATCTGGGCTTATTATAGGAAGAGATTAGATAGCTGGAGCGGAGGAGGCTGAGGGGTGACCTTATTGAGGTGTACAGGAACAGGAAGGATGAGGGGGATCTCATTGAAGCTTACCAAATAGTGAAAAGCCTGGGTAGAGTGGATGTGGAGAGGATGTTTCCACTAGTGGGAGAGTCTAGGACCAGAGGGCACAGCCTCAGAATAAAAGGATGTACCTTTAGAAGGAAGATGAGGGGGTATTTCTTTGGTGAGAGAGTGGTGAATCTATGGAATTCATTGCCACAGATAGCTGTGGAGGACAAAAGATTGGGTATTTTTCAGATTCAGATTCAGATTCAGATTCAATTTTAATTGTCATTGTCAGTGTACAGTACAGAGACAACGAAATGCATTTAGTATCTCCCTGGAAGAGCGACATAGCAAATGATTTGAATAAATAATAATAAGTGATAATAAGTGTCCGGGGGGTGGGGGGGTGATTGGCAGTCACCGAGGTACGTTGTTGAGTAGAGTGACAGCCGCCGGGAAGAAGCTGTTCCTGGACCTGCTGGTTCGGCAACGGAGAGACCTGTAGCGCCTCCCGGATGGTAGGAGGGTAAACAGTCCATGGTTGGGGTGAGAGCAGTCCTTGGCGATGCTGAGCGCCCTCCGCAGACAACGCTTGCTTTGGACAGACTCAATGGAGGGGAGCGAGGAACCGGTGATGCGTTGGGCAATTTTCACCACCCTCTGCAATGCCTTCCGGTCGGAGACAGAGCAGTTGCCATACCATACTGTGATGCAGTTGGTAAGGATGCTCTCGATGGTGCAGCGGTAGAAGTTCACCAGGATCTGAGGAGACAGATGGACCTTCTTCAGTCTCCTCAGGAAGAAGAGACGCTGGTGAGCCTTCTTGATCAGAGTTGAGGTATTGTGGGTCCAAGAGAGGTCATCGGAGATGTTGACTCCCAGGAACCTGAAGCTAGAAACACGTTCCACCTCCGTCCCGTTAATGTGGATGGGGGTGTGCGTGCCGCCCCTGGACTTCCTGGTCTACAATGAGCTCCTTGGTCTTCTTGGAGTTAAGGGCCAGGTTGTTGTCAGCGCACCATGCTGCTAAGTGCTGGACCTCCTCCCTGTAGGCCGACTCATCGTTGTTGCTGATGAGGCCAATCACCGTTGTATCATCTGCATACTTGATGATGGTGTTAGTACCATGTACAGGTGTGCAGTCATAGGTGAAGAGGGAGTAGAGGAGGGGGCTCAGCACACAGCCCTGTGGAACGCCGGTGTTCAGGGTGAGGGTTGAAGAGGTGTGCTTGTCTAACCTAACAGACTGGGGTCTGTTGGTTAGAAAGTCCAGTATCCAGTTGCAGAGGGAGGGGTCGATGCCCAGGTTACCGAGTTTGGTGATCAGTTTTGATGGTATAATGGTGTTGAATGCTGAGCTGTAATCGATGAACAGCATTCTTACGTAAGTGTCTCTGTTGTCGAGGTGGGAGAGGGCGGAGTGAAGTGCCGTTGAGATGGCATCCTCCGTACTCCTGTTCTTGCGGTAGGCAAACTGATAGGGATCCAGTGTGGGGGGTAGGCAGCTTTTGAGGTGTGCCAGGACCAGCCTCTCGAAGCACTTGGTGATGATGGGGGTAAGTGCAACTGGGCGGAAGTCGTTGAGGCTTGCCGCAGTGGAGTGTTTTGGCACTGGCACGATGGAGGCTATGACAGTGACAGGTTGAAGATGTCAGATGTCACTTGGGCAAGTGACAGGTTGAAGATGTCAGTCCAGACGTCTGTCAGCTGCGCAGCACAGGCCCTGAGCACGCGCCCGGGGATGCCGTCAGGGCCAGCAGCTTTACGTGCATTAGTCCTACTCAGTGCCACGAATACGTCGTAGGGGGTGAGTGTGAGGGGTTGGTGATCGGCAGGTAGCACAGCCTTGATGGCTGTCTCTAGATTGTCCCTGTCGAAGCGGCCATAGAAGTGGTTAAGCTCCTCAAGGAAGGAGGCGTCGCTGGATGTGGGGGTGGTGTTGGAGGGTCTGTAGTCCGTGATGGCCTGGATGCCTTGCCACATGCGTCGGGGGTCGGAGTTGTTGTTGAAGTGCTCCTCAATCCTGAGCTTATGGCAGTGCTTGGCCTTCTTGATGCCCCTCTTCAGGTTAGCCCTGGATGAGCTGTAGGCTCGAGCATCGCCTGACCTGAAAGCGGTGTCCCGTGCTTTCAGCAGTAGCCTGACCTCGCTGTTCATCCATGGCTTCTGATTCGGGAATATGGTCACCTGTTTGAGGGGGGTGACACTATTGATGGTGGAGTTTATAAAGTCCAGAACAGAGGATGTGTAGGAATCAATGTCCGTGTGGGAGTCAAGGGTGGCCTGGGCTGCAAACGCCTTCCAGTCAGTGTTTCCAAAACACTGCTGAAGTGTGAAGTCCGCTTCCTCTGACCAGACTTTAACTGTCCTCACAGTTGGTTTTAAGGCAGAGGTTGACAGATTCTTGATTAGAAAGAGTGTCAAGGGTTATGGAGAGAAGGCAGGAGAATGGAGTTGAGAGGGAAAGATACATCAGCGATGATTAAATGTCGGAGTACACTCGATAGACCGAATGCTCTACATCTGCCCCTATGACATGTTTTATGAACTTATGAAAGCCATGGATAAAATGAATGATCTTTTTCCCAGGGTAGAGGGCTCTGAAACAAAGGCCACAGGCTTATGATGCGAGGGGCGATATTCAAGGGATTCCTCATGGGGCAACATTTTCACTCAGAGGGTAGTCCATATCTGTAATGAGTTGCCAGAGGAATTGAGAGAAGTAGATACAATTATGAGTTCTCAAAGAGCTATGGATAGGGAAGGGTTTGGAGGCCTCTGGGCCAAATGCAGGCAAATGAGTCTGGACCTTTGTCAGCATGGATTAAGTGGGCCAAATGCAGGCAAATGGGACCAACCCTCAATGGATATTTTTAAGGCAGAGATAGATCGATTCTTGATTAGTACGGGTGTCAGGGGTTATGGGGAGAAGGCAGGAGAATGGGGTTAAGAGGAAGTGATAGATCAGCCAAGGTTGAATGGTGGACTTGATGGGCCGAATGGCCTAATTCTGCTCCTATCATTTATGACCTTATGGCAACTTGGTCAGCATGGACAAAATGGGCCAAAGGGCCTGCTTCAATGCATTACGATTCTAAAAACATAAATTATGGAAACATTAACTATCAATTTTGCATGAATTGGAGGAAATGGCTAAAGAATAAAAAAGACTTCAGTGTAGAGCACACTTATAGAGGAAAAACAAGTCCATGATGGTGCAAGATGTGGCCCGTGATGTTCCATCGTCGAGGTGGGATGAGGTCACAACTGCAAACCACAGTTTGTACAAAGGCTGTAATTCATACGCTGCATTTTAAAATGTCACACTTTATGCTTAATTATCTGCGGAGAACGTTGCAGGTTTTGTCGGCAGTGTGGCTGATGAAACTTGCCACTTCCTTCTAGATTTATGACAGTAACATTCTGAATTTATGACCAAAGGGAGCTCGCACTTTTTAATTACATCGCAAATGGTCAGATCCATTTAACAGCGGGCTTCCAGACTTAAAAGTCAGTACAATTTGCATGCAAATCCCTTGACTGTAAAACCAGTCCTCTCCGTAAAGCTTCAGGCTTTGGTCCCCTGACAAACTGCGACGCAGTTTCCAACACATGATGGTGACTCAAGTCGATTTGTGTTGACAAGACACCCACCCACCCACTTGCCCTGCATTTTCAAAACCCACCTTAACCTTTATCACGAAAGGGCCGACTATTTTTATTTAAGCCGCAGATTTGCATTCTATCAGTACACCCACACCAAAGCCATGAAAATAGACTGGAATCAGAGTAGTCACAAATTTTTATTTTTCATGTGCACACAGCAGGGAAACAGGGACTTGGCCTAAGAAGTGTTTATGATCCACTCAGTGCTCCTACCAACCAAAAAACTCTCGATATTAGAGGGATCATAAACCAGCAGAATAAAATTCAGATAGCATGCAATAGTCATCAGTGTGGAAGCATCACCAAGACTTGCTTTTATTTTCTGATTATGTTTAGTTTAGTTTAGAAATACAGTGCTGAAGCAGGCCCTTCGGCCCACTGAGTCCGTGCCGACCAGCGATCCCCGCACACTAGCACTACCCTCCACTCACAGGACAATTTACAAATTTACCGAAGCCAATTAACCGACAAATCTGTACGTCTTTGGAGTGTGGGAGGGAACAGGAGCACCCGGGGTAAACACACGCGGGTCACGGGGAGAACGTACAAACTCCGTACAGATCGCACCCGCAGTCAGGATCGAACCAGGGCATCCGCCGCTGTAAGGCAGCAGCTCTACCGCTGGGCCATCGTTCTGCACTAAGGGCAGCAGGCACCAGAAACCCGGGTTTTATCCTGACCTCGGATGCTGACTCTGTGGAGTTTCCACGGTCTCCCTGTGACCGCGTGGGTTTCCTCTCGGTGCTCTGGTTTCATTCCACAACCGGGGTTTGCTGGTTAATTGGCCTCTGTAAATTTCCCTGAGTGTTGGCCATAGAAACAGATACCTCGAAACATAGAAAATAGGTGCAGGAATAGGCCATTCGGCCCTTCGACCCAGGACATGGCTGATCATCCAAAATAAGAACCCCATTCCTACTTTCTCCCCACATCCCTTGATTCCGTTAGCCCTATGAGCTAAATCTAACTCGCTCTTGAAAACTTCCAATTAATTGGCCTCCACAGCCTTCTGTGGCAGAGTATTCCACAGATTCACAACACTTTGGGTGAAAATGTTTTTCCTCATCTCAGTCCTAAATGGCCTACCCCTTATTCTTAAACTGTGGCCCCTGGTTCTGGACTCCCCCAACATTGGGGATTTTTTCCAGCATCCAGTCTGTCCAATCCCTTAAGAATTTTATATGTTTCTATAAGATGTCCTCTCATCCTTCTAAATTCCAGTGAATATAAACCCAGTCGATCCATTCTTTCATCACATAGAACTAGTGTGAACGAATGATTGATCATAAGACCATAAGATCATCTGATATTAGAATTAGGCCATTCAGCCGTTTGGCCCATCAAGTCTACTCTGCCATTCAATCATGACTGATCTATCTCTCCCTCCTAACCCCATTCTCCTGCCTTCTCCCCGTAACCTCTGACACCCGACAGTGGGCCTGGACTCGGTGGGCCAAAGGGCCTGCTTTCACACTAAATCTCATAGCTGAAACTAATGATTTGTGTTTTTGCAGTCTTTTTTTTACTTTTTAATGTCCTGCAGAATTCATATAAAATTGATGTAAAATGTTTCCATAATTCACATCTTTAGAGACATACAGCTGAAACAGGCCTTTTGACCCACCTGTGTAGAAAGGAACTGCAGATGCTGGTTTAAATCGAAGATGGACACAACTTGCTGGAATAACTCAGCGGGGCAGGCATCATCGTTGGAGAGAAGGAATGGGCGACGTTTCGGGTCGAGACCCTTCTTCAGACTCAGGAAGGTTCTCGACCCGAAACGTCACCCATTCCTTCGCTCCAGAGACGTTGCATGTCCCGCTGAGTTACTCCAGCATTTTGTGTCTATCATTTGGCCCACCTTGTCCATGCCGACCTAGACACTGGGCTAGTCCCATTTGTCCGCAGGAGGTACTAGTTTAAAAACAATGTGCATGAGCTTCAAGTTCAAAAATCGATCTTGAAACCAAGTGCAAAAAGAATGGCAGAGCCTGGCCTCAACCTGCTAGTGGACGTTCCATATGATGTCAGTGCCCTTAGAACGTGTCTGAGGCCAAGAGGCCTTCAGCCCACCGAGTCCACACTCCGACCATCGATCACCCATTCAAACTGGTTCTATGTTATCGCACTCCCTACACATTAGGGATAGCTACTAGTGTGTAGATCTTACTATATATATATCACCACACAGATTATGCATGCTACACATTACTTATGTCAAGTCACATTTATTTATATAGCACATTTAAAAAACAACTCTCGTTGGCCAAAGTGCTTTACATTTGTTATACGAATAGCACAACAAAACAAACTACATACATATATACATGTAGCCCTCACTCAGAGGACGTCAGGAAAGGCTTGGGAGTATAGATAAGTCTTTAGTCTTGACTTAAAAGAGTCGATGGAGGGGGCAGTTCTGATGGGAAAGGGGGATGCTGTTCCACAGTCTAGGGGCTGCAATGGCAAAGGTGCGGTTTATGTAGTCCAGTCCAGATCTTCATCCCTACCCTGGACACACTGGTCCTATTTGTCAGTACGTCACTCTCCCTCTCTTTAGATTTGATGCAGACTCGGGGATGAAAGTATGTCGTGTTCCCTCTGCTCGTACTGCAATAATGACTATGAGTTATAACCTCTATGTGTGGGTTTGATCATTTCAACAAGGTGTTAGCCTCAGACATGCCCTTCGGGCCCCACTTGCCCACGCCGACTTGCCCACACCGACCACTGATCCCAGCGATGAGTGGGTTAGCATATGTCGTGCGTTTGACAGCACTGGGCCTCGGCTCGCTGTAGTTTAGAAGGTTGGGAGGAGGGAGGGCTCATTAAAAACTTACACAATAATGAAATGTATAGATAGAGTGGATGTGGAAAGGATGTTTCCACTGGTGGAAGAGTCTAGGACCAGAGGTCATAGTCTCAGAATTAAAGAGTGCTCTTTTAGAAAGGAGGTGAGGAGGAACTTCTTTAGTCAGAGGGTAGTTCATCTGTGGAACTCGTTGCCACAGAGGGCTGTGGAGGCCAAGTCAGTGGATATTTTTAAGGCAGAGATAGACAAATTCTTGATTAGATCGGGTTTCAAGGCTTATGGGGAGAAGGCAGGAAAATGGGATTAGGAGGCAGAGATCAGCCACGATAAAATGGCAGAGTAGACTCGATGGGCCGAATGGCCTAATTCTACTCCTATAAGTTGTGAACGTGAACTGGAGGTAATTTACAGAAGACAATTAACGTACAAACCCGCACGACCTAGGAATGTGGGAGGAAACTGGAGCACCCAGAGGACATCCACGTGGTCCCAGGGAGAATTTACAAGCTCCACACAGGCAGCACCACGATCGAACCCTGGTCTCTGGTGCCACGAGCAGCACCTTTACCAGCCACGTCGCTGTGCCGCCCTACGATTCTGAACAGAGGTTTTAATAATGGACCCAAAATGCTGGAGTTACTCAGCGGATCAGGCAGCATCTCTGGAGAAAGTGGACGGGACCCTTCCTCAGACTTTTTGAGAGTCAGACTTCTTAAGAGATTTTAATGCCTGATCCATAAGAAACTCTAAGGTACACAAAAACAGCTGGAGAAACTCAGCGGGTGCAGCAGCATCTATGGAGCGAAGGAAATAGGCAACGTTTTGGCCCGAAACGTTGCCTATTTCCTTCGCTCCATAGATGCTGCTGCACCCGCTGAGTTTCTCCAGCTTTTTTGTGTACCTTCGATTTTCCAGCATCTGCAGTTCCTTCTTAAACACCATAAGAAACTCCATTTGAAATGTTTTTCTGACATTGTAGAAATACGAATTCTAATAAGATTCTTTTGTTATCTTACTTCAGAAGATTCATTTTGCTGAAAACCTCCATTCATTGATCGAAAATTTCGAAATAGTAATTGGTCACAATGGCAACAAGAGAGTCCTTGGAAGTGTGAGAATGGTGAACGTCGTTATGATACGATATACGATACAATAGAACTTTATTTATCCCCGGAGGGAAAATGATCTGCCAACAGTCATAAAAACACATTATAAATGAAACATGAAATTAAAGTGACGAGTGGAAAGGATTGGGGATGTGCAAAGATTGGGGAGGGGGGGGGGGGGGAGGGAGGGGAGTCAGTCTCACTCAGTCTACCCCACGACAGAAGGGGGAGGAGTTGTACAGTTTGATAGCCACAGGGAAGAAGGTTCTGTGCTGCATCTTGGTGGAACCAGTCTGTTGCTGAAGGTGCTCCTCAGGTTGACCAGTGTGTCATGGAGCGGGGTGAGCTGTGCTGTCCAAGATGTTCCACGGTTTGAGGAGCATCCTCCCCTCCTATATCACCTCCCGTGAATCCAACTCCACCCCCAGGGACGGAGCCAGCATTCCTCATGAGTTGCTTGCATGCTGTCCTTTGGTTAAAAGATGACAAAAGGCTTTTTTTTCTCTTTCTGAGTTAAGCAATATTAGAAGTTTCATCATGTGCCAGGAGTGTCAGTGGGTCAACGAGCTGATGGGAGATTGGGTAAACGAGTAGAGACACATCAACCCGCAGACCAAGACAAACGCACTAATCTAAGGAAGAAAGAGGATCAGAGCCATTGCACGATCATCGATGATGCCAACCTCCCCCCCCAAAACATAGCATCTCGCAGACAGCGCGATCTGACAGTCCTGTAATCAAACCACATGAAGACGTACAAAAAAACAATTATGATAGAATAACTTAAAAGCAGTGGCTGGGACCACCAACTAATTCAATCTCTGACACAGATTTCAATTCATCGTTACAGAGTTTGCTTTAAAATCTCTGATGTGCCGGGATCACAGAAGCAGAAAGGAAATCATCTGTATTTTAAACTGCGCCTTGCAAGACCTTATGATTTCTCAAGGTGCGTTACAGCCGATTGAAGAGTCCCACTCCAGGGAAAGTGGCGACCAATTTGAGACAAACAACAAAACTACTCAGACGGACACAAAATGCTTGTGAAACTCATTGGGTCAGGCAGCACCTTTGGAGGAAAAAGGACGGGTAACGTTTTGGGTCGGGACCTATCTCCAAACTGAAAGTGGGGGGGGTTGGTGGGGGGAGGGGAGGGGGTGAAGTTCTGGAGGCGAGAAACGACCAGGATCAACCTGGCTCGGCCACAAATGATCTCAGGCTAGGGAAGGTGTGATGTCAAGAGGGACACAATGAAACATAGAAAAATAGGTGCAGGAGTAGACCATTCGGCCCTTCGAGCCAGCACCACCATTCAATATGATTATGACTGATCATCTAAAATCAGGACCCCATTCCTCCTTTTTCCCCCATATCCCTTGATTCCTTTAGCCCGAAGAGATAAATCTAACTCTGTCTTGAAAACATCCAGTGAATTGGCCTCCACTGCCTTCTGTGACAGAGAATTCCATAAATTCACAGCTCTCTGGGTGAAGAAGTTTTTCCTCCTCTCAGTCCTAATTGGCCCTCCCCTTATTCTTAAACTGTGATCCCTGGTTCTGAACTCCCCCAACATCTGGAACAATTTTCCTGCATCTCGACTGTCCAAGCCTTTAAGAATTTTATATGTGTCTGTAAAATCTCCTCTCACCCTTCTAAATTTCAGTGAATACAAGGCCAGTCGACCCATTCTTTCATCACATGTCAGTCCCGCCATCCTGGGAATTAACCTGGTGAACCTACTCTGCATCCCTCAATAGCAAGAATTATCCTGGGTAAATGACAAGGGTGGGGGAAGGAGGCAAGGGGAGAGGGGGGAGAGAAAGAAAGTGTAAGTCGGCTATTCAAAATTAGAGTATTCAACATTCATACCGCTGGGGTGTAAACTACCCCAGCGAAATATGAGGTGCTGTTCCTCCAATTTGTGTTTGGCCTCACAGTAGCAGTAGATTCAAGCAGTACACCAGGTGACAGAGGTAATGGGGAGAAGGCAGGAGAATGGGGTTAGGAGGGAGAGATAAGTCAGCAATGAATAATGGATGGGATTTATATAGCGCCTTTCTAATACTCAAGGCGCTTTACATCCCATTATTCATTCACTCCTCAGTCACACTCGGTGGTGGTTAGCTACATCTGTAGCCACAGCTGCCCTGGGGCAGACTGACGGAAGCGTGGCTGCCATTCTGCGCCTACGGCCCCTCCGACCACCACCAATCACTCACACACATTCACACACATTCACACACAGGCAAAGGTGGGTGAAGTGTCTTGCCCAAGGACACAACGACAGTATGCACTCCAAGCGGGATTCGAACCGGCTACCTTCCGGTTGCCAGCCGAACACTTAGCCCATTGTGCCATCTGTCGTCCTATGAATGAATGGCAGAATAGACTAGGTGGGCCAAATGGCTTAATTCTGCTCCTATCACATGACTTTATTATTTTAGAGGAGGCCCAGGACAGATTTCAATTTGGCTTGGGCATCTTACAGCCCAGTGGTATGAAATATTGATTTCTCTAACTTCAGGTAGCCCCAGCATTTCCTCTCTCACTGTCCCTCCCCCACCCAAGTCGCACCAGCTTCTCGTTTTCACCAAACAAACAATGCCCTGTTTCCGCAGAGACCGCTCTCTCTGTAATTTCTGCAGAGACCGCTCCCTCCGTAACTCCCTGGTTAATTCGTCACTTACCACCCAAACCACCCCCTCTCCTGGTGCTTTCCCTTGCAACGGCAGGAAATGCTACACTTGTCACTTTACCTCCCCCCTTGACTCCATCCAAGGACCTAAGCAGTCTTTCCGGGTGCAGCTGAGGTTCACCTGCACCTCGTCCAACCTCATCGATTGCATCCGCTGCTCTAGGTGTCAGCTGCTCTACATCGGTGAGACCAAGCGCAGGCTTGGCGATCGCTTCGCCCAACAGCACTGCTCGGTTCGCAATAACCAATCTGATCTCCTGGTGGCTCAGCACTTCAACTCCCCCTCCCATTCCGAATCTGATCTTTCTGTACTGGGCCTCTTCCATGGCCAGAGTGAGCACCACCGGAAATTGGAGGAGCAGCACCTCATATTGCGCTTGGGTAGTTTACACCCCAGCGGTATGAACATTGACTTCTCTAATTTCAGGTAGTCCCTGCTTTCTCCATCTTTCCCCTCCCCTTCCCAGCTCTCCCGCAGCCCACTGTCTCCGCCTCTTCCTTTCTTCTTCCCGCTCCCCCCCGCCCCCCCACCAGAAGAAGGGTCCCGACCTGAAACGTTGCCTATTTCCATCGCTCCATAGATGCTGCCGCACCCGCTGAGTTTCTCCAGCATTTTTGTCTACCTTCGATTTTCCAGCATCTGCAGTTCCTTCTTAAACTGTTTCCTTTATCATCGCTACTTTTTTGCATATTTGACATCTTGCTCATTCATCGCTCTTTATCTCTCTACATCATCGTCTATATCTCTCATTTTCCTTATCCCTAACCAGTCTGATGAAGGGTCTCGACGCGAAAAACGTCACCCATTCCTTCTCTCCAGAGATGCTGCCTGTCCCGCTGAGTTACTCCAGCTCTTTGTGTCTATCTCCTTCCTCTCTCTACAGTGCAATTATATCCTTTCTAAAGTGCGTCAGCCAGAACTGCACAAGATACATCTTGTCGAGTAAAATAGCAAATTGGCCAGATTTTGCTGTCAAATTAACTGTGAATCTAATGTTGAACATCACAATTTAAGCGTAAGCAACTTAAATGCGTGTCACCTTTCGTCAAGTGGCAGTTTAATGTTTACTTCTGAATATATAAATGTTGCTTTCTACATTTTACTGCTGCGATTTGCTAGTTTCATAAAATTGACATCTTGCTCCTCTGCCTCATTGTAGAGAAATGTTTTGAACGATGGGAAGTTGTGATTTCCACAACTAAATAATCTGCTTTGATTAGACAGCACACAAACTAGATAGATAGATTTTTGATTTGATTAGTGCAGGTGTCAGAAGTTATGGGGAGAAGGCAGAAGAATGGGGTTGGGAGGGAGAGATAGGTCAGCCATGATTGAATGGCGGAGTAGACTTGATGGGCCGAAGGGCCTAATTCTACTCCTATCACTTATGACCTTATGGCAAGCACTTTTCACTGAGCTTTGGTACAAGTGACGCTGACGAACCTGCAGCTCAACCTGGATCCAACGACTGACGACTAGAAGCTGGTGGTCAAGATGTCTCTGTCTATCAGAAGCGGGGTCGGGAAGGGAAACGGTGAGGGAGCAAGTCAATCGATAAGCTCTCCCCTTTACCAATATGTTTGCCATTTAATTGCGGAAAAGACTTCTAAATAAAGGATGAACTGAAAAGATTGAATTCACTGTTAGTTAAGAAAAGGCCCTTCAGCCCACCCGAGTCTATACTGACCATCGACCACTAGTTCCCATTAATTCTATGTCATCCCACTTTCCCATCCACACCCTGCACACTAGGGGCAATTTTACAGTGAGGCTCTTGCCAATATATGATATGTGTTTATTGGTAAAGTCAATTCCTTTCCGATGATATGACAAGTGTTCATGGTTGTCAAATAACATCTCATTGGACCCAAACACAAAATTAATAATACTTGGAATATCAGAACAAAGTTTAACACTCACAACAAACCAAAGAAATTTCCTCGACTACAGTATAATAATCGGGAAAAAATTAATATTAAAATTTTGGAAAGGCCCTACAACCCCCACAATTAATATGTGGATTACGGAAATGTCGGAGACCCTATACTTAGAAAGAATTAGGCTTGTCTTAATGGACAAACAAGATATTTTCGATAAAATCTGGGCTCCATTCATTAACTATCTGAAGGGATAGATTGGCACAGCACGAGGACGCAACTGAAACTTGAACTCAGGATCAGATGAAAAGCTATACTTTATAATCTACGAACCTATCTCCATTGACGTATTACAGGCAACCCATTCCACCTCCTCTGTTTTTCTGCTTTATTTTAATTTGTAACTTTCTACCCTCTCTTTCTCTCTCTTTCTATAAAAAATAAAAACACTAGAAGCAGAAGTAATTGATAATTGAAAATTTTAATAATGTATGACTGATGTATATGAAAAGTCTTTTTACTATAATATGTAACTATACTTTATAATATGTCTACTTCTAATAAAAATATTATTTTTTTTTAAATAAATAAATAACATCTCATTCATTCCGATTGTGGATTGTTTTAGGATTATTTAAAATATATATTTTTTCTTTCTGTTGTTCTCTTCATTGTCTTTGTTCTCTCTCCCTTTCCTTTGATTTATTCATTTAACACAACACTCAGTGACACAGTTGGGTAGCACAGCTGGTAGACCTTTAGTTTGGTTTAGTTTAGTTCAATAGGATACAGCGCGGAAACAGGCCCTTCGGCCCACCAAGTCCGCGCCGACCAGCGATCCACACACACACTAGCACTATCCTGAGCACACTAGTCAAGTCAAGTCAAGTTTATTCGTCATATACACATACGAGATGTGCAGTGAAATGAAAAGTGGCAATGCTCGCGGACTTTGTGCAAAGAAACAAACTACAAACAGAATGGAATAGAATCACATATTCTTTTACATATTAAATATTGTGGCGGAAGGAAAAAGGGGAAAAAAAGGGGGGAAAAAACAGCAATTTTAAAAAAAACATTAGAGTGGTACAGTAAAGTCACAATTTACTGCTACCTCACAGTGCCACAGACCCAGGTTTGATCCTGATCTCAGGTGCTGTCTGTGTAGAGTTTGCACGTTCTAGTTTAAATCTTTTTATTTGAATTTTGAATTTAACAGCAATTTGCATACATACAATGATAACAGACAGTGATAATCAGGACATAATTGTACAACAGTATGTAAACGACCCTCAAAACCCTTACCCTTACCCACCCTCGCCACCCGGGGACAAACAACACTCACATACGTACACATCCACACAAATACGATTTAAAAAAAAAAAAATTTTTTTAAATAAATAAATAAATAGAAATAAGAGAAAAAAAGAAAAAAAGAAAAAGAAAAAATAAATTTAAAAATAATTTAAAAAATTGTGGGGAGGGAGGGGTTGAGGGGATAGCAGCTGCAATAAGACAGAGCTGTGATAGAGGGCACTCAGTCCTCTTCCGAGTCCGGAAACAAGTTAAGAGAGTTAACAAGTTCCAGGAAAGGGTTCCATGTATCTAGGAATGTCTTGGTAGAGCCTTTGAGAGAGAACCTAAGTTTTTCAAGCTTTAAGTTGTAGAGCACCTCCTTGATCCATCGGGCGTGTGTCGGGGGACAGGTAAGTCTCCAGTTAAGCAAAATCAGTCTCCGGGCTAACAGGGTTGTAAAAGCCAGGACCCGCTTCAACGCAACAGAGAGGTTGGTGTTGGGGGGAATACCAAAAATAGCTGACAGTGGGTTTGGAGGAATAGTCTGGCCATAGGCTCTGCTTAGCACGTCAAAAGCACTCCTCCAAAAGGTTGCTAGCTTAGGGCAAGACCAAAACATATGACTATGGTTGGCAGGGGGTTGATTGCATCTGTTGCAGGTGTCTGTAACAGCGGGGTATATTCTAGATAATCTTGCGTTTGTGTAGTGGACTTTGTGAAGGGCTTTGCATTGGATTAGGCCATGATGGGCACATATGGAGGAAGAATGGATCAAATCCAAGACAGAGTCCCATTGCTGGTCTGTTAGTTTCGTATTCAGCTCGCCCTCCCATGCAGCTTTTAATGAGGTATAAGGTTTCAATATAACCGACCCTAACAAGTTGTACAAAAAAGAGATGCATTTCTTCCGGTTGGGATCTAGAGCTAGGATGGAATCGGTCAGGGTTTCAGGGGGACGATTTGGGAAATGGGGGAATATCTTCTTCACAAAATTCCTAATCTGGAAAAAACGAAAAAGGTGGCAGTTTGGGAGGCTATAGTTGTACGAAAGCTCCGCAAAAGACGAAAAAATGCCATCCTTGTATAGGTTTTTGATACTACTGATGCCATTACTATGCCAGGTTTTGAATGCGGAGTCTGTACTTGAAGGTTTAAAGATGTGATTTTTAAGCAGTGGGGTCAAGATGGAAGGGCCTTGTAAACCGAAGTTTTTCCTAAATTGACTCCATATCTTGAGCGAGAGGGACGCAATTGGGCCTGCACCCGCAGATGTTATAGAAAGGGGGAGTTGAGAGCATAGGACAGACCGCAACGGGAGATGTGAACTCGCCTTTTCCATGTGTACCCAGGTCGGTAGGTGGTCGCAATCATCATTCATCCAGTACAGGATTTTTTTTGCAAGTTAGCAGCCCAGTAGTATCGCCTATTTGCACGTTCTCCCGGTGACCGCATTATTTTCCTCCGGGTGCTCCGGTTCCCTCAAACATCCCATAGAAAGAGCGGATTCGTAGAGTTATTGGCCTCTGTCTCTAGTGTGCAGAGAAATGATGAGAAAGTGGGTTGACAGAATTAATGTGAACTAGTGGTCGGCAATCAGCGCAAACTCAATGGGCTGAGCCTGTTTCCATGCTGTATCTCGCAACCAAACAGTGAATTCAGCCATTTTGGCTGCATTGATTAAAAGACAAGCATATTACATCAACAGTTAGTGATTGCAGAGCCCAGAGGTGCAAAGGGACCCATGTGTACGAGTGCAGAGTCACAAAGGCTGGTTTACACAAACAGGTAATCACAGAGTCATATCGCACAGGAATAAGCCCTTCGGCCTAGCTTGCCCACGCCAACCCAAATGCCCCATCTACACTAGTCCCACCTGCCTGCATTTTCCCGTATGCTTCTAAAACTTGCCTATGCATGTAGCAATGACAAAAACTAACAAACTGCTAGGGGAATTGAATATAAAAGTGGGAAGGTTGTGCTTCCGTTACGTGGAGCATAATTGGTAAGACCTGTACAAGAAATAGATCAGAGGCTGTTCAGAGAAGGTTTCAATATCAATAATTAAACTAATAACTGAAATGGGTGGGTTGTCTAATGTGGATAGGTTGGACAGGCTTGTAACCCAGCAGGTCAGTCAGCATCTCTGGAGAAAAGGAGCCTATTCCTTTTCTCCTGAGATGCTGCCTGACCCACTGAGTTACTCCAGCATTTTGTGTCTATTGATATTGATTAGTAGGACTGGACGTTACAATCCCTAAGGCTTTTCACTACAATTGACATTTGGTATTTTTGGGGATGACCACTAGGTGATTTTGCTACCAATCAGACACATCTTCAGTTGTGTACCTCAACGTCACTGGGTGCTTCGGCCTTTTATCACAAGACACCCTCAGTCGAGGCAGGCCCACCGCAGGGTGATCAGCCCTGGGTGTGTCTTATGGTTAGTCTCTAGATGGTCACGTGGCAGCCCAGACAGCATCTTTTATCTTCAGCCACAGCCAGTGACTGCTCCATTCGACTTTTTCCCTTCCATCTTCCTCTCTACCGCTGACTGTGGCTGGTTGGGCTCTGGACTCGTGTCCGTTGGTGGGGCAGTTCTTGGTTGAGCTTCACCTGGGGTGCTGATACCCTGTGGACTGTGGTGGTTCACCTGCCACTGGGCTTCCCTCGACTCATTTGGCCTACCTCTTAGAAAGTAATGGTCATTGCGAGGCCCATATTCAGTGTAAACCAGCATCTGCAAGTTTCTTCCGACACATTTTAATTAGAGAGCATATTCAATACACAGTTTCAGCAGCATCAAACTCCGTCTTTGCATTTTATTTGACAAAATTGAATCAGCTCACTTTCACCCAGTCCTGATTTCAAGTTATGATCGTGATATAGATGGGAGGCAATCAGCAATTTTTCAAAAAATTAATTGCTTTGTCCATGTGCATTTTTTAAATCTGATTACTGACATTACCAAGTGGAATATTAAATGAAACAAAATATAATTGTAAATTGCAAAATTTATATTTTATCAACGTGTAATTAGAAGGTTTCAAGTTAAGAACAATGAACAAATTAATTATTGTGGTTGTGCAATTTTATTATAACTTTTCTTCTGCTGAGATTTAAGCAAACATCAAGAAGCATGGAATTATTATAGAGTCCTAGTCATAGAGTGATACAGCATGGAAACAGGCCCTTCGGCCCAACTTGCCCACACCGGCCTACATGCCCCATCTACACTAGTTCCACATGCCCACACTTGGCCCAGAGCTCGCTAAGCCTGTCCTATCCATGTACCTGTCTAAATGTATCTTAAACATTATGGTAGTATCTACCTCAACTACCTGGATAGTCGATGTTGAGAAGATGGTTCCACTAGTGGGAGAGTCTAGAATGAGAGGCCATAGTCTCAGAATAAAAGGACGGACCTTTAGAAAGGAGGAATTTTATTAGTCAGAGGGTGGTGAATCAGTGGAATTCGTTGCTACAGACGGCCGTGGAGGCCAAGTCAAAGGATATTTTTAAGGTGGAGATTGATAGGTTCTTGATTAGTATGGGTGTCAGGGCTTATGGGAAGAAGGCAGGAGAATGTGTTTGAGAGGGAAAGATAGATAGAAACATAGAAATTAGGTGCAGGAGTAGGCCATTCGGCCCTTCGAGCCTGCACTGCCATTCAATATGATCATGGCTGATCATCCAACTCAGTATCCCGTACCTGCCTTCTCTCCATACCCTCTGATCCCCTTAGCCACAAGGGCCACATCTAACTCCCTCTTAAATATAGCCAATGAACTGGCCTCGACTTACCTCTGTGGCAGAGAGTTCCAGAGATTCACCACTCTCTGTGTGAAAAAAGTTCTTCTCATCTCGGTTTTAAAGGATTTCCCCCTTATCCTTAAGCTGTGACCCCTTGTCCTGGACTTCCCCAACATCGGGAGCAATCTTCCTGCATCTAGCCTGTCCAACCCCTTAAGAATTTTATAAGTTTCTATAAGATCCCCTCTCAATCTCCTAAATTCTAGAGAGTATAAACCAAGTCTATCCAGTCTTTCTTCATAAGACAGTCCTGACATCCCAGGAATCAGTCTGGTGAACCTTCTCTGCACTCCCTCTATGGCAATAATGTCCTTCCTCAGATTTGGAGACCAAAACTGTACGCAATACTCCAGGTGTGGTCTCACCAAGACCCTGTACAACTGCAGTAGAACCTCCCTGCTCCTATACTCAAATCCTTTTGCTATAAAAGCTAACATACCATTCGCTTTCTTCACTGCCTGCTGCACCTGCATGCCTACTTTCAATGACTGGTGTACCATGACACCCAGGTCTCGCTGCATCTCCCCTTTTCCTAGTCGGCCACCATTTAGATAATAGTCTGCTTTCCTGTTTTTGCCACCAAAATGGATAACCTCACATTTATCCACATTATACTGCATCTGCCAAACATTTGCCCACTCACCCAGCCTATCCAAGTCACCTTGCAGTCTCCTAGCATCCTCCTTACAGCTAACACTGCCCCCCAGCTTGGTGTCATCCGCAAACTTGGAGATATTGCCTTCAATTCCCTCATCCAGATCATTAATATATATTGTAAATAGCTGGGGTCCCAGCACTGAGCCTTGCGGTACCCCACTAGTCACTGCCTGCCATTGTGAAAAGGACCCGTTTACTCCTACTCTTTGCTTCCTGTTTGCCATCCAGTTCTCTATCCACATCAATACTGAACCCCCAATGCCGTGTGCTTTAAGTTTGTATACTAATCTCTTATGTGGGACCTTGTCGAAAGCCTTCTGGAAGTCCAGATACACCACATCCACTGGTTCTCCCCTATCCACGCTACTAGTTACATCCTCAAAAAATTCTATAAGATTCGTCAGACATGATTTACCTTTTGTAAATCCATGCTGACTTTGTCCAATGATTTCACCACTTTCCAAATGTGCTGCTATCCCATCTTTAATATCTGACTCTAGCAGTTTCCCCACTACCGATGTTAGACTAACTGGTCTGTAATTCCCCATTTTCTCTCTCCCTCCCTTCTTAAAAAGCGGGGCTACTCCAGAATCTAAAGTGTTTTGAAAGATTATTACTAATGCATCCACTATTTCTGGAGCTACTTCCTTAAGTACTCTGGGATGCAGCCTATCTGGCCCTGGGGATTTATTGGCCTTTAATCCATTCAAATTACCCAATTTACAATATATATTAATTACTGTCGTTGTGTCCTTGGGCAAGACACTTCACCCACCTTTGCCTGTGTGTGTCCTTGGGCAAGACACTTCACCCACCTTTGCCTGTGTGTGTGAATGTAATTATGTGAAGCACTTTGGGGTCAATGCAAGTTGACTAAAAATGTGCTATATAAATAAAGAAATTTAATTTAATTTAATTTAACATCACTTCCCGGCTAACCTGGATTTCACTCAATTCCTCCAACTCCTTTGACCCGCGGTCCCCTGCTATTTCCGGCAGATTATTTATGTCTTCCTTAGTGAAGACGGAACCAAAGTAGTTATTCAATTGGTCCGCCATATCCTTGTTCCCCATGATCAACTCACCTGTTTCTGACTGCAAGGGACCTACATTTGTTTTAACTAATCTCTTTCTTTTTACATATCTATAAAAACTTTTGCAGTCAGTTTTTATGTTCCCTGCCAGTTTTCTTTCATAATCTATTTTTCCTTTCCTAATTAAGCCCTTTGTCCTCCTCTGCTGGTCTCTGAATTTCTCCCAGTCCTCCGGTATGCTGCTTTATCTGGCTAATTTGTACGCATCATCCTTCGCTTTGATACTATCCCTGATTTCCGTTGTTATCCACGGATGTACTACCTTCCCTGATTTATTCTTTTGCCACACTGGGATGAACAAATTTTGTAGTTCATCCATGCAGTCTTTAAATGTCTTCCATTGCATATCCACCGTCAACCCTTTTAGAATTAATTGCCAGTCAATCTTGGCCAATTCACGTCTCATACCCTCAAAGTTACCTTTCTTTAAGTTCAGAACCATTGTTTCTGAATTAACAATGTCACTCTCCATCCTAATGAAGAACTCAACCATATTATGGTCACTCTTGCCCAAGGGGGCACGTACAACAAGACTGCTAACTAACCCTTCCTCATTACTCAATACCCAGTCTAAAATAGCCTGCTCTCTTGTTGGTTCCTCTACATGTTGATTTAGATAACTATCCCACATACATTCCAAGAAATCCTCTTCCTCAGCACCCCTGCCAATTTGATTCACCCAATCTATATGTAGATTGAAGTCACCCATTATAAGTGTTTTGCCTTTGTCGCACGCATTTCTAATTTCCTGTTTGATACCATCTCCAACTTCACTACTACTGTTAGGTGGTCTGTACACAACACCCACCAGCGTTTTCTGCCCCTTAGTGTTTCGCAGCTCTACCCATACCGATTCCACATCCTCCAAACTAATGTCCTTCCTTTCCATTGCGTTAATCTCCTCTCTAACCAGCAACGCTACCCCACCTCCTTTTCCTTTCTCTCTATCCCTCCTGAATATTGAATATCCCTGGATGTTCAGCTCCCAGCCTTGGTCAGCCTGGAGCCATGTCTCCGTGATCCCAACTATATCATAATCATTAATGGCTATTTGCACGTTCAACTCATCCACCTTATTACGAATGCTCCTTGCATTGAGACACAAAGCCTTCAGGCTTGTTTTTACAACGCTCTTATACAATTATGTTGAAAAGTGGCCCTTTTTGATTTTTGCCCTGGATTTTCCGGCCTGCCACTTTTACTTTTCACCTTGCTACCTATTGCTTCTACCCTCATTTTACACCCCTCTGTCTCTACGCTCACACATTTAAGAAACCCTTTCCCTTTAACTCCATCCTCCACTATCCCATTCGACACCCCACCCCCCTTATTCAGTTTAAAACCACCCGTGTAGCAGTGGCAAACCTGCCTGCCAGAATGCTGGTCCCACACCTGTTAAGATGCAATCCGTCCCTTTTGTACAGTTCCCCCTTACCCCAAAACAGATCCCAGTGATCTAAGAATCTAAATCCCTGCCCCGTGCACCAGTTCCTCAGCCACACGTTCAGGTCCCGTATCTCCCTGTTCCTGCTCTCGCCAGCACGAGGAACTGGAAGCAAACAGGAGATAACAACCCTGGAGGTCCTGCTTTTCAGCATTTTTCCGAGCTCTCTAAAGTCACGCTGCAGAATTTCCGACATCGTTTGTGCCGACATGCACTACCACTTCCGGATGTTCACCTTCGCCCTTGAGGATTTTCTGCACTCTGTCCTTGACATCCTGGATCCTGGCACCGGGAAGGCAGCACACCATCCTCGCATCCCGTCTGTTGCCGCAGAAACCCCTGTCCGTACCTCTCACAATGGAGTCTCCCACTACAATGGCGTTGCCTGCCTTAGGCTCAACAGCCCTATTTGCATCGCAAGCCAGTCCGCCGCTCAGTGCAAACACGTCTTCTGTCCCGACAGCTTCTAAGTGGGTGAACCTGTTCACAAGAGGTACAACACCCGGGGACGTTGGCATTCCATGCTTCCCTCCCTTTCTCACTGTCTCCCACCTTCTCTCTTCCAGTACCTTAGTTGTAACAATCGTACTGTAGGACTTGTCGAGGAACCACTCCATTTCTCGGACGAACCGGAGGTCATCCACTTGCTTCTCCAGTTCCCCAACACGGCCCTTCAGGAGCTCTACCTGGATGCACTTCTCGCATTTGTAGCAGCCAGAGGCACCAGCGGTGTCCTTGACCTCCCACATACTGCAAGCATCGCACTGAATCAGCTTGCCTGACATCTCCTTCTTTCGTCTCTACCTCTCAAGCGTATTGTGTGGTCTCCTCTCCTCAGCCTCCTCTCCTCAGCCTCCTCGCCAAAGACTCACACTTGTCTCACAGGGCACTTCCCTCGCAAGGCCGCTCACTCACTGCCGCTCGCTAAGAGCAGTCTTGCTTAAATTGACTGATAAATTGCCTGATTTACCAATTTACAAACCAAATTCCTCAGTTTTCAACTGTTTTCCCAGCACTGACTCACTTCTCTCCTCCCACTTGGGCTAGAGCCAATCAGTCGTATCTCTTGCTAATCTCCTGCTGCTGTTGCTCCCAAATACTACAGCAGTTCTGAGTAAAGTCTGCCTGTCCTTGGCCTCTACTTTTCAACTGTTTTCACCCCTCTGACTCACTTCTCTCCTCCCACTTGGGCTAGAGCCAATCAGTCGTATCTCTTGCTTAACTCCTGCTGCTGTTGCTCCCAAATCTACAGCAGTTCTGAGTAAAGTCTGCCTGTCCTTGGCCTCTACTTTTCAACTGTTTTCACCCCTCTGACTCACGTCTCTCTTCCCACTTGGGCTAGAGCCAATCAGTCGTATCTCTTGCTTAAACTCCTGCTGCTGTTGCTCCCAAAACTACAGCAGTTCTGAGTAAAGTCTGCCTGTCCTTGGCCTCTACTTTAACTGTTTTCACCCCTCTGACTCACTTCTCTCCTCCCACTTGGGCTAGAGCCAATCAGTCGTATCTCTTGCTAAACTCCTGCTGCTGTTGCTCCCAAAACTACAGCAGTTCTGAGTAAAGTCTGCCTTATTGATCAACCATGATTGAATGGCAAAGTAGACTTGATGGGCCAAATAGCTTAATTCTGCTCCTATGATTTATGAACTTCTGAACTACCTCCTCTGGCAGCTTGTTCCATTTACCCCTTGTGTAAAAAATTTACCCCTCGGGTTCCTATTAAATCTTTCCCCCCCCCGCCTTGTTATTTGGTAGTTTATCAGGCCGTTCTGTGGAGAATCAGAAATTAAGAGTATTCAGGTAAATATTCCTTTGAAATGATTGATAAGTAACCATATATAACATTGCCCAAGGCTTGTACCATATGCTCCCAGCTTAAGATATGACCGTGTTAAAATGAGAAAGTACCCAGCATTATTTTTAAATATATATTATTTAATTGCAATGAATATCAAAAACCATGATCCATTGAATCACCCAGTGTTTCTATTATATTATTAAGGAGTGAACAAATTATGGGGCATAATTTGAAAATACAGGTGGTTGACAAAAGTGCAGAAGTAATTCAGCAGGTCAGGCAGCATCTGTGGAGAAAAGAAATAGGTGACGTTTTGGGTCGAGATCCTTTTTCAGATTCCTTGATCTTCGGTCCCCTTTGATGCCTCATTTTCACAACTTATCCTTCCTTATCTCTGTGTCTCTCTCTCCCCTGACTCTCAGTATGACGAAGGGCCTCGACCCAAAACGTCACCCATTCCTTCCCTCCAGAGATGCTGCCTGTCCCGCTGAGTTACTCCAGCATTTCATGTCTGTCTTCCGAAACGTCACCTATTCCTTTTTTCTCCAGAGATGCTGCCTGACCCGCTGAGTTACTCCAACATTTTTGTGTCTATCTGCATTGTAAACCAGCATCTGCAGTTCCTTCCTACACAAATAGGTCAATCTTTTGTGTATTAAGAGCTTCCCAAACTGTGTGGGCTGCAGGGTCAACAAGCGTGACTGTATCATTCATGTTGATTTTTTTCCTTTACATTTAAGCTGGCTGGCTTGACTTCCCAGACAGCTGATGAAAGGTATAAAAGACAGCACCACTGACCAGCTGAAAGACAAGCCTTCAAACATTTACACACAGAAAAAGAGAGAGGCTGCGTTTGCTGAAAACCCTCAGCGGCATTCTTGAATATAAATCAATCTGATTTCCCCAGATAGCATTTCCTGGAGAAGTTATGCCCCCTGGTGTATAAAACACACGCCTGTGTCAACCAAGCTCCCTGTTCACTTTGAAGAAAGACGCTAAAAGCTGGAGTAAATCAGCAGGTCAGACAGCACTCTGGAGAAAAGGAATGGGTGGCGTTTCGGCTCGGGACCCTCCTGTAGACTGGAAACGTCACCTATTCCTTTTCTCCAGAGATGCTGTCTGACCCACTGAGTTACTTCAGATTTTGGTGTCTATCTTCAGTTTATACCAGCATCTCCAGTTCCATGACTACACATTCCTATTCACTTCGTTCTCAAAAAAAGACCTGCAGAGATTTCACCAGAACGGTAAACTGTGATTTATCCTTAAGCAGATTCTAATAAATAATAACTTCATGATTGCTTTTACGTTCTTGGAACAAAAGTCTTGACTTATTTCATCGCTATAAGTGTGAGGTGCTACATCTTGGCAGGACAAATCAAAATAGGACGTACATGGTAAATGGTAGGGAATTGAAGAATGTAGGTGAACAGAGGGATCTGGGAATAACTGTGCACAGTTCCATGAAAGTGGAATCTCATGTAGATAGGGTGGTAAAGAAAGCTTTTGGTGTGCTGGCCTTTATAAATCAGAGCATTGAGTATAGAAGTTGGGATGTAATGTTAAAATTGTACAAGGCATTGGTGAGGCCAATTCTGGAGTATGGTGTACAATTTTGGTCGCCTAATTATAGGAAGGATGTCAACAAAATAGAGAGAGTACAGAGGAGATTTACTAGAATGTTGCCTGGGTTTCAGCAACTAAGTTACAGAGAAAGGTTGAACAAGTTAGGGCTTTATTCTTTGGAGCGCAGAAGGTTAAGGGGGGACTTGATAGAGGTTTTTAAAATGATGAGAGGGATAGACAGAGTTGACGTGGAAAAGCTTTTCCCACTGAGAGTAGGGAAGATTCAAACAAGGGGACATGACTTGAGAATTAAGGGACTGAAGTTTAGGGGTAACATGAGGGGGAACTTCTTTACTCAGAGAGTGGTAGCTGTGTGGAATGGGCTTCCAGTGAAGGTGGTGGAGGCAGGTTCGTTTTTATCATTTAAAAATAAATTGGATAGTTATATGGATGGGAAAGGAATGGAGGGTTATGGTCTGAGCGCAGGTATATGGGACTAGGGGAGATTATGTGTTCGGCACGGACTAGAGGGGTCGAGATGGCCTGTTTCCGTGCTGTAATTGTTATATGGTTATATGGTTAAGCCAAAAGGACACAAAGAGCTGGAGTAACTCAGTGGGTCAGGCAGCATCTCTGGAGAACATGGGTAGGTGACGTTTCGGGTCGAGACCCTTCTTCAGGTTGATTAAAGGGGAGGAGAAGGTAGCTGGAGAAGGGTAGATGATGGACAACGCATGGCAGGCAATAATTAGGAAATTTGGCAGGTAATACTTTGAAAATAGGGGAATCGAGAACCAGAGGATAGGCTTAAGGTGAGGTGGGAAAAATTTAATAGGAACCTGCGGGATAGCGTTTTTACACAAAGGGTAGTGGGTGTATGGAACGAGCTGCTGCAGGGGCGTAGTTGAGGCAGGTACTATCGCAGTGTTTAAGAAACATTTAAACAGGTACATGGATAGGACAGATTTTGAGAGGGAAAGATAGATCAGCCATGATTGAATGGCGGAGTAGACTCGATGGACTGAATGGCCTAATTCTGTTCCTATGATTTATGATATGGGCCAAATGCAGGCAGGTGGTTCAAGTGTAAATGGGACATGTTGGTCGGTGTGGGCAAGTTGGGCCGATAGGCCTGTTTCCATGCGGTGTGACTCTATCTATGACTAAAGAGCAAATATTGGAGGTTGTGCTGTCGTGCTGTTGTCACTAAGCCATTTTAACAAAATGAAACAAAATGCTTTGTGAAGATGGGCCTCGACCCGAAACGTCACCTATTCCTTTTCTCCAGAGACGCTGCCTGTCCCGCTGAGTTACTCCAGCTTTTTATGTCCCTCTTCTGCTTCCTCAACACTTTTGCTGTAGAAAATGGGGAGAGTGAACATAGAGGCCATATCACTGGTTCAAGGATCATCCTTGTGATATTGACTCAGTGATGGTATTCCTGCTCCAGGATCACAAAATAACTGATCCAGATACCAACATCTCGGTTGCTGCTTCAACACTACATTTTTGGAGCTTCTAGCTTTGAGGTGAGTTGTTAAGTCACAGAGGTACGTTAAAATGGCACATTAAAGATCCCATTTCGGTCATCTGAAATATAAACAGCAAAAAATTTGCTCCATCCAATATTTATCCTCAATTAACATCTCCAAAGCAGCTGAAGAATGGTCCCAACCCGAATCATCGCCTATCCATTCCCTCCACAGATGCTACCTGACCAGTTGAGTTATTCCAGAACTTTGTGTTTTGCACAAAGTTGATTAATAATCATCCTGCACAAATTTCCCCTTGTGTTGTCTTTTTGAGCACAGTGACTCCACTTATGTTTTGAAGACATTCTGAAGAAGGGTCCCGACACGAAACGTCACCTATCCACGTGCTCCAGAGATGCGTAGGAAGGAACAGCAGATTCTTGTTAACACCGAAAACGGACACAAAATGCTGGAGTAACTCAGCGGGCCAGGCAGCATCTCTGGAGAGATGTCCATGAAAAAATCGCAAGTACGACCAGACTTTTCGCTGATGATTGTTTGCTGTACCGTCCAATTAAGTCAGCTGATGATGAAGATGCTCTCCAAAAGGATCTCGATACTATGGTTGAGTGGTCACAACAATGGGGCATGCAGTTCAACCCTTCCAAATGTGAAACCATGCGTGTCACCAGAAAGAGGAATCCAGGCGAAACATCTTACAATATACTTGGTACCACCCTTGAAGAATCCAAACAAACCAAGTATCTTGGCATCAAATTGCAGAATGAGCTGCGTTGGAATGGTCAGACTCATCATGCAACGGTGAAAGCAGCAGGTGTCCTAAACTTTCTGAGGCGCAACTTTCATCATTGTCCAACTTCTGTCAAGGAGAAGCTATACTTCACCCTCGTTAGACCTCATTTGGACTACGCAGTTGCAGCATGGGACCCACACACAAATAAAAACATTTCTTCCATCGAACGTGTCCAAAGACAGGCAGCTCGATTTGTTACTAACACCTATGATAGAGAAGCGAGTGTCACCAAACTTCTGAATTCTCTGGGGTGGAACCCTCTCCAAGACAGACGTGAAGCTCACCGCTTGACCTGTTTTTACAAAATGTTAAATGGTCAGCTCGACATAGACTACAAGACCTACACCAAACCCAAACCAATTAGGAGCAGACGAGGGCATTCGACCCAATTTGTGATCCCAGCTACAAAGACAGATGTGTACAGAAATTCGTTCTTCCCCCGCACAATTAAAGCATGGAATAATCTCCACCCTACTATAGTTACCCAACCAGATGCAACAAAATTTAAAGTAGCTCTTTCTTCCCAATAACCCTTTCTGGCTTAAGCCCTCCGTTCACCACCTCCAGTTTAAATTCCATTTGGAATATTTTGGAGGACCAAGAAACCAAGAACCAAGAACCAAGAATGGGTGACGTTTTGAGTTGAGACTGAAAGCCTGAGAATATTCTTCAGACTGAGAGTCAGTGGAGAGGGAAACTAGCAATAGGGAAGGGTAACAGAGCATGTAAGATGTGAAAAGGACAGATCAAAGCAGGCGATGATCAAGGAAATATACAATAGTTTATTGTTGGCTGAGGGGAAGCTGACAACGAGGTTTGCAAACAGTAAAATTAATCAGGAGGAATGCGAAACTTGTAGGAGAACTAGGGAGATGCTGCCTGACCTGCTGGGTTAGTCCAGCACTTAGTTTAGCTTAGTTTAGGGATACAGCGTGGAAACAGACCTTCGGCCCACCGAATCCGCCCCATCCAGCGATCCCCGCGCACATTAGAGACAATTTTACATCTATACCAAGCCAATTAACCTACAAACCCATGCGTCTTTGGAGTGCGGGAGGAAACCGAAGATCTCGGAGAAAACCCACGCAGGTCACGGGGGAGAACGTACAAACTCCGCAGAGACAAGCACACGTGGTCAGGATTGAACCTGGGTCTCTGGCACTGTAAGGCAGTAGCTCTACCCCTGCACCACCATGCCGCGGTATCCTTCATTGTAAACCAGCATCTGCAGTCCCTTGTTCCACCATTAATATTTTACATGCTTTTCGAACATTTTGCTACATGCTGAGGTCATGCAGTTTCTTGTGTAAATGTAAGCCGTTCTGTATCTGTTTCTCATCGATTCTCGGAGTGCACCTGGTGTCGGCACAATTACTATTCAATGACCTGACTGGCAGCCTGCCCAACAGATGGCTTTTTTTTTTGCTAATTGTTACAGCTGTATGTTACATGCTCTTAAATAACATCTAATGTGTGTTTATGTCACTCAGCTTCTTCTGATTGTAATGGGCTGACTCTGCAATCAGCTGCTTTTCACTGGATGGGGAAGATGGTGCCAACTATCCATCAGCAAAGCATGCAGCCTATGTGGCACAGAACTGCGTACAGTCACTAATGCAGCGTTACTGAGCTATGAGCCCTGACTATCGTTCAACGTGACGTGAAAACGCACTTAGTCATAGAGTCATAGAGTCAAACAGCATGGAAGCAGGCCCTATGACCCAACTTGCCCACACCGGCCAACATGTCCCAGCTACACTAGCCCCACCTGACCCGCGTTTGGTCCATATCCCTCCAAACCTGGCCTATCCGTCTAACTGTTTCTTAAACGTTGGGATAGTCCCTGCCTCGACTACCTCTTCTGGCAGCTTGTTCCATGCACCCACCCCTCTTTGTTTGAAAAGGTTACCCCTCAAATTCCTATTAAATCTTTTCCCCTTCACCTTAAAGCTGATGTCCTCTGGTCCTCGATTCACCTACTCTGGGCAAGGGGCTCTGTGCATCAACCCGATCTATTCCTCTCTTGATTTTATACACCTCAATAAGATCACCCCTCATCCTCCTGCTCTCCAAGGAATAGAGTCCCAGCCTACTCAACCTCTCCCTATCACTCAGAAACTCTCAGTGGGTGGTGAATCTGTGGAATTCTTTGCCACAGAAGGCTGTGGAGGCCATGTCAATGGATATTTTTAAGATAGAGATAGATAGATACTTGATTATTAAGGGTGTCAAGGGTTATGAGGAGAAGGCAGAAGAATGGGATTAGGAGGGAGAGATAGATCAGCCGTGATTGAATGGCGGGGTAGACTTGATGGGCCGAATGACCTAATTCTGCTCCTTATAAAATTGAGAGAGGCATAGATAGGGAAGACAGTCAGAACCTCTTCCCCAGTGTGGGAATGTCAAAAACAAGAGGGCATAGCTTTAAGGTGAGAGGGGATAGATTTGAGATAGTTTAGAGGTACAGCGCGGAACAATGGCCCTTTGGCCCACCAAGTCCGCACCGACCAGCGATCCCCGCACATCAACACTATCCTACACACACAAGGGAGAATTGACATTTATACCAAGCTAATTAACCTACAAACCTGTACGTCTTTGGAGTGTAGGAGGAAACCGAAGATCTTGGAGAAATCCCACTCAAGTCACGGGGAGAACGTACAAACTCCTTACAGACAAGCACCCGTAGTCAGGATCGAACCCGGGTCCCTGGTGCTGTAAAGCAGCAACTCTACCGCTGTGCCACCGTGCCACAGTGCGTGTGGCATGTGTTGGCAAGTTTTCTTTACACTGATAGTGGTGGGTGCCTAGAACGCACTGCCAGGGGTGATGGCGGAGGCAAATACGATAGTGGGATTCAAGAGGTTTTTAGACAGGCACATGGAAATACAGGGAATGGAAGGACATGGATCATGTCAAAGTCATAAGGAATAGGAGTAGATTTAGGCCATTCGGCCCATCAAGTCTACTACGCCGTTCAATCATGGCTGATCTATCTCTCTCTCCTAACCCCATTCTCCTGCCTTCACCTCATAACCTCTGACACCTGTGCAGACAGAGGAGATTACAAACTTGGCATCTTGTTCGGCACAGACATCGTGGGCCGAAGGGCCTATTCCTGTGCTGTACTATGTAAGTGGATCTATCTCTTTACAACTAATGCCCTCTGTATGTTCTGTACAAGTGGTCACAACAAGCCTCAGAGTTGCACACCGGCATAATTCTTTGCAATAACTTTCCCTTAGGCTGCGATGCTTAAAATAAAACCATAAGAAATACAAACAACCCATTTGATTTGACAGGGATAAGAGGAATCCAAATCAAGGACGATGGTTTCTAGGGTAGACACAAAATACTGGAATAACTCAAGTCTCCTCGGAACGCACACAGCTAGTTCCCACAGCACAAAACACCAGAATCTGTAAACTGTTTTCACCGAAGATGGACACAAAAAACTGGAGTAACACAGCGGGACAGGCAGCATCTCTGGAGAGAAGGAATGGGTGACGTTTCGGGTCGAGACCCTTCTTCAGGTCTTGACCCGAAACGTCACCCATTCCTTCATCCCAGAGATGCCGCCTGTCCCGCTGTGTTAGTCCAGCATTTTGTGTCTATCTTCAGTGTAAACCAGCATCTGCATTTTCTACCTACACATGGTTTCTAGGGTGGACAAAAACTCTGGAGAAATTCAGCGGGTGAGGCAGCATCTATGGAGAGAAGGAAATAGGCAACGTTTCGGGTCGAAACTCTTCTTCAGACTGATGTGAGGGTGGGGGGGAGCGGGAAGAAGAAGGGAAGAGGCTGAGACAGTGGGCTGAGAGAGAGCTGAGAAGGGGAGGAGAAAGTAGGGACTACCTGAAATTGGAGAAGTCAATGTTCATACCGCTGGGGTGTAAACTGCCCAAGCGAAATATGAGGTGCTGCTCCTCCAATTTACGGTGGTCCTCACTCTGGCCATGGAGGAGGCCCAGGACAGAAAGGTCGGATTCAGAATGGGAGGGGGAGTTGAAGTGCTGAGCCACCGGGAGATCAGGTGGCGAACCGAGCGGGGGTGTTCGGCGAAGCAATCGCTTGGTCTCACCGATGTAGAGCAGCTGACATCTAGAGCAGCCGATGCAATAGATGAGGTTGGAGGAGGTGCAGTTGAACCTCTGCCACAACTGGAAAGACTGCTTGGGTCCTTGAATGGAGTCAAGGGAAGAGGTAAAGCGACAAGCGTAGTATTTCATGCGGTTGCAAGGGAAAGTGCCCGGAGAGGGGGTGGTTCGGGTGGGAAGGGACAAATTGACCAGGGAGTTACGGAGGGAGCGGTCTCTGCAGAAAGCAGACAGGGGAGGAGATGGGAAGATGTGGCAAGTGGTGGAATTTTCCCGCATCTGCAGTTCCTTCTTAAACATGGTATCTAGGGTGTTATTTTGGAACAGGTCCATGCCCAACAAAAGCACATAGAAACATAGAAACTAGGAGCAGGGGTAGACTATTTGGCCATTCGAGCCAGCACCGCCATTCAATATGATCATGGCTGATCATCCAAAATCAGTCCCCTGTTCCTTCTTTCTCCCCATATCCCTTGATTCTGTTAGCCCTAAGAGCTAAATCTAACTCTCTCCTGAATACACACAGTGATTTGGCCTCCACTGCCCTCTGTGGCAGAGAATTCCACAGATTCACAACTCTCTGGGTGAAAAAGTTAGTCCTCATCTCAGTCCTCAGGCACAGAGATAAGAGGAAGGGTAGGGGGCACTCTCGATACTCTCAACCACTTGCTTTAAACCACTGACCTATAGGCCGGGGACACCTTACAACTGATCACCATCTGAAGGGCTCCACGTGATCCATTAGGGACAGCGGCCTTGTGGGCAGAGTTAGGTTTGGGATTTAACATCTGCTTCAAACTCCCTGAGCTCAGGGCACATTTTTTTCATAACCATGGGGGCAACTGGTTAATTCCAGCCCTGCCTATAAGGAGTGAAATGAGTGGGTGAAATTAACCAAAACCTAAATCATCAGCATTAAATTCTATCTGCCATTGTCCAGCCGGCTTGCGAACCCGTCAATGATGTTCTTTAGCCAAAGATAACCCTCCTCGCTATCAACAACATCACCAATTTGTGTCATCTGTGTTCGAACCAGCCATAGCTCAGAGTGGAAATGACCAACACTAGTGGCCTGAGCTATAAGGTGAGAGGGGGGAAGTTTAACGGAGATGTGCGGGGCAAGTTTCCCTACACAGAGGGTGGTGGGGGCCAGGGATGGTGGTGGAGCCAGATACGATGGTGGCATTTGAGAAGCTTTTTGCTCGGCACATGATAGTGGAAGCTAGAGTGGGACATGGATTATGTACAGGCAGATAAAATCAGTTTAACTGGGCATCAGGTTCAACACTAACATTGTGTGGCCAATGGAACTGTTCCTGTTCTGCACTGTTTTATATTCTTTGTTTTATGTTCTATATTTCCCACATCTGTTTCAGACTACATTTTATTTCTGTTTGCTTTGTCGTTACATTATCCCAACTAACAATGATCCATTCTACATTTCCTTGATCATCCATTCCCTTTGTCCTGTTTTCAAACCTTACACTTCCTATCTATACACTTCCTTGTCTATGCACCTCCCCTGACATCAGTCTGAAGAAGGGTCTCGACCCTTTTCTTTAATAGATACAGCGTGGAAATAGGCCCTTTGGCCCACCGAGTCTGCGCCGACCAGCGATCTCCTGCACACACAAGGGACAATTTATATTTATAGAAAGCCAATTAACCTAAAAAACCTGCAAGTCTTTGGAGTGTGGGAGGAAACCGAAGATCTTGGAGGGAACCCACGTGGTCACAGGATGAATGTACAAACTCCGTACAGACAGCACCCGTAATCGGCACTGAAAGTGCTGTAATGGGCCTCTCCCTATTAGGCGACTCTTTAGGCGACTGCCAGGGACTAGTTTTAATGGAATTCACCTACAACAACCTACGACAACACCTATGTCAACCTACGACAACCTACGACAGCAAAAATTGTCGCCACTGTCGCCGAAAGTTTTTCAACATGTTGAACATGTTGCGGCAGTCACCTGTAGTCGCCCAAAAAAATCACCTAAGTGGGACAGGCCCATAAGGCAGCAACTCTATCGCTACGCTACCGTTCTGCCCCTGACAACACGTGACAAAAAAATTAAACTAAACGTTAAAAGATGTCATGCACAGGTGTCCGACTAGCGGGTCATTGCACAGTAAAGTCTGTGGCTGCAGGATCGGCCTCCACGGCCATCTGAAGACCCACAGAAAGGACCCACCAAGAGGACAATCGTGGCTTTGAACAATCGCCGATGATGATTGCGATTACTTTTTACCTCCAGGCCAAGTAAACGACATAGGGTTTCACTAAATAATGAAACCCCGTCAGTTCAGTTTCAGTTTCGCTCATTGTCACGTGCAACGAGGTACAGTGAAAAACATTTGTTGCTTGCTAACCATTCAGAGGAAAGACGATACATGATTATAATCGAACCGTTTACAGTGTACAGACACATGATAAGGGAATAATGTTTAGGTAAAGCAGGCAAAGTCCGAACAAAGGGTTACAATCCAATACGATAGAACTTTATTTATCCCAGGAGTGAAATTGATCTGCCGACAGTCATAAAAAACACAAAATACATAATGTATGAAACACTAAATTAAAATCACTTGTGGAAAGGATTGTGGTATTGAGGGAGTGCAGCGTAGGTTTACAAGGTTAAATCCCGGGATGGCGGGACTGTCATATGCTGAGAGAATGGAGCAGCTGGGCTTGTACACTCTGGAGTTTAGAAGGATGAGAGGGTATCTCATTGAAACATATAAGATTGTAAAGGGCTTGGACACGCTAGAGGAAGGAAACATATTCCCGATGTTGGGGGAGTCCAGAACCAGGGGCCACAGTTTAAGAATAAGGAGTAAGCCATTTAGAACGGAGACGAGGAAATACTTTTTCTCACAGAGAGTGGTGAGTCTGTGGAATTCTCTGCCTCAGGGCGGTGGAGGCAGGTTCTCTGGATGCTTTCAAGAGAGAGTTAGATGGGGCTCTTAAAAATAGCGGAGTCAGGGGCTATGGGGAGAAGGCAGGAACGGGGTACTGATTGGGCATGATCAGCCATGATCACATTAAATGGCGGTGCTGGCTCAAAGGGCCGAATGGCCTACTCCTGCACCTATTGTCTATTGTCCATTGTATGTACAATGATTGGAGAGGGGAGTCAGTCTCAGTCTACCCCACAACAGAAGGGGGAGGAGTTGTAAAGTTTGACTTGTAAAGTTACCAATGAGGTGGATAGTAGTTGAGGACTGCTCTCTAGTTATGTTATGAGATAGGTGTGTGATACCTGGATGTAGAGTTGGTGTTATATACAACGACTGTGTCAGTCCTGGCTGGTGACCTAATTGCATCGCCCTTGTAAAAGAATTGAGACTTTCTTTGTCTGACATTCACAGAAGCTGTTATCTTTTTCTTTCAGCCGACACGAGTTTTTACGCCTTGAGGTTGTAAAGCATGTAGCACAGTTGCCATAAAAATATTATGAGTGCAGCATTTAAGAGCAAACCAAATGATCGATCGCTAAACCTCGAGATGAATCAGCATGAAAACGTTGCGCTTGAGCGGCAGCAGCTTCATGCCCGTACAACAGCGGGTTGGTGCCAGTCAGATGGGGAAAGTGGGCCGCAGGTAGGTCAATTGGCAGCACGGTGGCGCAGCTGGTAGAGCTGCTGCCACCCGGCGCCCAAGATGCGGGTTCGATCCTGCCCTCCGGTTCTGTGTCTGTGTGGAGTCTGCACATTCTCTCTGCAGTTTCTTTGTCCCTGATATTGGTTCATGAACCAAAGTCCAGTGAAAAGTTTTAGTTTGCCTGCTAAACAATTAAATTAGATTATACTGTAGATGAATGCAACCCACAAGGTTTAGGTCCTCCCCTTCATTTTCGCCTTAAAAACCTCATAAATGCATCTCATATTATTTCTCACCTGCTTTTGCTGATTTTTTTCTTTTTTTTAGAGATACAGCGCAGAAAAAAAGGCCCTTCGGCCCACCGAGTCCGCACCGACCAGCGATCTCCGCACATTAACATTATCCAACGCACACATTTGGGACATTTTTTGCACATACCAAACCAATTAACGTACAAATCTGTACGTCTTTGGAGTGTGGGAGGAATCCGAAGATTGGGAGAAAATTCACGCGGTCACGGGGAGAACGTGCAAACTCCGTACAGACAAGCACCCGTGGTCGGTAACGAACCTGGGTCTCTGGCGCTGCGTGTGCTGTAAGGCAGCAACTCTACCGCTGTGCCATCGTGCTGCTGCTCTTTATAATTTACTTGTAATGTTTAGTTTTAGGCTACAAATTAACATCTGCCTATTATAACATCTGTTTTCATGCAGCATTACAAGGTAAATTAATTTTCCGCTCTTTGTTCTGAGGCAAAGTATTGCTAAACGTAAACTCGGCTGAATATGGTGAGTATGGGTTCTACACTTGAAAACACCAACTATTGTTGTCAAACTGATAACGGTGCAGAGAAGATTTACATGGACTTTGCCAGGACTCGAAAGGCCTGAGCTATTGGGAGAGGTTGAGCAGGCTAGGACCTTATTCCTTGGAGCACAGGAGATCTTATAGAGGTGTAAAACATCAGTCAAACAATAGATTGGGTAAATGCAGAGTATTTTACCCAGTGTAGGGAAACCAAGTACCAGAGAACATAAGTCTAAGGTGAGGGGAGGAAGATTTAATAGGAACGTGAGGGGTGACTTTTTAACACAAAGGGTGGTGGGTGCATGGAACGAGATGCCGGAGGAGGCAGTTGGAGCAGGTGTTGTCACAACATTTAAGAAACATTTAGACAGGTACATGGATAGGATAGGTTTAGCGGGATATGGGCCAAACAAGGGCAGGTGGGAGTAGTGTAGACGGGACATGTTGGTCGGCGTGGGCAAGTTGGGCAGAAGGGCCTGTTTCCACACTGTATCACTCTATGACTCGACTAAGTTTTGTTCCAGCACACTGCCTGTGAAGCAGCAGATTTTTCATGGACGATGTTCGCGATTAAATCGTTTTCTTCCTCTCCAAGGAAGAAAAGTGATTTTTGATAGTGATTCAAGGAAAACGTATTATCATTCCTTTATCGCTGGTCATTCATCTCTGGTAGAAACTGGGATTCGAGGTCAATGAAGCTTTGCCATTATTCCCTTCCACAACCTGGGACTTCTGAAATAAGTGGCAGCCAGAGGATGTGTAGCTAGGAAGTAGCGGGTCAGGCAGCATCTCTGGAGAAAAGGAATAGGCGACTGGAGGCGAGATCCACCGTGGAGGGGTGTCATAGTAGCGCAGCAGTAGAGTAACCTGTCTCACTTAGGAAACCTGAACGGAAACCTCTGGAGACTTTGCGCCCCACCTATGGTTTCAGTGCGGTTCCCGGAGGTTCTCGGAGATTTTTTGTCTGTTTCATTACCTGCTTCCACTACCGGCAACCTCCGGCAACCACCTGCAACCTCCGGGAACCGCACGGAAAGTCTCCAGAGGTTTCCGTTCAGGTTTCCTAAGTGGGACAGGGGCATTACAGCACTTACAGCGCTGGAGACCCGGGTTCGATTCTGACTACGGGTGCAGTCTGTACGGGGTTGGTACGTTCTCCCCATGACCGCGTGGGTTTTCTCCGAGATCTTCGGTTTCCTCCCGCACTCCAAAGACGTACAGGTATGAGGGTTAATTGGCTTGGCGTAATTGTAAATTGTCCCTCGTGTGTGTAGGATCGTGTTAATGTGTGGGAATCTCCTGTCAGCATGGGCTCGGTGGGCCGATAGGCCTGTTTCCGCACTGTGTCTCTAAACTAAACTAAATTAAACTAGAATAAAGTTCCTTTGTGTCCTGGGCCTCCTCCATGGCCAGAGTGAGTCCCACCGCAAATGGGTGGAGCAACACCTCATATTTCGCTTGGGCAGTTTACACCCCAGCTGTATTTTTTTTTTTTTTTTTTTTTTAAATAATTTTATTTATTAGAAGTAGGTACAATACAGTGGTATTTTCACACTGTGTTTTTGATTTTCTGTTTTTGGATTGAATTCTGTTTTTAATTTGTGTCTCTGTGATGTCTTTATTACTTGTTATATTCCGATTATATGTTATTCCGAATACTATGTAAGGTGTCCTTGAGATGTCTGAAAGGCGCCCATTAAATAAAATGTATTATTATTATTATTAGTGGTACAAAAATTATGTTAACATATTACATTCTCTGTACGACTTCCTTTTTTTTTTAAAGAGAACAGTAAGAAGAGAAAAAGGAAAAAGAGGTTGTAGAGAGTGAGGGATAGACTAGTGAGCATGAGTGAAAGACAGATAAAGAAGATAGTGAAGAAAAGAAATGTGAAGAGGGAAAGCAGGAGGGAGTTTATTCAATCGCCACAAGGAGATGATTTTTTATGTTCTAGATCGTCTTTCACCCATACCTGGAACTTTTAATTTTCACGATACTGTAGCACCACATGAATCCAAGAGGTCAATAAATGGGGACCAACTCATTAAGAATTGGTGTTGTTTGTCCCATATTTCGCTTGGGCAGTTTACACCCCAGCGGTATGAACATTGACTTCTCCAATTTCAGGTAGTCCCTGCT